>NC_047661.1:20768603-21082353 GCF_011762505.2 Arvicanthis niloticus
ACATTACACACCCAAAAATAAGTTTTTAAAAAGTTCATCTCATCCAATTGAACAATTCACAAAGATAGACAGCATCCACAGGAAAGGGACCAGTCTGGTTCTTAACAAGCAGAACTAACTGATGCCTGAGCTCACTCATTTAAATAAATGTGTAAGCTAAAACTAGGTAAAGAAGCTTCCCCTAAACTCTCAAATGGGAAAGACTCCGGAAGTTGAATAAACTATTACCAAGATTACCTAAAAATAACTTTTGTACCTCATTGGTAAAATCATGAATTAGTAGACTTCTTATGTATCTGTATCTATCAGAGCTTTAAAATATCATTTTCTGTTTGATACAGACCCACGGTGGGAAGGGTACCTGGCCCAAGGAAATGCTAACTAGATGTCTCTTATTATGTCTATACTAATGGCACATTCAGGAGCTGCAGGTTACCGTAAGCGATGAGTTCATCTTACTGAAGACTGTGAACAAAAGCATATTATATAAACATAACTTTATATATAATATATAATCATATATGAATATATATATGAATATAACTAAATTGTTTGTTCTCAGCCTCCAATATATAATATATAGCATTTTTTATTAAAAGTTTTATTGATTCTTTGTGAATTTTACATCATGCACCCCAATCCTCTTCATCCCTTCTGTCCTCTGCCTGGAATTTTCTCCCCAAAAGAAAAAAAATACCAAAAAACATCCATCTCACCATGGAGGCTGCAGTGTCTGACACAGTGTGTGACACAGTGTGTGACACAGTAAACCCTGTTGCCCAGGGAGCCTTACTTGCAGATATTCATTGGAATGATTCAGTGGTCTGGTTTGAGGTCTCTGGCGTCTGCTACACAATCAACACTGGATCCGCCTCAGGATATTGTTTCACTGTGCCATGGAGATCCTGTAGCTTCGGATCTGAAGAGTCAGCCTCTTCGCATGGTCCAGGGGTTCATAGATGTGGTAGATGTTGGCATGGGCCAACTCAGAGCCCTGGATCTGGGTGGGAGCTGAGCTGGTCAGCCCACTAGCTCTCCCATGTCTGCATCACCAGGACCAGCTCCCTGCCTCAGTAATGAGGCAAGGGTAGGGTCAGTTCTGCTCTCATGTACTCAGATACACACACACACACACACACACACACACACACTAATGTGTTGTGGGAGTTAGTTAACCCACTTTGGCTCCGAGTGGATTTATCTTCCAGCTATCCCATGAGAACCTTCTGGATTTGCAAATGAAAGACACATATACACAAGCTTAATTTTGATGTGGCTTGACTAGCTCAATGATTGGGCACTTCTAAAACTCCCTGTGGCCAGCAAAATTTTCCTCTGGTATTCCTGGCTCAATATCTCTTAAAAATCTATATTTTATCTTTGCTTCCCTGGCTCCTTCTGGGCAGTCCCCTATCTTTGCTGTCCAAGATGCTTCTGGGCAGCCCTTCCTGGGGCTGCTTTCTTTCTTGTACCTACATTTTGGCCGTTACTCCCCCTTGTTCCTTCCCTGTGTGGTCAGTCCTACCTCTTCTCCTGGTGGCCCTTTCTTCCTTTTCCCTTCATTCCCCACCCCACTGCCTGCCCCAACCTAGAAATCTTGCCCTTTTCATCCTGTCCAGCCATTAGCTGACGGCTCTTTATTGATCAATCAAAACCAATCGGGGATAGAGACCTTTAGCATTTGGACATGCAGATTCCCAATTTGGGGGGCTGAATTAAGACAAAGCATTAGAACCAAGTTGTAACATTAATGTGACGTGATAGATAGATAGATATAATGTTTTGTATATAATATTTATATTTATATATATTATATAATGTTTTATATATTCTACTTTTGCTAAATGCTACAGATGTACAAATACATCAACCAATTAAGGCTATTGCTAGCAACATTGTATAAAAAACTGTCAATATGGCAACATTGTATAAAAAACTGTCAATATGTTTATTAAGAAGAGATTGATTAAATAAGTTATAATACAGTGGGATATTATACAATCATAAGGAGAGACAGAACTGCTGCTAGGCAAGGCACCCATCTGTAAAAATCTCAACACTCAAGAATCTGAGGCAGATGATAGTGAATTTAAGGCCATCTTAGGCTACAACAAGTTCTAGGTCAACTTAGGCTAGATAGTGAGACCCTTTCTCAAAGCAACACAAGAAAAAAGAAGCAGAAAAGGAGAAGGAAGAAGAGGATGTTATTGATTTATTGAGAGATAAGTATCTGTAAATTAACTAATTAAAGTAACTTAAACGTAACGTTTTGTTTTTTGGGAAAAAGACAGAAAATAAATGTGTATGGATTTATAATTGCATTTCAAAAACTGTCATGGAATGAAAATTTTAAAAAATTAATAGATGTCCATCTAGAGGGTAGGGATGGTTTGGTGACAGAGGTAGATGTTTAAGGGTCTCTTAGGGAGTTGCCTTTGTATGTTTTATGTGTGAAACCTGTGAAGGGGGAGAGGGGGGAGAGGGGGAGAGGGAAAGGGAGAGGGGGAGAGAGGGAGGGAGGGGGAGAGGGGGAGGGGAAGAGAGGGAGGGAGGGGGAGGGGGAGGGAGAGGGGAAGAGAGGGAGGGAGGGGGAGAGGGGGAGGGGGAGGGGGAGGGAGAGGGAGAGGGGGAGAGAGGGAAGGAGGGGAAAGGGGGAGGGGGAGGGAGAGGGGGAGAGAGGGAAGGAGAGGGAAAAAGGGAGGGGAAGAGAGGGAAGGAGGGGGAGAGGAGAAGGGGAAGAGAGGGAGGGAGAGGGGGAGAGAGGGAGGGAGAGGGAGGGGTGAGGGGGAGGGAGAGGGGAAGAGAGGGAGGGGGGAAGGGGGAGAGGGGGAGGGAGAGGGGAGGAGGGGGAGAGGGGAAAGGAAAGGGAAAGAGAGGGAGGGAGGGGGGGAGAGGAGGAGAGAGGGGGAGGTAGAGGGAAAGAGAACCACTACCAGGCCTATTTGTAGTCCCAGCAATCCATTTGTAAATGGATTGTAAATGTAACCATAAAGGGTAAAACCTTTATGACCTAAACGTCTCCCACAAGGCCCTACTTACTAGCACTGTTTCAAAGAGGGTCAAGTTTCCAACACACGCATCTTAGAGCACAATCAGACCATAGCTTGGTGTGCTATTGTGATAAGCATCCAAGGTCAAAACCTTCCTTGTGCTTTAAAATGAAAGCTGCCATTCAGAAGTGCCTGGCTACTCTAAATGTAATGTTCTATGCTTCTGTTTATGAAGCCCATGTATTTCAGATTATTTATTCTCCCAAGAGAAAGGGTTAGCTGGTGCTGTGCTGGGGTGTAGCATGGTGGGGAGAGTGTCAACCCAGCATACTAGAGAACCTAGACTTAATTCCCAGTGCCACCTGAACCTGAAATCCCAGCACCTCTAGAGAAAAGGGTAATTGTGTATATTATTAAAGTGAATAAGTTTACAGTAAATCAGAACAAACTAAACACAAAATTTCTTTTGTTTGTGTTATACTAACATTTTCCACATTCAAATGGGACATTTAGCTAACCCAAAGGAAAAAAAAATCTATGTATTTGTGATTTTATATACATAACCAATCATATACTGGTTATTTCCCCCAAAAATATTATAGATAATTTCTAGGAACCTAAACAAACTGGAGTTACTTTTAATCATGTGTGTATACCACATCCCGATAAATTAAAATTTCATACCAGATTTATTATTAGAATGGCCTATTCAGTGGTCATTTGGACCAAGTAACCATTCATGTGTTCACTAACCAATGACTGAACCAGCATGCTCCAGGGGTGGGGAGGGAAGACTTGTTTTCCTTTCCAGACTTTGTGCTTCTTTCTCTTTCTCTGTAAACCGCATTTCTCTCCCCACAGCAGTCTTCAGAGATAGATGGGGGAGGGATGGAATTAGAAAAAAAAGCAAAAACCAAGGGGAAGCAGAACTTTAGAGAGAGGAAAATAAGCAGAAAAGTCTCAAGAAGAATGGGAGCATGGCAGGGGACAGAGAACAGGACAAGGGACAGAGAACAGGACAGGGGCACACAGGGCAGGGCAGGGGACAGAGAACAGGACAAGGGACAGAGAACAGGACAAGGGCACACAGGGCAGGGCAGGGGACAGAGAACAGGACAAGGGACAGAGAACAGGACAAGGGCACACAGGGCAGGGCAGGGGACAGAGAACAGGACAAGGGACAGAGAACAGGACAAGGGCACACAGGGCAGGGCAGGGGACAGAGACCAGGACAAGGGCACACAGGGCAGGGCAGGGGACAGAGACCAGGACAAGGGACAGAGAACAGGACAAGGGCACACAGGGCAGGGCAGGGGACAGAGAACAGGACAAGGGACAGAGAACAGGACAAGGGCACACAGGGCAGGGCAGGGGACAGAGAACAGGACAAGGGACAGAGAACAGGACAAGGGCACACAGGGCAGGGCAGGGGACAGAGACCAGGACAAGGGCACACAGGGCAGGGCAAGGGACAGAGAACAGGATAAGGGCACACAGGGCAGGACAGGGGACAGAGAACAGGATAAGGGCACACAGGGCAGGACAGGGGACAGAGGGCAGGGAAAGGAATGTCAGTTGCATGACACATATACACATACAGCATAACGCACAGAGACACACACCATGTACATACAACACACACATCACACATCTAACACCTAACACCACATACACATAACACACACATCACACACACACATATTCTCAGAGCACAGGCTTTGAGAACAAAATCCGGATTTGTTTTGAAGAGAATATTTAAACAGGAATGTGAAGTCCTGGGCTTTCCCACGAAATATCATTGGAAAGCAGGAAACCCTGATTGGTGGATAATAGTATGTTACTCAGATAAAAACTAAGGTTGGGAAGGCTGTGTAGCCATGTTGACATTAGTAACTGAAGGAGCTCGTGCCCGAGTCTGCTTTCAGATCTGCAGCTTCGAGGCAAGTGAGGGCAAGCTGGAAAGCAGAAACAGCCCACACCCTTCACCGCCTCACACTTTGTTAAGGTCTCTGAAGATGAGACGAGCCATTGCTGTCTGACACAAACAAAACCCTGGGGAATTATATCCTACTCACATTCATAGGTGACCCCTCATCTATTCCCTGCTTTATAGATTACCTGTGATCAATGATCGGGAAGAAGTAAGAGGGTAAAATACAAAACCAAGAACCCACAATCTCCAATTCAGCAATCAATCGCCAATAATTTTAGTTTACAACAGAGATAAAGCGCATGCATATGTGCACACACACACACACAAACACCATAATACACAGAGATGCACACATCATGTACATACAACACACACATACATTACATACCATTACATACATACATATGCAACACCTAACACCACATGCACATATCACACATACCATACACACATACATCACACGTCATAACAACACACCTAACATTTCACACCATATACATGTATCACAGTCACACTGCATACATGTCACACACACATATAGTCACACACACCTTACCCACACACATACATACACACACTTACATATGTACACACATATATACTCACACACACAGACATATACACAGGCTACTGAAGAGTAAGAGGCAGAGGTTCAAATGCTAAGAAATGCAGAAGGTTCCTACAATTCATTTGATTCTGAAGTGACAGAAAACAAAGATACAGAAACTGGGGATGATCAGTTAACCCTGTGATCACCTTCTTCTTGGGGGTGATCAGCTAACCATGTGGTCACCTTCTTCCTGTGGGGTGGTCAGATAACCCTGTGACCACCCTCTTCCATCAACTGCTTCCATGAATTTCCACAATTAACAGTGGCTACTTACACACTCACACACATGCCCTTATATGTACATTTTTTCATGCCTTTTTAAAAACACTATCATTGGTATACCATCATTGTGCATGGTGGTGGGCCACATAAGGATATTTTATCAAATAGCCCCCTCCTGAAGTCCCCTTTGTTCCCACAGCCAGTGTCCTACATACATGTGTGATTTCATGCATCTATGTAAAATCTAGGAACCACAAAGGAGAGGAAATATGAGATATTTGTCATCCTGAGACTGACTTAATATATTTAAATGTATTATCTCCAATTGCATTCATTTCCTTGCACACAAAATAATTTCACACATATAAGGCTGAAAGCTCCACTGTGCACCGCGGAGCACAGCTCCTTTACCACATGGACTGGTCCCACAGCTCATCTATTGTGAGTAGCACTGCAGTAGACACTGAAGAGCAAGTATCTCCATGGCCTGCTGTCTTTTGAGTCAATTCTCAGGAGTAATGTAGCTCGAGCACATGGTTGACCTATTTTTACCTTTATAAAACCCTCACATTGATTGCCATAGTGGCCAAACTACTTTACATTCTTAACAACACTTCTTGAGAGTTCCCCTTTGTCTTCATGCTAGCCAGCACGTGTGGTTACTTGCTTTGTATATAATTTTAAATAACTACACTAATAATGCAATGATACCACACATATCTATCCTTGGCTATTAAATATGAAAATATAGCCTGAATAATATTTTTATTTTCACTTGATGAGTAATAGTCTACTGCATGAATATACTATAATTTTTAGTCTCTTCTCTATTGATGGTCTTAAAAATGACTTCTGTTTTTACAACCACAAACGATGTGGTTTTTACTCTTTGTGTGTGTGCTGGGAACAGGGACTTGGGTCCTTGCACATGTTGGGCAAGTGGCCTACTGTTGAGCTCATCCCCAGGCCCAGCTGTCACTGAAATAACAGTGTGCTTTGTGCTTGTGTGCTTTGGTTAGTTTGATTTCTAGATATGCAACAAGAAGCTCAAAGTGTTAATAATTTTCTTTATTTTGGCAGATAATACTGCCTTCTTTAATCAGAACGTATAAGATGCAAGCCCTTGGTGAGGTTACCATCCTTCATGTGGAATCTCACATTGTTAGAAAAATCAAGGCTCACAGTTTTCTGTGAGGAACTATTTTTGTCTGAAACAAATGGAAGGTTTTTATTAACTCAGTAGAAGGCTTAGAAATTGTAAGTCCTAGTGAGTTTCACTGGAGTCTCATGAGAGGCAGCAGTGGTAGAATCTCAGCTTTGGGGATCCCTAGGGTCCCCGTAAGCAAAATCAGGATGGCCATTTAATGGCCTCCATAAAGCAAGGCCTGCAGCTTAGACCCAAGAGAGCTTGGTGCATAGGAGAGAGGGCAGGTGGCATTTATGGAGACTGCATACCTGCCAGCACTGTTCTGCCAATGAATAACCACTAAACATCCACCATGTACCCAACACCTTTGTGCTTGAGAAAAGTTCGACTCCTCCATAAGCTTACGAAACATCGCTGCACTTGAGAGAGGAGGCCTTCAGGCAGGAAGCCTGGGCCTTGTTTCTGTAACTTCCTGATTTCTCCCGACTTCCACCAGGATGGAGAAGTGCACCTAGGGTGCACTCAACCACTTTGGGGTCTCTAGCCACCCCAAAAGAAAGCTGCGCACTTTTGCCCCTTCTCCTGCGGTGAGTAGGAGTTACTCAGATCATTTGTTCATTTCAAAAGAACATTTAAGTGTGTTCTATGGCACTGGGTGGATTGGGACAGCCAACTTAGAATTGCCACTCGCACTGACGTTTCAAGAACTGAAGAGAGTAGGTTTTGTCTCCCAAGAAAGATTCTCCAGCTGGAGGGATGGGTTCACCTCTTAAACCAGCAGGTAACCTGCGGCAGTCTCTGAACAGACCTCACAAGGCGACAGGCACCTCAGGCCTGCCACGACAGCTCCCATAACATCACACAGCCAGTTTACAAAGGAAGGGAACATTTGCTTAGATCACTAAGTGAACTTACAGAACGGCAGATCCACCCACTCAAAGCCATCTCTATTACAAGAGTGATATTGGTCTACGACCAAGATCAGAGTTCGGAGCAGGCACACACCTCGTGGTTTCTAGAACTCTGCCCGAGGTTCTTCAGAAAGAGATGGCGCTAGGAACCAGGAAGCCCACGGTCTCTTTGTTGCTTTAGCTATGCAGTTTCAAAGGCTGAATCTGAAATTCAAAGATGACGTACACCCTTTAGGACTTCACTGTCCTGCCATCAAGACAGAACAGAAAGGATGGGATATAGCACAGCGGTAGAGCTCCTGTCTACCATGGGTGCATGAGGCTCTAGGTTCAGTCTCTAGTATCAGAAAAAGTAAAGCTTTAATTTTAATTAAAGTATAATTACATCATTTCCCCTTCCACTTCTTCCTTGCAACCCCACTTGCTCCCAGAGCCCCAACCCTGCCCCCTCCCCACACACACTCAAGCATGTACATGCAGAAACACATGCACACAGCCTGCTAAGTCTAGTGAGTGTTGTTCACATGTGTAGGATTTCAGGTCTGACCATTTGATACTGGATAACCATTTAGGGGGCTCATGCCTGGGAAAGACGAATTCTCCTTCTCTCAACAGTCTAGAGACCTAATGAAAACTGTTACCAGGGGAGTGAGTCTCGGCTGAGTGTTTCCAGACCTTCTTATCAAAACAAAAAAACAAAAACCTGAAGTATTTGTGATGGTTTGCATATACTTGACCCAGGGAGTGACACTCTTAGCAATCAGAGCCTTGTTGGAGTAGGTGTGTCACTGTAGGCTTGGGCTTTAAGACTCTCATCCTAGCCGCTTGGGCCTGGAAGTCGGTCTTCTAGTCTCAGGATCTGCATCACAGGTGTGCCCTCCATTTCTGGATTGTAGTTCATTCTAGATATAATCAAGTTGACAACCAGGAACACCCATCACAGTAGTCTTAGAAAACAAAACAACAACGAAATACAATAAATGCATATGGAAGAGCTTATCAGTGCACAGTGTAATGCATCCAAAAGGGATGCTGACAGTGACAACTTCGAGCCCAATGCGCCACCTGTGCTGCTCAGCACATTTCTTACTGTCAGTCAGGAAACGATTAGGTTTTGTCAGTGGATGTACCTTTCACTTAATATTGATACTTGCATCACTAACTGTTCTACATCAGTCCAGATGTAGACCACAAAGAGAACTTAGGCATGATGGCTTATACCTATCCCAACACTAGGGAGACTGAGTTAGGAGGACTGTGAGTTCAAGACCACCCTAGGCTACACAGTGAGACCCTGTTAGGGGAGGAGGCCACCCAAACACAACAAAAGCCCTCTTTCAGTTGAGAAAGTGACATTTTGAGGAGCTGGCGATCACTAATGAGGTTACCAGGAGCAGAATGCATGCCCATAAATATGCAGCAATGGAATTATGAAAGCTCCTAGTGGGCGGGTCTCAAGGCCACCCAGGTTGTTTAGCTTTTGTACTAAATAGCTTCAGTCCCCAGGGAGTGGTAAGACACAAAACACCTAGGCCTTCCTAGGGCATAGCTGGGTGTGTTTCCCAGCACATAAATGCCAACCTTACTGAGAAGCAGAATCTTAGGGCTTCGCAAACACAAAAAAAGTAGTCCTTCTTCATGAGTGTTCCATAATAGACACCTGCTGTCTTTTGTTTTCCTAGTTTAAAAATCCAGATTTTTCTTACTTCAGCCCTATAATTTCCATAATAGTCCCTAAAAATTATATATAAAATCCAGGGGTCTCCTTCAAGTACAATTTTTAGATTGGCTTGCTGTTGCCAAACCGGTGGATGAACTAAAAATTATCTAAGGGGAGAGACTCAGTTATGAGTGAATAAATGACAGCTCTAATTCTCTGGGATAAGATGATTGGAGAATAGAACTTTCTGCAAGAGCAGAGAGTGTATGAGATGGGAAAGAATGATTGTAAATCAAACTGCTCTGTCAGTCACTAAAATAGTTGTGTAATACCCCCCACACAACATACATACATACACACACCAAACACAAACCACACACACTAACCACACATACACAGATCACACATATAGACACACACTCACTACATAACAGTGTCACACCCCATATACACACACACCACACACATACCACACAAACACTCACACACATACATACACATATCACACACAAACACCATGCTACACACACATACACTACACATACACAAACATACACATACACAAAATGACAACATATGACATACATGCATACCACTGGTATCATGCTCCGAACCCAGTGACATCACATCATTGCCAAAGCAACCGTCATACATTCTCAGAATCCACTTGGCTCACCTTTGCCCTATCTCCTGAATAAACATCATATGAAACCATTTGGCCTGGTGTGGTCTGTTGTGAGCCATGTGTCAAACAACATATACCATGTGCACATACACCACAAACACACATACCACATACACATACGTATCACACAAACACATGCATATCATGCACATACACACTCCACTCATACACACACATATCACACATGCATACATACATACATACCACACACACACACACACACACACACACACACACACACACACACACACATACATTCAGGCTAGCCCAGCTGCATACACTGTTCACTATAAAGTATGATATTTTCAGCCTGTGTCTTTTTGTCTCTCTTGGCAGCTTTGTTGTGTACATGATCTCTACAGGAATGCAGAAAAACCACCTGAGGGAGAAAATTACCAATCGCTAAAAATTACTAATCACTCTCTCACACTAAACAAATTCCACTGGGAGATTTTAGTTACACAACAGGATATGGGTGCTTTTATTTTTCTTTCCTTTCAGGATAATGATACAAAGGCGTGCCAAAGGGAAAAAAAAAAGGAGGTGTGTCACATCTTAATATGCATTAGCAGGGATATTTTTGCAGGATGACATCTAAGTATTAGGCCAAAATAGAGAGAGGCTAGACTGAAAGTCTCTAATGCTCACTGCTAGGTCCTTCAGAAAGAAGAGAGGCAGGACAGACTCCCACTGTGGGGAGACAGTGCCTACCACCCTCAGGCTGCCCTACAACTCATCCAACATGGGGTGACCTTGTTTCCAGGACACCCAGTTCTCAGAGCCCATGAGGCATCTCTTTTTCACTAAACAGATTACCATATTATTACGGCAGGCCCACCAATATAGTGTAGCATTACTCTGTCTATCTCAGTGATTTATCATCTGCTTTCTTTAGTCACCTGTAATACCCCAGGCCTATCGGAAGTTTAGGGTCTACACTGGTCATACTACAAATCAGGGAAATTAGTAGAAACAGTAATGTTAAGAATTTTATTTGAATGCACTCTAGGGCCTTTATTTTTCTTCGTTGTAGTTATTGTTTTGACTGGTTATAAAACATGACATCATTCACTATAAAAGTATTTAAGTGAATCAATAGTGTAACAGCTGTAAAGGGGCATCCTGCTTTAAGCCCTGCTCCCACAGGCCATTGTACACAAATATGTCTCTTGTGTATACATATAAATATAACTTCTAAGTGGAATACTAAATGTACAGGTCTATAATTTTCTTTTCACTTAGCACTGCATTATAAATGCCTTTCTATGTCAATAAATATGGAGTTACAAACTTCTTTTGAATAGACCCCAAGTACTTACTACATCTGAAAGTATACCATAATTAATTCAAATACTTTCATATTAGCTTATTAGTGGACATATATCAAATTTCCTACTTCTTATTTTTATTAATAAAGTTTGTGTGAGGAAACCGAAAAATACATCTTGCAATGTCTTTCTGGTTTTCTTCTGAAAATCAATTTCTAATACAGGAATAATGCAATCAAAAGATATGAACATTGCATGTTTTGATGTGTGGTGACCATCTGCCTTTCAGAAAAGCTATTGGAGCAGACCCACACTTTTCCCAAGCTGTAGGTGCAACCAATGTTTTCAATCTTTGACAATCTGGTAGATGCTGTAGAATTTAGAGTCTCTGATTTTTTTAGTTGCATGGAAGGTCCTATATAATATTTGTTTGTTTATTCCAAAAAACAAATAAAAATAAGAAATTACAATCTAAACTCTAACCTTCCTCAGGGTATGCAGTATTAAAAACAAAGTTAGGTTACATTTTGGTACTTAAAAAAGGAAAATGGCTTAATCCTCATCTTAAAAAACAAACAAACAAACAAACCTCTGTCTAGGGGCAATTGCCAACCAACTCAGGGCTCCAGCAGTAGGGGAAACTGAGTCTTAAACTCTTCTATGTATGGAAGAAGATGGACAGCCATACACCAGACATATACTGTGTACAAACATCATGTGTGAGCACATGTTAAAGTGTCCCTGTGACATTTGGCTTTCATGTCAAAAGGGTATATCCCAAGACTCATCTCCAAATCCACTGGTTTTGTTTCTCCTCAATGTTTCCTTGGCTGACCAGAGCCCATGGGACCACTCAAAGGCTATCTGGTCACACAGCTTCCTCTAGATCAGCTATTGTGCATGGTCCACATGTGTGCATTGGAGAGACCTCAACATTCTTATTCTTCATTTAAGCAAAAAAAAAAAAAAAAAATCAAAACAACAACAAACCAAAGAGTCAGATTAAATTTTACACAGGCATACACATATGAGAGAGAACTTAGGAGACCCCACACAAGCCTCAACCCTATTTAGACACATGTTTAATGTGATTTGAGATACAGTTGACACAAAAATCAACTTTAAAATACACAGTTGCATAAATACAATTCTCACTTTCTATCAGACTGTACAACAATTTATCTGTTAGGGCAGTGGACATGGTATAATAAATATGACTATAGTGTTGGAGGGCAAAGACGGAATTGGCATGAACTCTATGCTCTGTCTGCCACTTACTGTCTATGCAAAGACTTGTGGTCTTGACTTGTGCACTTGACTCCAAGACACAAAGTACATGAATCTACAAAAACAGAGTTCTGAGGGCTGGATGTTCTGCTTGGTGGATAAAAGCACCTGATGTACAAGCATGCGTCTATATCCCAGCACCTGATGTGAAAAGCTGGAAATGGTTTCTTGCCTGTAGCATAGCACAGTAGAAGACAGAGACAGAAGGATGCTTGGAGCTTGCTGGCTCCAGGTTCAGTGAGGTCCTGTCTCAGAGAAATAAGGTCCAATAAGCTGAACACCAGGGTCCGTCTCTGGCCTCAGTACATGTCTGTATATAGGCACACTTGTGCACATACATGCATTCATGCATGACACATACACATACAGAGAGAGAGAGAGAGAGAGAGAGAGAGAGAGAGACACCAAAACAGGATTCTCTACCTTCTCCACCATACACAAGTTCAATGGCCATTCCTGATGTCTCAACTCAGCTGTCTTTAAATATGAAAGCATTCTCCAATTCTGGTGCTTGTTATCTATGTATGTATTTATCTGCCTATCTATAACCTGTCTATCATCTATCGATCTAGCATCTATCAAATATCTATCTTTTTCTCAAATATCTGCCTACCTTTCTGTCATCTGTCAATCACATTGATGTGCACAAAACATTATAAAAACAGTAACAAAAATTCTGCTACAAGGAAAGCCTACCAAGAACCCAAGGATCACTGGGCCTTGTAAATGTAAATCTAACTACAGTATTGTACCCATCACAAGAGGGAAAATTAGCATCCTTAAAGACAGAACCAAGGCTTTGGGGAGAGAGCAGGAACTGCTCCATTGATTCATTTGCTATTTATTTATTTATTTATTTATTTATTTATTTATTTATTTATTTATATACAGAGTGCTGGTTCTTGTGTTCCAGGAATATTTTCCCAACCTCAAGCAGTGGCAATCCCATTCCTCCGTCCAGTATTACTCACTGCGTGGGTTATGTTTGCTCAAGCACTGGCATGCCGGGACACCAGGGGATCAAAGAGAAACAGCCAGAGTGATTAATTTCCCTTATTTCTACAAGAAGAATAATTATCCTAAGCAAACCACCTGGACCGACATGAATACATAATCACGGTGTGTTTGTTGGGGATCACAGAGAAAGAGCTCAGGCCTGCCTTTGTTTCTGGATTTCAAATTCCTGAGTTTGAAGATGGTAACACCAAACCTGACAGAAACCTGTTTCTGGAAGAAATTCACTCTCAGACTGTTTAAGGCAAGTTTCAAACAGATCAGCGGGGCACTGGATGAAAATGAGAACTGTAACCCATGTCTCCAGGAAGCAGCCCCTAGATAATTAGGCTGCGTTAACTGGAGAGCTGTCCTGAGCTATGTCAAGCCACAGACCTGAGTGGAACTGAGCCTCAGGAGACCTAGCACCAAGGTTAGGAGACAGGCATTCAGACTACTGAACTTCACACTGCACCCTGTTCAGTGGCTTGTGAACACTGTGGCCAGGGCTTTCTCAGTCAGACTCACAAAGCTCCTTGGATTACTTTTTTATTATTTAAATTTTTGTTTTACTTACTTACATTCCACTCACTGCCCACCTCCCAATCACCCCTCTCCCATAATCCTTCTCCTTTGAGCAGATGACCCCCTGCCTGAGTATCCCCCTACCCTGGCACTTCAAGCCTCTGCAAGAGGCTTCTTCTCCCACTGAAGCCAGAAAAGACGGCCCAGCTAGAAGAACATATCCCATATGTAGGCAACAGCTTTTGGGATAGCCCCCATTCCAGTTGTTCAGGGCCCACATAAAGGTCAAGCTGTACATCTGCTATGTGCAGGGTCCAGTCAATGTATGTTCTTTGGTTGATGGCTCAGACCCTGAGAGCTGCAAGGGTCCAGGTTAGTTGACTCTGTTGGTCTTCCTGTGGAGTTCCTATCCTTTTTGGGGCCCTGCAATCCTTCCTCCTGTTCTTCCATAAAAGTTCCCAAGTTCCATCCACTGTGTGGCTGTGAGTATCTGTATCTATCAGCTGCTGGGTGGAGCCTCTCAGAGGACAACATGCTCCTGTCTGCAAGCATATCAGAGTATCATTAATGGTACTAGGGATTGGTGCCAGCCCATGGGATGGGTCTCAAGTTGGGTCGGTGATTGGTTGGCCATTCCCTCAGTCTCTGCTCCATTCCCTCTGCCTGCATTTCTTATAGACAGGATAAATTTGGGGTTGAAAGTTTTGTGGGTGGGTTGGTGTCTCTATTGCTCCACTGGGGTTCCTGCCTGGCTACAGGAGGTGGCCTCTTCAGGTTCCATATCCCCAGTATAAGTAAGTCACAGGTAAGGTCACCCCCATTGATTCTTGAGCACCTCCCTTTTCCCAGGTCTTATCTTGGAGATGCCCCCACCTCCTCACCTCCATCAATTGCAGATTTTCTAGCCACTGAGATGACTTTTGAATCTCAGGAGGAAGGGTCCTACTATTGTTCTCATTTGATAAGGGGATGATAGTAACTTAGGCAAAATAATTTTTTGCTATTGTTTGAAAGTGTTCCCACCAAAGGCTTAGATCAAGGCTTCTGTGCTATAGGAGGACCTTCCTCATGAACCTGATGCTGTAATGGGAGTTGGGAACATCAACAGCAATCTGGGCTACACACACTAGACAAACTTAACATCCTCCCCCAACCCCCACCCCGTGCCATCTTCTTAGAAGAGCCATATGATTAATTTAGGGCCTCCACATCTGTTAAACAAGACAGACTCAGATAAGCCCACGTTTTCCACTGCTAATCAGTTGTAGATGGAGCCTTCTCTGCTCCATTGGCTCTGCCATCACCAGAACCAGCTTGAGAGAGGAGTGGACTTCCCATCCAGACCAGCTCTACCCAGTTCTACCTACCCCACTTCACCCTCACCCTCTCTTCCTGTGCCCAGCTACCCTGACAAGTCTCACTAGCTCTCCAACAATCAGGTCTGATTACAAATATAAATAGATAAGGAGCTAAGGTCCAAAACTAAACTTTTACCCCCTCAAACCCAGGTTGACAACTGTTGGCATCGTAAGCCAAAAGCAGGACCCAAACTCCAAGGAAGGAAAGTGGTGATGTAATTGTAAGCCAGACCAGTAAGCACATTCCTACCTGTTTTAGGGTTTTACTGGTGTTAACAAACACCATGAACAAGGCAAGTCTTATAAAAGACAACATTTAATTGGGCTGGCTTACAGGTTCAGAGGTTCAGTCCATTATCATCAAGGTGGGAGCAGGGCAGCATCTAGTCAGGCATGACGCAGGCAGAGCTGAGAGTTTTACATCTTCATCTGAAGGCTGCTAGTGGAAGACTGGCTTCCAGGCAGCCAGGGTGAGGGTCTTAAGCCCATGCCCACAGTGACACACCTACTCCAACAAGGCCAAACCTCCTAACAGTGCCACTCCCTGGGCCAAGCATATATAAACCATCACACCATCCAAAAAAGAAATGAGGAGAAAAAAGGGTGGGGGTCTTAGTTGGAGGGATTCTGAGTGACTGAGGTAGTGGCTAAGAATGTAAAACATGGCAGAAGAGAAACAAGTACCTGTTGTGCAGGCAGGGTCTCGACATCATGGCAGGAAGGACACAGGGACATGGTGAGCTCCTGGCACTCATGAGTCTCAGTGTGACACACAGTTGGTACTGTCCCTGGTGGACCTGTAAAGCCTGACAGGAAGGAAGGAACTCCTTCCCTGTTCCTGGGAACTTGCGGCCACCCCACTAACTGCAAAGACACCAAACTTGATGTAACTGCAAGAGGTATATTTCAAATCAACGCGTTAAGGTAGCACTTCCAGCCTGTCCTACGCAGAGGCAAGCAATGAAGTACGACCCCTTCCAGACAGAGGAAGGGCTTTTTATAGGAAAAAGCCACAGCCCAGGAGGGATTAGGGGGGAGTCATGACTAAGTATTTATAGAAAGTACCTGTTTAGTGTTCAGTTCCCGTGACAGGTTCAACAAATGGTCAGGGGGAATATCTTTTTGTTCTCTTAAGACCCTATTCATTTTTTCTCTGGTATCCAGGGTACACGGGCGCGTTGACCTGAACTCTTCTCAAACTCTATCTAATCCATTTCTAGTTCTTGGTACCCACAGCACTTGGTCACGCTACCCTGATCTCTCATCATATCTATCTTGTGGATAGGTAGTTTCCTAGGACCCGAAGCGCGGAACAAGCTGATCTGCATTTTGACTCCATCTTTAACTCTTTCAGACCCACCCTTGCCTACATGGCTCCAAAAAATAAAGCCAGGCTTAGTATGGATGATTCAGGTAAGATTCCAACAAGAGGAATGATCCTTCATGACACATGTCAAGGGTCTGCAGCCCCATTATTGCAGCACTTTTGCATTGGGTAAGGTAGTTGAAAGAGATGCTCTCTGACTTTTAAGCCCTAATTGATTACTACATGGAAAATGGAATTTGTCAATGAATATTCCTAGAAGCTCTCTTCTCCATAACACAGCACACGTATGTGTCTTCAGTTCCCCCTGACTATCTAGAAGAGTTTTCTAAGTAAGGAGATGGGATATCCTTATTT
The DNA here is from genome assembly GCF_011762505.2 of Arvicanthis niloticus. Taxonomy (NCBI): domain Eukaryota; kingdom Metazoa; phylum Chordata; class Mammalia; order Rodentia; family Muridae; genus Arvicanthis; species Arvicanthis niloticus. The sequence continues at coordinate 20,785,874 of NC_047661.1, forward strand.
TCTGATTACCATACTCATTAACATTCAAAAGGTGGTTAACGTTCTGAGATACTGGATTACAAATCTCTTCCCTGCCCCTGTCACTCCAGTGTGCTAAGAATAGAAAATAAGATCTGATAGAAGCATTTTTAACTTTTGGAAAAGACTCATTTCTGTTGTTTTTAATTAAGGGAGTGTGTGTGTGTGTGTGTGTGTGTGTGTGTGATGCATGGGTGTGCACATGTGAGTGCAGGTGCTGTCAGAGGACAGAGGTGACAGATCCTACTGGAGCTAAAGTTACAGGCAACTGGAAGCTACCTGACATAGGAGCTAAGAACTGAACCTGAGTCCTCTACAAGAGCAGTAAATATTCTTAACTGAGGAGCCATCTCTTCAGCACCTGAGAGATGGTTTTTTCCCAAAGTTCAAGACTGAAAAACCTAGCTACACGAATGTCCGCAGCAGTCTGGGTTGTTTGGGGGTTTCCATTGGTTTCCTTTGGCCAACAACTCAATTAGACACAACCCAATCCTGGTACAACAGGATTCAGCTGGTGACAAGAAATGGCCAGTTAGAGCTCTGTCTGCCCCATTATTTGGTGATTTCATTTAGATTACCTTCATATCTGTGTTAGATTTCAATACCACCCCTCATATGGCCCTTAATTTTATCTGTCTCTCACCGTTGCCTCCTTTGTCTCTCTCTTCCCCTCCCCACTTAATCCTCTCATTCCAGCCCCCAGCCCCATCCATACGTACCTATTCTACTTTTGTGGTTCTACAGGTTGTAGCTTTGTTATCAGTGACTTAACAGCTAACATCCACATATAAGTAAATACATACCATATTTCTCTTTCTCAGTCTCAGTTACCTCACTCAGGAAGATTTTTTTCTAGTTTAATCCATTTACCTGTCAATTTTATGATTAATTTTTTAAATGGCTGGGTGATATCCCATTATATAAACATACAACATTTTCTTTACCCATTCTTCTGTTGAGGAACATATAGGTTGTTTCCAATTTCTGGCCATTATAGATACTGCAGCAATAAACATGGTTGAGCAAGTGTCTCTGTGGTAGGGTGAAGTGTCCTTTGGGTAGATGCCCAAGAGTCATAGAGCTGGATCTTGAGGTAGATCAATTCTCATCTTCCTGAGGAACTGCCACACTGATTTCCATAGTGGCTGTACAAGTTTGCACTCCCACCAGCAATGGAGGAGTGTTCTCCTTACTCTACAATCTTGTCGTCATGAGTTGTCACTTGTTTTATTGATCTTAGCCATTCTGACAGATGTAAGATGAAAGCTCAAAGCAGTTTTGATTTGCATTTCCCTGATGACTAAGAATGCTGAACATTTCTTTAAGACATCTGGGTTTTTTCTCTGCTTAAATCTGTACCCCAGTTTTAAGTAGGGTTGTTTTCTTGCTATCTAGTTTCTCGAGCTTTTTATATTTTTTGGATATTAGTCCTCTATCAGATGTGGACTTGGTAAATTTCCCATTCTGTAGGCTGCGGTTGTGTCTGAATGGCAGTGTTCTTTGCCATGCAGAAGCTTCTCAGTTTCATGAGGTCCTATTCATCAATTGTTGACCTCAATGTTTGTGCTAATGGTGTTCTGTTCATGAAGACTTCTCCTGTGCAAACACATCCAAGGCTATTCCCCATTCCTCTTATATCAGGTTCACTGTGTCTGTTTTTATGTTGATGTCTTTGATCCATTTGGATCTGAGTTGATAAATATGGATCTATTTGTATTCTTCTACATGCAGCCATCCATTTAGACCAGTACCATTTGTAGAAGCTGTCCTTTTTTTTCTTGGTATGTATTTCTGGCTTCTCTAGTTTCTATCTTTATTGGCAAACATGCAAAAAAAAAAAAAAAAAAAAAAAAGATCTGGATCCCTTTTTTATGTGAGACTGAAGAAAATGCAGTTTTATAGAGCATGATGTTCTAGTCCTTATCTAAGGTAGACTGGAAAGGCAAACTTTCAATTTTCTTTTGAATGTAGTGAAAACAAGGTGTTAGGAATAATTGCCTGGAAGATCAACAATAAGCATCTGTTATGGGGAAGATATAGAGAGAATATCTTCATTGCAGAGATATAAGCTGGACTGTAATGATTGAGACTAAAAAAAGAGAGAAATAGAGATAGAGGGGGAGGAAGAAGTAGAGATAGAGATAAAAGGAAAAGAGAAGAAACAGAGAAAAGATAAAAGGAAAGGGGGAGGGGAAAGGAAGGAGTGAAGAAGAAAGGAAAGAGGGAAGAAAGGAAGAAGGGGAGAAGATAGGAAGAGAGGGAGGAAAGGGGAGGGCCAGGAAGAGAAGGATGATGTGGGGCTGGCAGGTGGAAAGAAGAAAATTCAGAAAAGCTGCCACAGAATTCCTTCCTGAGCCTTTGATTATCAGCTAGCCCTCCAACAAACAGCTCCTTAAGGGAAGAAAATAATCTTTATTTTCTAAATGTTCTTTCCCACCTTTCCTGGAGTACATCATTCTAATGATTAGAATTGAAATTACAGAGCATTGATGGCATTCACGGGTTAGACGGTGGTTTAGAAGCTTTCTCCTTGTGACACCATAAATGAAAACAGACAGGGCAATAGAGAAACATTTAGAAGAAGAGGGAAAAGGACATCAGGAGTCATGAAAGATGTAATGGACAGTAGAAAGTCATTGAGAATTAGAAAGCTCATGCAGAGACAATGAAGAAAAGACCACAGATTCATCGCACTCTCAAGGGATGAAAAGCTGAAGGCACACGAGCAGTGAGAACAGACACAGGGAAATCCAGTTCCCTAGGCCTTGGGCCAGTAGAAGATTTGGAATGATCATGATACTGCCTGCAATGTCAGGCTAACAGCAGATAAGAAATGCACTCAATAAGCTATAGCCATCACCTTAAGAAACCTGCTGTATGAAACTCAACTACCAGGAACAATCACGGCTCAATGAGTTGAGGACACACTGCCACAGTGTCTGAGCAGGAGACAATAGGAATAGGAGATAGGGGAAACAAGGGTCAGACTTAGATGTCTGAGAAGTTTTAACAGTGGGGCCTTGGGCTATGAGAGACTCAGATACCACTAGTCCCTCTCTCTGTTCTGGGGTACAAACTCCATCACTTTTGGATACCAGTGGAACCCAAAAGCTCCAGCCCTGCTTGGCCTTGGAGCCACCTTCCTCCTGAATGTGGTTAAGCCCAGGTTCAGGAAAGCTCTTGATTTCCACAGCCTCCTCCTTCTTGCTGGTGGGTTGTTTTGGGGAAGCTCTGGAAAGCATCGAGACAGCCAGGCAGAGGGTTAGGTTCTCCTGGTTCTCTCCTTGGTGCAGATTCCCATTTCCCGTTACTTTTTAACACAATTGAAGAATGACACTCTCTCAGGCCATTTACTGTGCCTGGATATGCAAACTAGGGGACAGGCTATCTAAGTCCCAGAACACTACCACACACAGGAAAGGAAGCTTCCAAAATGAGTGTGGCACTGAAATGGGCAATTGACCCATGACACTGGCCCATCTCTTAGCAGTAAACCCCAGACTAAATTGAAAGAACATTAAGAACCTCCAGATAAAATCACCAACCATCCAGGCATGATGATATACATTTATGATCCTAGTACTTGGGAGGCAAAGACAGGCATATATCCTTTGATTTTGAAGCTAACATGATCTACACAGTGAGTTCCAGTACAGCCAGAGCTACACAGTGAGACCCTGTCTCAAGACTACAAGAAAAATCCCCACCATCCCCTCCACCTGGAAGATTCCAAAGTTACAGGACCAATAAAGAAAACACTACAATTCTTTGTCATCTTAGGAAGGTCTCCTCTTCCTTCTTCTTCTTCTTGATTTTTTTTTTTGTTTACTTGCTTCAATATTTTATTGATGTTTAATTGATTTTATATATTCTAAACTATTTTATCTTTTTATTGTTTATCCCTGTTCTTACAGTTATCCAATTTTCTTTCTTTATTTTCTAAAAAAAAAAATTGTCTATTGCTTTTTTCTCTTCTTCACATTCTTCTTATTTTTCCCTCACATTTTCATATTTAGCTTGGTTAATTCTTTTAGTTCCCTTCACTCTTTTGTGTTTTAATTCATTTACTATTATAATAATTATTGATTTTATTGTAATAAATATTTAACCTTACAGCTTTCTACATTTCTCTTTTCTGTGTTTATTAGTGTATTAGTGTTTATTAGTTTCTGTGTTCTCTTTTCTGTGTTTATTAGTTGCAATAGTGGTTGGCTTTAATTTATATTTCTGTATGGTTTGCTCTGGCTTTGCTGATGTTGTGACTATGCCTTTTATTCTCTCTGAATGGTGCTTGGGATTGAGCTCTCAAGACAAGGTTGATTGACAAGCTCACCAAATACAACAGGAAGAGAAGTGACCCTAACAGACACACAAATATCAACACAGAAACAGAAGAGACATGAAAAGTCAATGCAGCAGGCTTCCTCTAAACAAAGTATTCCAAGGTCTAGTTTTAAACATGATTGATGAACCCAAAGAGAATTCCAATGAGCAAGTGGAAAAAGCAAAGTTGTTAGTTCAAGACCTGGACTAGAAATTCAGCAACATGACTGACAAAGTCACAAAGAAATTAAGAGTTTGTAGAAAAAAACAAAAAAAAAATTAAAAACTCAATGAATCAAATAAAAAAAATTAGAAAAATACACCAATACACTCAAATAACACAAGCAATAGCAGAGATTGAAGACTAAATCAAGGTCAAGATAAAAATAGAGAAATATAAACAAGCATAGACACAACTATCACAATCTCTGGGACCTGACCAAGAAAACAAGCCTCGGGATGCACAAACTAAAGGCATAGAAAATCTATTTCATGAAATTATAGCTGAACATTCCCCAATGCTAGGGAAATGTAGATACCTTAGTTTCTTTTCCAATTGCTTTGATAAAATACCCCCAACAAAAACAACTCACAGGAGACAGTTTCCATCACTAAGGAGTCAGTGATGGAAAGTCAAGGCAGTAGAAGTTTGGAGAACCTGGTTGCACTGAAATCTACAGGCAGCAAGCAGAAAGTGATGAATGAAAGCATTCTGTTTATACTCCATACCTTTTCTCTACCATCCAAGATACTGTGTTTTACAATACAGTCCAAGTTCCTCTGCTTAGAAAATGGTTCGATCTATATCAAGAGGATCTTCCCATTTCACCTCAATTAACTTAACCAAGACAATCCCCCACAGATGAGCTCAGAGGCTAACACTAATCTAGGTAATCCCTTACAGGTGTGCCCAGAGGCTTGCCTCCAGGTGATTCTGTGAAATTGACAATTAAAACTAACTGTCACCATATTCAAGTACAGGAAACAATTCGAACTCCAAATTGACACCACAAGGAAAGAACCTTTCAGTGTCACATTATATAAAATGCTAAGGCTAAGAACAAAGGAGGAATATTAAAAGCTTCAGGAGAAAACTGCCAACACATTCATGAATGCAAATTCATCAGAATAAGATGAACTTCTCAGCAGAAAGCCTAGTTGCCAGGAAAAAAAAAAATCACGGAATAATAAAACCCGAGCCCTGAAAGGAAATAACTGTCAATCAAAACATAAAGAAAAGTATTTTTTAAATCAGTGCATGAATGAAGACCTTTTAGAATAAGCACAATCTAAATCAATTCATGACCATCAAGTCAGAACTGCAGAAGATACTTAAAGGAATTCTATCTAGTCATAGAAGAGAGGCAGTGACAAGGACTAGAGTCCAGGAAAGAAAAAAAAAAAAAAACTGCACAAGAGGAAAAGATATGAACACCAAACGAGAATGAAGATGATCTCGTGTCCAAAGCAGTAACTAGCAAACCCATAATGCGGATAAGGGAGAAAGAACAGAAGAAACGGGATTTGATCAGACCAAGAACACATTGAACAAAATCACAAGACTCACCCTCCTCCTCTTAATAAGATCCCTAAATATGAGTGGTCTTAATTCTTTTTAACTATAAGATGCAGACCAGGAGCTGAAGAGATAGCTTGGTACTTAAAAGTCCTTTCTGCTCTCCCACAGAAACCAAGCTTGCTCCCAGCAGCCAGTTCAGCCCGTTCACAACCATTTATACCTCCAGCTCCAGGAAGATTTGATACCTCTGACCTCTTTAGGAGCCTGCAATCATGTGCACATAACCACACATACACACATCTTTAAAAGTAGTTAATATTTTTTAAACGTTAGTTATAATAAAATAACCAACTAATTGGTTTGATTAAAATACAACATCTAACTGTTTCCTGAAAAAAAAAAAAAAACTATACCTTCACATCAAGGATATACACAGAAAGACTGAAAGGGAAAGAATGAAAAATGATGTATCAACTAAGTGAAATGCAAAAACTAGCAAGATTATCTCTAATTATGTTTGCAAAATGACCTGCATACAAAAATTAGCCAGAAGAAGTAATGATCACAATATATTTGATGCAAAATACGTCAATTAATTATGAAGATACTGAAGTACCAATTTCATTAAAAACAAATTACAGAGAAACTTCACTACTGGAAATCTGGAAATAAAGGTGTCTAGAAGCCCACGTACAGTAATAGTGAATGACGTTTACACCCACTCTCGTAAATAGAGATTATGCAGACAGAAATTTCAATAATGAAAAATCAAATGTAAAATTCACCACACATCAAATATACTTCATATGTGCTTACAAGACACCCCATCCAAACATTGTAGAACACAGTTTTCTTGGAATCCAGGACCTTGCTACCAAATAGATAACATTATAGGTCACAAAGCAAATAAACAAAATAGTTTCTTATATCTTATCAAATTGTAAAACAAAACAACACCTCTCCCGAAAAAAAAAAAAAAAAAAAAAAAAAACAGCATCAAGAACAACTGTATGTGTAGAGACTGAATAGTGTGCTCTTGAATGAACAGTGGGGTCATGGGCAAAATCAGATAGAACCAAATACTTCATGTCCCATTGCCACTGCCTAGCACTTCCCCTGCACACATTCTTGCACTGGTATGGTAGACTGTATTCCACAAAGCAGGAACAGAATAGACTCTTCCTCCCCTCAGTTTCATAATATAAGGTACTAGGTCACAGCAACAGAAAAGCATCTGCTGCAGACGCCAATACAGAAATACAAGAGGGCAGAGTCAGTGTTCTATTCTAATACCAGTGATTCTCCTCAAACTATTTTAGAAAACAGAAAAGGAATAAACACTCCCAAACCCACTCTACAAAGTTAGTATTACTAGTCAAACAAAAAGTGATAGTCTCATAAAATTCCTACAACCCACATTCAACAACACATTAAAAATGTCATGTGCCATGATCACATTGGTTTTATTCCAGGGATGAGAGACATAAATGTAATATGGTACATAAATAGAATCAGGGAGAGAAATCACACTATTATCTCAATTGATTCAGTAAAAGCCTTTGTAAAGGTCATCATCTCTTCATGATAAGAGCTTGAAAGAAACTAGATATAAGTGGAATATGTCTCCACATAACAAAAGCTATTTACAACAAAATTTATAGCCGTCATTATACTAAACAAGCAAGAACTGAAACGACTTTCTTTAAAGTAGCAAAAAAAAAAAAAAAACCAAGACTATTCTCTCTACTTTTACACAATCTGCTGCCTAAATACTGTTCTAGTTTGGTTTTTTTCATGCTGTGATAAACACCATGATCAAAAGCAAACTTGTTTAGTAAAGGGTTTATTTCAGCTTACAATTTATAGTTTATCATTGAGAGAAGCCAAGGCAGAAACTCAAGCTAGAAGCTTGAAGCACAAACCACAAGGGAACACTGCATACTGCCTTGCTCCCCATGGCTTGTTCAGCTGTCTTTCTAGCACTCAGACCCATCAGCCCAAGACTAGCACTGCCCACAGCAAGGTTGGAACCTGTCACATCAACCAGAAGCCAAGAAAATAACACACACACCATCTGATAGAGACAATTCCTCAACTGAAGATTCCTCCTCCCGGGTGTATCTAGGTTTGTGTCAAATTGATAAAAACTAAGCAACAGGAGTGTTTAGCACTGCAGTAAAACGAGAGAAGAAATAAAGGGATGCAAATCAAAAATGAAGTTAAATCACCCCTGCTGAAAGGTGACATGGTCTAATCTTAAGTGACTCCAAAAAAAAAAAAAAAAAAAAAAAACCTTTGAGATTCAATAAATTCTTACAGCACAGTAGCATCGTAAAAAAATCAACATATAAAAATTGAATAGAATTTTTACCTATCAATATCAAAATTTCCAAAAAGAAATCAAAAAATGAGTACCATTTACAACCTTAAAAAAAAAAACACTACCTATAAACCTAACCAAAACCTAACCAAAGAGTTAAAAATATCTTTTCTAATGAACACTTAGAAAAAAAACAAAGAAAAAATTGAAAAAAAAAAAAAAAAACCCCACTGGAAGATGAACAGAATCCTGTATTTATGTACTGAGAGAATTAATATTGTGAAAACAGCTGTATTACTAAAACCAGTTTACAGATTCAATGCAATCCTCCATCGAAATTCTAATTATATTCTTCATAGAAGTACAAAATGCAATCCTAAAACTCCCATGAAACACAATAGATCCTTAATACCCAAAGTAATACTGAGCAAAAAGAGCAATGCTAGAAGTGCCACCAAACACGAGCTCAGTTATGTGACATGCAGGAGTGGTGTGAATAGAAATAGCTCCCCATAGACTCATTCACGTGTTTGAATGGTTGGTCCATAGGGCGTGGCACTATTAGGTGGTGTGGTCTTGTTGGAGGAAGTGTGTCACTGTAGGGGTGGGCTTTGAGGTCTCCTATGCTCAAGCTATGCCTAGTGAGACACATAGCCTCCTTCTGCTGCCTGTGGATCAAGATGTAGAACTCTCAGCTCCTTCTCTAGCACCATGCCTGCCTAGATGCTGCCATGTTTCCCACCATGATGATAATGGACTGAACCTCTGAACCTGTAAGCCAGCCCCAATTAAGTGTTTTCCCTTACAAGAGTTGCTACAGTCATGGCATCTTTTCATAAAAATAAAACCCTAACTAAGACATACACCCATCTAATACTTGTAATTTTTTAAAAAGTAGTTTATTATGCTTAAATTTTTTAGTGTAATTGATTTTTTCTTTTATATGTATGCATGTTTTGCCATATGTACATGTACCATACAAGCAAGTAGTAGCCAGAGGGTTGTCAGCTGGGACTTGAACCTGGATTCCCTGAAAGAGCATCCAGTTCTCTTAACCACTGAACTCTTCACAATAGCCAAGTTACAGAATCAGCAGAGGTATCCATTAACATATGACCTGATATAGAAAAATTGATTTATGAAACACATACACTGGAGTTTCATGCTTCCATATAGAACAAAACAATCCTACTACTTACATGGAATACACTGAGTCAGAGATTATCACATTAAGTGAAACCAGAGTTAAAAAGACAAATATCATGTTTTCACACATATGTGAAATATAGATTTTAAAATCAAAATATAGAGGGCTGGAGAAATAGCTCAGTAGAGAGAACTTGCTGCTCTTCCAGATGATCCATGCTCAGTTCCCAGCACCCACATGGCTGCTGATAACTTTCTATAACTCCAGTGTCAGGGAATGCAATGCCCTCTTCCGCCTCCACAGGAACCAGCATGTATGTGATAGACATAAATGCAGGCAAAACATTCACATACACAAAAAATTTAAAAATATATCTTTAAGAAATAAAAGCAGAAAAAGATTGGGAAGAGGGAGAAAATGGGACATGATTGCAAAAAAACAATATTATATACAATATGAAAATGTCACAAAACTATTATTTTATACAACTTATATCTGCTAACACAGATATTCTAAAGAATGGAGTTTAAAATATTTTAAAAGTAAAATTAAAATAAGGACTAAAACAAGCGAGCCACACCTGAATGTTACACAATACTCTTTCAGATGAACTTTTCATTTCCTTCTTGGTTTCTCTCTTCACCTTATTTCCATTCACTAGTGACTTACTCAATCTCCATGAGTTTGCTTACTTTCTGCCGTTTTTTTTGTTTTGTTTTATTTGTTTGTTTGTTTTTTACTGTTATCCATCTTTAATCTCTGGTGGTCAAATAGGATGCAAGGTATTATTTTGATTTTCTTCTATTGGTTGAGATTTTCTTTGCCTTACTGTGTTGGCATCTTTGGAGAACATACTATGTGTTGCTGAGAAGAAAGTAGACTCTTCTGTGTTTGGGTGGACTGTTCTGTAGATGCCTGCTAGGTCACTTGATTTATGGCATTATTTAACTCCCATGATTCATTGTGGTGTTTGTGGACCTCCAGCATGACACTACGGCAGGAGGATGGATGTTAAGCCAAAAGATCAAGACACTCCAAGATCCTCCTTAGGTCTGGGGTTATTACTTAATCCAACTGAGAAATGTTAGTCTTAGAAGCTAAGTCTTTGTAAGCCACAGAATGCTCTTTGTAAAGGAAGCTGCTGTTCTAGGGTCCTCATGATCCCCTTCCATGGCGCTCACTTACCCTCACCCCAGCATGTGACTTCTGCATACTCTCTAACAATCTGGCTAGCACGCGCCAGCGTGTTTATGGTAGCTTCCAGTCTGCAATCTTGATGCCAAGAGCTATGCATGAGTCTGTTCTCATATTTGGCAACATAATCTTAGGAAACAGAGCCAATTCCCAACTCCATTGTAGAAATTTTTTTAAAATGGATCTTCAGAGAAAGGTTCAGTGCTGTGTCTAAATTCACAAAGCAGGGAAGAGGTAGAACCAGGCAGTTGGGCACCATGCTGTCTTCTTCACGGCATTAATGTCTGCCACAGGACTGAGTGTTCCTTGGTGCAGAACAGACAAATCCTCAGGGCAATGCATCCCAGAGGCCTCACTGGGTGGCAAAGCCTTCACTAAATATGTCATCAACATTTGTTCTTCCCTCCATGACCGAAGGCCCAATGCTTCCCAATGTCACTTAGCAAGGACTTTCATGGCTATTGGTTGCAACAAAGACCCCAGAAAGCCAGGAAGATAAAATTACCTTCAGACTTGGACTCTAAGGAAGTGGCAGCCAGGTACATGAGAAGGGAAGGTCAGACTCACAACTCAAGATCATGGGCCACAGCCACAGTGTATGGATGGCCCTGTCACCTCATCTAAGCTAGTAGCCTTGTCTTAGCCATTTAGAAGCTTCGTGATGTTTATATATCCTCTGCCACGATCTTCTTACCCCTAAACTTAAGATGGTGATACTGATGATAGAGGACAAAGGCCTTGTCACATTCTATATTTCTTTTCTCCTCTCGGCTGTGTGTGTCTGTCCACTTTACCCAACCATTGCCCAAATATGTAGAGGAAACCACAGCTTGGATGCCTTATTTTCCCAGACAGGTTTTCTCCGTGTAGCCTAGAATGTCCTGGAACTCAGTCTGTAGTCCAGACTGATCTCAAAGTAACAGGGATCTGCCCTCTTCTGCCTACTGAGTGGTTGGAGTAAGTCCTGCACCACCAATGCCCAGCTCAGATACTATTCTTTAAAGAAATAAATGTGCATAGCATGATATTCAACGTTCCCCCCTTTCTCTCTCCATCAACATTTTTACCCATTGACTTTCTTTTTACAATTTTCTTAAGGAAGACACTTAAACAATAGCTTCCAAGGTAAGTGTGGTGTGTGTGTGTGTGTGTGTGTGTGTGTATGAGGTGGGGGGGGGACGACACACATACACTGTCATAATTCTGAAGGCCACAAAATGCTTGCAGCTGGCTTGCACTGAAGCTCCTCTTCTAGCCAGTGGCAGCTGGGGACCAGAAGACATTTGTTCCAGGACACCCATGGTGGCAGCAGCAGATTCTGGCCCTTCCTGAAGCTCAGCCCAGCATGGAGCCTAACCAATCACACTCCAAAGACCCCAGGGACCCCATTGTCCTCAGAAGCATATCGGCTGCATGTGGTGTAAGATGCTCCACAGAGCAATTAATCCCTGAGGATACACATCACACCACATCCACCACTGGCCCTCTGAGCTCAGGCAACCATGAGCTGTAAATTGTGTCCTATGCTTTCCCACAGAAGGAACCAACAAAACTACAGACAGTTGGGAGGGTTTTTTGTCTTCTTAAAAATAGATAAGGAAACTTGAAGTAAGTCCAGAAGCCAAAGTGTCTAAGGAAGAGAATTAGGTATAGGATACAAGCCTACCACAGGGAGAGAACAAGGAGGAAGGCTGACCCTCAGAAATAACTATGCTATGTTCCCTGTTTTTTTGTTTAAACATGTTCAAGGCCTTTTACAGCCATCCTCCCTTCTGCTCTTCCCAGAACCTGCAGAACTGGGTAGACGGAAATGGTATCCTTTCCTCTGTATTTGTATTGCTTCATTGCCCCTGTGGTATTTTCCTTCATGAATGCAGCTCAATACAGCCTAGAGAGGAGGCAGACCCAACGGAAAGAGCTCCATGGGCTGGAAAGTGAGCCAGCTGGCTGGGGACCAGCAGAGCCTTTTCAGAAGCAAAAAAAAAAAAAAAAAAAAAAAAAAAAAAAAAAAAAAAAAAAAAAAAAAGCAAGTTTGGAAGATAGAGCAGGCCGGCTGCCTTAGAGGTTTGATCTAGGAGTAGATGGCTGACCTTTGTCCCTGCCTCAACTAGAGTTCAGTTTACCCTGCTTTGAAATGGGAGAATATTATTTCCAAAAAGGTTCCCTATGGGATGTCAGACTCCCTCGACTACCCCCAGCATCCATAGCCACAGGGCAGCTCTGAGATTTAAGCCTCCTTCTTCCCAGGATGCCTTTGTTGATTCCGTCCAGGTAGGGACCCTTTTGGATGGCTCATGAAAACTGCCCCCCTTCTTGTGTAGCACTAAACTAAACTTCGTACATTTTGGAAGAAAGAATATAAATTTCACTATGCACAGAGAAAAAAATTAAAGCCATATTCTTCCTTTTTATGGAACTTGAAACAAATATGAGCAAAAAGTACTTGAAGTGAAACCAGATCATTCAAAGTGCTAAAGACACTGGCTTCATCAACCCTGAAATTTTTACATTATCTTAACTTCTTCCCCTTTGACAGTCTGAGACATTTGGAGCTTAGAACCACTTAAGTTTGGGTTTTTTTTGTTTTGTTTTGGTTTTTTTTGTTTTGTTTTTGTTTTTTCAAGACAGGGTTTCTCTGTGTAGTCTTGGCTGTCCTGGAACTCACTCTATAGACCAGGCTGGCCTCGAACTCAGAAATCCACCTGCCTCTGCCTCCCAAGTGCTGGGATTAAAGGCATGTGCCACCACTGCCCAACAAGTTTGTTCTAATAATGCAAACAAATCAATCGGCCATCTTCCAACAATCAATCAATTATGAAAGGTTAACACTGTCCTCCCAGGAAGTGATGCAGTCATTAGTCAAAAGAGACAATGTCCATCGTGGCCAGTAGCCCTTGCAGTTGGGGAAGAGACAGGGGGACACAGAAATAACATAAAACTTGTAGGTGTTCTTTCCTCCCTAGACTCCAATTCTAACCTTGGAAGTTTCTCAATCTCTCTGTCCAGTGCTCCACTGTCAGTCAGTCATTCTTTAAAAACATAAATTGTGTTATTTATCTATTTGAAACATTCCAAAAATTTTTAATTCCAACCCACCTCCACAGAGTGAGTTGGATTCCAAAGAAGAGCAGGGGAAAAGAAAAACTATTTGGTATAAAGAAAAGAAATCAGGCAAACTTACCTTAATCAAATGGTGTTCACATTACAATGATGTCATAGACTGGTGATTCTTCAACCCTCCTAATGCTTCGACCCTTTAATACAGTTCCTCATGTTGTGGTGACCTCAACCATAAAATTATTCTCATTGCTACTTCAAGACTGTAATTTGCTAGTGTTATGACTCATAATGTAAATATCTGTGTTTTCTAAAAGTCTTAGGCAACCCCTGTAAAAGCATCATGACTCATAGGTTGGGAACTGCTGTCTTAAAGGTTCAGGCACCCTTGCTATCATGCAGTAAGCCATGTTCCTCACATCTACAGGATTAATCTAAAGACTCCAAACACAAGTCTAATATTGGAAGAAGCAAGAAAAATGCACAGATTGGGAGAATTCCACAGATTCCTTACTAGTATTCCTGAAGGCAGGCAAGGTCCTGGAGAATAAGAAAGACCACAGCTTAGATGAGACCTGGGAGGCATGACGACATCTGTAACCTGGTACCATTACCAGGCTGCAGAAGAGGACACAGATGGGAAAACCAGCAAAATCCAATGAAGTGCAGAAGTTTAGTGACTAGGTCAGTCAGTAGCTGATGAACAGATGAGCAGTGGTGTGTGGCAAGACTCTTCCCATGGATACACGTGGGAAAATGGGTAAATCTAGAAACAATCATCCTGAGAGAGGTAACTCAGACTGGAAAAGACAAATATTAAATGTTTTCTTTATATAGAGATTAGCTATATTAGCTCTTAAGCTCTTGATATGTTTGCTTCAATCTGAATAGCTACAAAGGCTAGGTACCCAGTAAGGAACTGGGGAGAGAAGCTCTCCCAAAGAAATAGAATATAAACTTATGGAGACATAAAGAGGGAATCAGAATAGGAGGGTAAATGGGAGGTAGATGGGAGAGTAAAGCAAAGGAAACAATATGGAGATGGAAAACTTGCATTAAGGCCTTTTGGAAAACCACGTGGAAACCTACTACTGTAAAAGCCTCTGAAAATGTATTCAGAGATGTAAGGGATCTAAATAGAGTCTCCAAAATAATGAGGAGACCACGCACCAGATAGACATCTGAAGCCACCAAGTAGAACTTTCAGTGCTGGGAATGGGTTACATTTTGTTGGATCTTTGGCTAAAGATAGTTCCATCGAACACCCCAAGCATCTCAGTCTACTGAGTACACTATTGGTTACTCTCCACAAACTGACAGTAATGTCCTATTGCTGAGTCCTCTTAGTTTTGTCTTCAAAGAAAGGGAAATCAAGCTGGTGCCCAAGTAGAAGCTTTACCCCTGCTGATAAGCTTGCATGGTGCTAGAACGTACTCTGCATGCTACCAGAGGAGACAGGTAATCATTACTATCTCCAGGCTACAGACTCAGTGACATACTACAGTGACCTGCCTACAAGATAGACTGCTGCCTTAGTGGTACACTGTTACAGGAGTGACCAGAAACCTCAACTGGACTTAAAGTCCACTCCATGAGATGGAACTTACATCTGACATTATAAATGAGACCGAGAAGCAGAGACTGGATAGATCATGGGCCCTAGGGGAAAACTAATAATATTCTGCTAAAGGAACATAACAATAAAGTAATTTCTAATTAAATGTTGCTTGTAGCTGGTCTTTATACTTTGTGGATTCTTCTTTTTCCCACCACTTAGCCTCCCAGTTTCATTCCCTAACACTAAATAGAAGAGAAAGAAGGATAGAGGGGAAGGAGAGAGAGAGAGAGAGAGAGAGAGAGAGAGAGAGAGAGAGAGAGAGAGAACCCTGAATCTAATTTCTTTCCTTTTATTTCTTCTTTGACCACAGCTACTAACAAACTGTAAACAACCTCCCTAAATGACCAACAACCAACAACCCCCACCTCTTGGGACCCTAGCATTTATGTACACTCTAAAAAGTTCCCAGAATTCCAAACATCACACAATAGCAGAAATTATCTGTAGCTGGCAAAACCATGCTTCTGCTAGAGCACGAGGCAAATCATGGTTGGCTACTGCGAACTATCTAAAACACTCCCATGTCCTTACACCTGGTATTGAAATGAAATCACATTCTTATAATATTTCTGTGTTTTTAAAAGAAAACAAAATTTTGGAATTGTCTCTACAATTGCTGTACCCCTAGATCCAAGCTATTGCTAGATCCACATCAGACAACTTTCTTTTTAATTTAGCTGGAAGTTAATGGTCAATATACAGACTGAGAGACCTTGGAGCACTCAGTTTTAAATGGGATATTTTCACCAACCCTGTCCCCTAAAGGCTCAGGGATCTATGCATAAAAGCAAAGATTGTAAGAACCAGAGGTGGTGAATGACTCCAAGAAAAGAAGTGTCTTCCAGACACAGCAGAGCTGATGCATACATGAACACACGGAGATTAAAACAGCATGACGACCCCCCTCCTCACAATTTCGTGCCAGAAAAAATTCCATCACTGAAAAGAGCAAGTGGATACAAAGTCTCATCCATAACCAAGAAACTATTTGCAATTGATATCTGCCAAGAGAAAAAAATTAGTTTTCTCCAATGGAGTGTCACTGGGTGAGTAGCTCTATCAACCAGACTTTAGGGCAAGGTCACTGACCAACCCAAAATGGACTCATTTTTAAGGAGTTTTGTTATTGTTGTTATTGTTGTGGTTGTTGTTGGTGGTGGTGGAGGTGGTGGTTTTCCCCCAGGTTTTTTGAGACAAAGTTTCTCTGAGTTGCCCTGGCTATCTTGGAACTCACTCTGTAGACCAGGCTAGCCTCATACTCAGAGATCCTCCTGCCTCTGCTTCCCAAGTGTTAGAATTAAAGGTATGTGCCAACATTGAATATGGTCAATATATACCATATGAAATTTTTAAAAAATAATTTAGTCCTTCCGGTCTGGGCCAGAGCACTGAGCAGACCTTGGGTGGCAGCTCTGCCCCCAACATCTGAGAACCCAGAGGAAGCAGGGATCCCAGGCACTGGAACTCAGGCTACTGCCTAGGTAAGCAGACAGCAGGGCCCGCCCTAAACAGGGAGTAACTGGGAACCAAAAGGACCCAGGAGGTTACTCCTGGCACGGAACACTGGTTCCTTCCGGTCTGGGCCAGAGCACTGAGCAGATCTTGGGTGGCAGCTCTGTCCCCAACCTCCAAGAACCCAGAAGAAGCAGGGATCCCAGGCGCTCTAACTTGGACAGTGTCTTAGAAACTAGTTCTCAGATCTGAGGCCTAGATCAGACCTCTGCCAGGTCTGCTGTTGTGTGGACCCCGGATTCCACCTGAGACATACTGGAAGGTCCACTCAATCCAGAGCCACAGAGGAACAAATGAACTCAGAGCTTCAGACAACATATCCTGAGATATTCTAGAGGAGACACTGCACCCAGAACAGCAGACACCTAGCTGGACTACTACCTTGGAGGCACCATATCCTGAGGCATCCTAGAGGTACCACTGTAATCAGTGCAGCTGGAAAAGATCACAGAGACATCTGGACCCCTAGGAGATCAGACACAAGCTAGATAACTAGAAAGACAGGCTTCAGTCAGAGACAGCAAGTACAGGCAGCACTAGAGTTAACCAGATGGCAAAAGGCAAGAGCAAGAATGTAAGCAACAGAAACCAAAGTTACATGGCATCATCAGAACCCAGCTCCCCCATCAGAGCAAGCCCTGAACACCCCATCACACCAGAAAAGCAGGAATCAGAATTAAAATCACTTCTCATGATGATGATAGAGGGCTTTAAGAAAGACATAAATAACACTCTCAAAGAACTTAAGGAGAGCACTGGTAGACAGATAGAAACCCTTAAAGAGGAAACACAAAAATCCCTTAAGGAATTTCAAGAAAATGCAACCAAACGGGAAAAGGAATTAAACAGAACCACACAGGATCTAAAAATGGAAGTAGAAACAATAAAGAAATCACAAAGGGACAATACCCTCGAGATAGAAAACCTAAAAGAAAAGATCAGGAGTCATAGACACAAGTATCACCAACAGAATACAAGAGATGGAAGAGAGAATCTCATGTGCAGAAGATACCATGGAAAACATTGACACAACTGTCAAAGAAAATGCAAAATACAAAAAGCTACTAACCCAAAATATACAAGAAATCCAAGACACAATGAGAAGGCCAAACCTAAGGATAATAGGTATAGATGAGGGGGAAGACTCCCAACTAAAAGGACCAGTAAATATCCTCAACAAAATTATAGAGGAAAACTTCCCTAACCTAAAGAAAGAGATGTCCATAAATATACAAGAAGCCTACAGAACTCCAAATAGTTTAGACCAGAAAAGAAATACTTCCCGCCATATAATAGTCAAAACATCAAATGTACAAAACAAAGAAAAAATACTAAAAGCAGTAAGGGAAAAAGGCAAAGTAACATATAAAGGCAGACCTATAAGAATTACACCAGACTTCTCACCAGAGACCATAAAAGCCAGAAGATCCTGGACCGATATCATACAGACCCTAAGAGAACACAAATGCCAGCCCAGACTACTATACCCAGCAAAACTGTCAATCATTATTGATGGAGAAACCAAAATATTCCATGACAAATCCAAATTTACACAGTATCTCAACACAAATCCAGCACTTCAAAGAATAATTGGTGGAAAACTCCAACACAAGGAGGGAAACTACAACCTAGAAAAAGCAAGAAAGTAATCTTCCAAAAACCCCAAAAGAAGATAGTTACACAAACATATCTCCACGGATGTTAGCCCAAAATCTTGGATTAGCGAAGACTCAACCCACAGACCACATGAAGCTCATGAAGAAGGACGACCAAGAGGGGATGCCTCAGTTCTACTTAGAACGAGAAATAAAAATGCTCAAGGGAGCAAATAGGGAAACAAAACATGGAACAGAAACTGAAGGAGGGGCCATCAGGAGACTTTTCCACCTGGGTATTCACCCCATGTACAGCCACCTAATCTAAACACTGTTGTGGATGGCTGGAAGTGCATAATGTGAGGAACATGATATAGCTGTCTCCTTAGAGGTCAGCCAAAGACTAAAACACTCAGAGGACAATGTTCACAATTAACCACTGATATGATCAGGGGTTTCCCAATGGAGAACTTAGTGAGAGGACTGAAGGAGCAGAAAGGGTTATTGACCCCAGGTGGAAAGCAACAATACCAAACAACCAGAGCCCCCCAGGGTCTAAACCACCAGCCTGGGAACACATAGGGAGGGACCCAAGACTCCAGAGGTATATGTAGGGGAGGATGGCCCTGTCAGACATAGGTGGGAGAGGAGTTTCTTGGTCCCATAAAAAAAAAAAAAGAATGAAAAATGAATGAATGAACACACAGTGGGGGGGGGATGTCAGGGCGGGGAGGGGATAGTGAGGGGGTTAGGTGTGGTCACTGCCTCATAGAAGCATGAGGAGGGGGATGGGATAGGTTTCTGGGTGGTGGGAGGAAGTAGGCTAAGGGGATAAAATCTGAAACATAAATACTACAACCAATTTTAAGAAGCGGGAAAAAAAAAGTCTTCAGAACCAACATCTTTAAAAAAAAATGTCAGACCCCTGGGGGTGGAAATTTTTTTTTTCTTGATACTAAAACTTGTTCTGAGAATTGTATATTGCAGAATACACAGCCTTGGTGTATCTACTCATCAAGCATACTGAGCAGACCTGCCCAAACCTCTGATGTCCTGGAATTCCATCTGGATTCAGTGAAGACACAGCATCAGAGGCTTATCAACTTACTCTCCCCCCCACCCCTCTTCTAAAATCTCAACGCCCTTAATCAGCTTGAAGAAGTTAAAGAAGAGTCAGCGCCCCTATTCCCCGAGCTTGGGGACTAATGTGGTTAATAACGGTCTGTCTTTCTAGGGACAAGTAGTGGTTTTGTTGGAACAGGGGGGATTAGCTAGGACTTACTGCATAGCCATAACCTACTGGTAGAAATCTGTATAATTATTATCAAGATGAAGTTATAAATTCTTAAATGGTACAAAATTTACTTTGATCTCAAATTTAAGGTTTTCATTGGTACGAGCCTCTTACTAATATAAAAATGAGATGAATATTGATACACTCATGGGCATTGTGCCTGTATAACACATTTAGGAATACAATGCCTAGACCCAGCCCTTTTTTAACTTTTTTAACTGATTTGGGACGGTTAACCTATGAGTTAAGGGACTATAGCAAATTCATATTTTTGAGTTTATTGTTAGGGTGCTTTCCATATTTTACTTAGAAATAGTTGAGAGGAGTTAACAGAAAACAGTCCAGGTTACCTTACATGGATAGTTGGTTTTCAAAACATCAGAAGTCCATAGAACTGATGCTACAAATATTTATATATTAATGTTCATATTGATTAGAGACCTGTCTGCTCCTGACAGCTTCCTGTCGTGGATTCTAAGAAGAAATTGAGCATCCTTGGAGTTACTCCAGTTGTGTGGTAACAGCCACTAGGCAAGAATTGCCTCTCTCCATCTACAGACAAATTACTGTCCAGAAAAGGACACACATGCAGAATAGTCGACTGATTATATCTGCCTAGACAGAGTAATCAGCCCTTAATAATCCTGCATCACCAAGGTCTTTCAGATGATTCTGGGCCAGAAGGCTGAAGATTTGATGCTCCAACGTTCGGTAGTATAGGGGCTTTTCAGGCGTTCAGAGGTCTCTATAAATTGGCTAAGTTTTAGAAGCTATGCTTTGTGCTTCCCACAATTATAGTTAACTCAGTCATTCTGGATTTCTGACGGGGTTGAAAACTTATAGCTATTTACCGTAAGAGAAAAGATTTGAGTGGATGGTAGTCAGCTGACATTCATCCTAAAGCCAGGTTCAGAACTAAATGTTTTAGTTAGGATAGATGACAGAGGTGCTGGTTAGTCAACAAAATGATGGACTGGGTATTAGGACTATCTTGTACCTCACTGGTACAAATTGGCATAATTATGCTCTAATTGTATTTTGAGAGAAAAGTTTCATTTTAACAGGAAGGGTGATGTGTAGGAGGAGCTAAGGTAGGAGGAGTACTGAGAGCAAGAAAAGGAGTAAGAAGAGGAGGAGAAGAAGGATAGGAGAAGCTAGGTGATGAAAGAGAGAAAGAGGGGGGAGACAGGGAGGCAGATATTCATGTATCTCCACCAGTCAAAGATAGTTGTTATATCTAGGTCAGTCAGTGGGTTACACCTCTGATTGAACAATTCCAAACTTATAACGCTTATGATTAACATTATTTAAAAAAAATGTATAAATGCAGAAAGGAAAAGGGGGCATGGGATAGGGGTTTTCTAAGGGGGGTGGGGGGGAATGGGGAAAGGGGATGGCATCTGAAGTGTAAATAAAATATCTAATAAAAAAGAAAAAAAATAATTTAAAATATACGAAAAATCCTCAAAAACACAACCTAAAAACTTAATGTGTGTAAATTTTACCTAAGTCTCTTGAAGTATGGCCCTAATTAGTAATAATCTGTTGAGTGTAACTAATGGTCAAGAAATCTATTTTATATGTGTATACATACACAAAACCCATCTTATAAATGAAACTGTCTGTAGCCTATCAGTTATGTGCAGGTGCATATCATAGGAACCAAACTTCAGACTATACTTTCTGTTAGATGTTTTTTACTAAAATCATTAAGCTAACATTTCCTGTTATGAAGTGGCTAATGATGGTGTTGATGGCAATGGTGATTAGGTTAAACACAAATGATCTTGCAAATATTCTTGTTTTCTGTGATTCTGTTAAGTATAAATCTGACAGAATCTGGAATCCTATCATAAATACACATAAAGGCTCATCTGTGGGGGGTTTTCTTGATTATATTCACTGAAGTGAGAAGAACCTGCCCTTGAACTAGGAACAGTAATAAACCTCCTCCCTTAAGTTGCTCTTATCAGAACATTTTATTGCATCAATAGGAAAGAAACTAAGGCATTTCTCTCAAACAAACAAAACCAAACAGGCAAACTGCCCTTAAATCTCAATAGTACAGCACAATCACAAGTGAAGACAGAATTGACTTGCTTCTGCCCACTTCTCTTAAGATTTAACAGGAAAATAAAAGATATACGTACATATATATTTGCCTAAGTTCTTAGAAACTGCTCTCAGGTTTGGTTTTCTTTTTTTTTTAATTGGATATTTTATTTATTTACAGTACAGATATCATCCCCTTTCCTCATTTCCCCTCCCTAGAATCCCCTATCCTACACCTCCTCTTCCTTTATGCTTCTTTACCATTTTGATTACATGCATGTAATAAGGTCAGTTCTAGGTTGAAGGTCCTAGAAATACAATAGATGCAAATAGTTGAGGAACAAGCAAGACAATAAACATAAATAGTCAAAGAGTTATGTGAATACCTCCATGATCACTGTTTCTAAAGGCTTATTAGGATGACCAAAGTATCTGAGCCTACTTCCCTATCCTAGCCCAAGGTCATTTTCATGTCTGAAGCCTACTTCCTTAATCTAGTCTAAGATTTAGAATCCTGTCTGAAATTACTACTTTGTTCTGGCCTAATATTTAGATTCCTGACTGAGATTACTTCTTTGTTGTACCCCTCGATTTAGACCCCTACCTGAAATTACTTCTTTGTTCTAGTCTAATGTCAGATTCCTGCTTAAGGCCTACTTCCTTGTCATTGGCCAATGTCATATTCCTGTCAAGCAGCCCCTTTCCTTGTCCTTGGCCCATGTCAGCTTCTTGCCAAGCAGCCCCAAAGGCTCTCTATTTCTCCCCTTTTTTATTTCATTTTTATTTCATTAACAAGACTGAGCCTGTCTTAGGTCGTTCTTACAAGAATGCCTTCCTTACCCATCATGGAATATGCATTATCAAAGGCAATGCACTTCTGTCTTAGGTTGGTAAGGCTCTATGCAGAATCTTACTCATCCTTGACTTGCCAGCCTGTTAATTTTAATAACTCTGTCTGGGGGTCCATTATCAGGTTTAAATCATGTACTTTGGCTGCCAACATGTTGATGTTGTTAAAGTTAAGCTGTAACACAATGGGCAAGAATAAAAGTATTCCCAGAACAAGAAGGGCAAGCCTGATTAAGCTATATATGCCATTCCTGAGGTTTGTCCAAAATGGAAATGCTGAGCTCAGGCCATTGACAATTTTATCAGGATTGTCTGCAGTATCAAAGGTCAACAGAGCAGCATTCTTTAAATTCATAATCTTATTATGCAAAGTTAACACACCCAGAGAGGTGTTAGGATTGTGCCAAATATCCTACAGGTGTCTTTAAACTTTTTTCTAATTATGACAACCATTGTGAACTTCAAAAGTAACACTACTTCAATAATATTTGTCATGACACTTGGGATGGCTCCTAACTCTTGAACCCTGAACCTCCTTCAGATAGTTTGAATGGATTATAGAGCATCATTTGTTGTTCCAGATACCTATATAAATCCTTTTGTATACTCAATACATTAGTAACAATTTTTGCTAGATGGTTAACAAAAATAGTTGTCTTAACTCTTTGTGTCAATGCTATTGCAGAAGCAGTGGTGCTAGCAATTAATGGAATTAAAGCTGTTATACCAGCAATAATCAAGCCTGCTACCCTCTTGCTTCTGCTTAAAGCCTAACTCACTTCTTCCAGCACTTTCAAGCTTTTTTCAGAGAATCAAGGTTTTCTAATACTCAGGGGAGTGAGACAAAAGCTGGTTAATAGACCCCCCCATAACAGGCATGCCAGGTTTCAACACAGTAACATAATTGAAAATTATACAGTTAATGCAACTTACAATAAATACTGTAGAAGAGACGAAATCAATTTTAGCTTGACAATTAAAAGAGCCTTAAAACATACACTAACCCTTGTTTGAAACCCAGATCCTGTCCCAATATTATCTCTTGCTATCCTAACATCATAGCGAGCTACAGCTAGCTTCCAAATATGTTCCTGACAAAGTCCAGATCCAGTCTTCCAAAAGTAGACTGTTATTTCCCATATTGGATTGATTTCTAGAACAGTATATGATTGAGTCCTAATAGCTGGGCACCTTTAAGAAGAATACAAGAGACATAGTTTTTCTTTTTGATTCTCTATCCCACAAAAACTTGAGTCAAGGCATCTTGTCCCATCTGGGATATAGTCAAGCAAAGGTGGGTCAGGAACATATGTCCAATACAGCTCCCCAGTCACCCTTGTCAGGGCACTCAGCAA
This sequence comes from Arvicanthis niloticus, assembly GCF_011762505.2. Classification (NCBI taxonomy): domain Eukaryota; kingdom Metazoa; phylum Chordata; class Mammalia; order Rodentia; family Muridae; genus Arvicanthis; species Arvicanthis niloticus. The sequence continues at coordinate 20,809,727 of NC_047661.1, forward strand.
GCTCACAGGCCGGCATCATTCTTTGTCTTAGCAACAGTATGTCTCACCAATCTTTTTAAAGTTCCGTAAGCCTCTTCCACAATACCTTGTCCTTCAGGATTATACAAAATTCCCATAATAAATTGTTGACAAGAAGTCAATGCAACTTATAATAAATGCTGTAGAAGAGACAAAACCAATTTTAGCTTGAAAATTAAAAGAGCCTTAAAACATGCACTAACCCTTGTTTGAAATCCAGATCCTGTCCCATCATTATCTCTTGCTATCCTAACATCACAGCAAGCTACAGCTAGCTTCCAAATATGTTCCTGACAAAGTCCAGATCCAGTCTTCCAAACTGTTATTTCCCATATTGGATTGATTTCTAGACCAGGACATGATTGAGTCCTAATAGCTGGGCACCTTTAAGAAGAATACAAGAGACATAGTTTCTCTTTTTGATTCTCCATCCCACAAGGTCTAAAAACTTGAGACAAGGCAGCTTGTCTCATCTGGGATATAGTCAAGCAAAGGTGGGTCAGGAACATATGTCCAATACAGCTCCTCAGTCACCCTTGTCAGGGCACTCAGCAAGCTCACTGGCCGGCATCATTCTTTGTCTCAGCAGCAGCAGTATGTCTCACCAATCTTTTTAAAGTTCCATGGGCCTCTTCCACAATATCTTGTCCTTGAGGATTATATGAAATCCCCGTAATAAATTGTTGACAAAAAGTCTCGACCATTATCTGTTTTTTTTTTAAATTGGATTTTTTATTTATTTACCTTTCAATGTTATCTCCTCTCCCACCCACCCCCAAAAACCCCTTACCCCATCCCCTCTCCTCCTATTACTATGAGGGTATACTCCCACCATCCTTCCATTCCTGCCTCCCTGCTCTCAAAATCCCCAACACGAGGGAATTCAAACTTTCAGGCACCAAGGCCGTCCACTTCCACTGATGCCAGGCAAAGCCACCCTCAACTACCTATACAGGGGGAGCCCTGAGTCCCTCCCTTTGTGTTCTCAGGCTGGAGATTTTAGAATGGCTACTTTAGCTTGTTTCTTGGGACCATTTGCTTGAAAAATTGTTTTCCAGCCTTTTACTCTAAGGTAGAGTCTGTCTTTGTCACTGAGGTGGGTTTCCTGTATGCAGCAAAATTCTGGGTCCTGTTTATGTATCCAGTCTGTTAGCCTATGTTTTTTAATTGGGGAATTGAGTCCATTGATGTTAAGAGATATTAAGGAACAGTGATTGTTGCTTCCTGTTATTTTTGTTATTAGAGGTGAAATTATCTTTTTGTGGCTATCTTCTTTTGGATTTGTTGGAAGAGGGTTAATTTCTTGCTCTTTCTATGGTATAATTTCCCTCCTTGTATTGGAGATTTCCTGCTATTATCCTTTGTAGTGCTGGGTTTGTGGAAAGATATTGTGTAAATTTGGTTTTATCATGAAATAGCTTGGTTTCTCCATCTGTGGTAATTGAGAGTTTTGCTGGGTATAGTGGCCTGGTCTGGTATTTGTGTTCTCTTATGGTCTATATGACATCTGTCCAGCATCTTCTCCCTTTTATAGTATCTGGTGAGAAGTCTGGTGTAATTCTGATAGGTCTTCCTTTATATGTTACTTGGCCTTTTTCCCTTACTGCTTTTAGTATTCTTTCTTTGTTTTGTGCACTTGGTGTTTTGATTATTATGTGACGGGAGGTATTTCTTTTTTGGTCTAGTCTATTTGGCATTCTATAGGCTTCTTGTATGTTAATGGGGATCTTGTTCTTTAGATTAGGGAAGTTTTCTTCTATAATTTTGTTAAAGATATTTACTGTCCCTTTAAGTTGGGAATCTTCACTCTCATCTATACCTATTATCCTTAGGTTTGGTCTCCTCATTGTGTCCTGGATTTCCTGGATGTTTTGTGTTAAGAACTTTTTGCATTTTGCATTTTTTTGACAGTTGTGTCAATATTTTCTATGGTATCTTCTGCACCTGAGATTCTCTCTTCTATCTCTTGTATTCTGTTGGTGATGCTTGCATCTATGACTCCTGATTTCTTTCCTATGTTTTCTATCTCCAGGATAGTCTCCCTTTGTGATTTCTTTATTGTTTTACTTCTATTTTTATGTCCTGGATGGTTTTGTTCAATTCCTTCACCTGTTTGGTTGTGTTCTCTAGTAATTCTTTAAGGGGTTTTTGTGTTTCCTCTTTAAGGGCTTCTACCTGTTTACCTGTGTTTTTCTCAAATTCTTTGAGAGTGTTATTTATGTCTTTCTTAAAGTCCTCTATCATCATCATTAGAAGTGATTTTAAATCTGAATCTTGCTTTCCTAGTGATATGGAGAATTCAGGACTTTCTAGTGTGGGAGAACTAGGTTCTAATGATGCCAAGTACCCTGGGTTGCTGATGCTTATGTTCTTGCACTTGCCTTTCGCCATCTGGATCTCCTTAGTGCTACCTGTGCTGTCTCTGACTGGAGACTGTCTTTCCTATTATCTTGGTTGTATCAGAACTGTGTGGGGTGGGTATTACCTTAGAGCTGGGGCCCAAGATTGGCTCAGTGCTCAGGTGCAGACAGGAAGGAACCAGTGCTCTGGGCCAGGAGTGACTTCCTGGGTCCTAGTGGGTCCTAGTTACTCCCTGTTTGGGGCAGGTGTTGCTGTCTGCTTACCTAAGATACTGCCCAGGTTTGAGCTCCTGGGAGGCCCACTTCCTCTGGGTTTTGTGAGGTTGGGGGCAGAGCTGTCACCCAGGATCTGCTCTGTGCCCAGGCCCAGACTGGAAGGAACCCCAGCTTTGGTTTTCTTATGAGAAACTAACATCAGAGTTTTCCAAGAGTCATGCTTTCAAAAGAACAGAATAAGTATTTATTCTTATAAGACTTTTTCCTTTACTTTCCTAGAGATGACCTAATTCACTATTAATTGCAATGTAAATTTTTTCATACTTCCAAGGGAAGGTTGTATGTGCAGGTATTTATGACGAATAGAAACTTTCCTAGTATCATCTATGTGCTCCACTCTTTATCCTCTCAAGTTATACTATGTATGCTTGCTTACCAACATGCTAAGGACCAGTCCCCTCCACTACTGTGTGCCCTTGTGAGTGTGAAACTTGGATCTGTCTGACCTCCTTGTATCCCAGCACCTAAAACAGTGGCCAGGCACACAGCAGGCACTGCTTACCCTGAGGGCTACTTGAACTGGTGTGAATGACACCACCTTCTGTTCCCAAGTGATACCACACAGGGGTTGACACCCCCATGTGAGCAGTGGGACAGAACAGGTATAAGCAGGGGGGACTGACATGGCATTAGAGAGGTGGCCAAGTCTACTTTCAGAATAGCAGTGTTACCTGGGGCCACAGCCTGTCACATGGTGGTTCTGGACTGTGTAGCTGGAGAAGAGCAGCCAGAAAGATGGCTCATTGGCAAATAATGTCTGCTGCAACAGAAGGGTCATGAGTTAGGGCCCAGCAAATGGGACAGAAGGCAATGTCAGTCGTGCTTGCATGGTTCATAGGCAAAGCCAATTAATGCACTGTCTATACACATGGGTAGAAATTTAAATGGAAAATCTGGGTAGGAAAAGAACAGAAGCACAGCAACCCTTCCTGCATGGATATTCCCATCTCAGATTTTTGTCTAGGCTACATACTCTATTAATCATGGCATCCAGTAGATGCATGTCCTCCAAATGTCCTTTCTAGCATCCAACCTTACACCCTTTCCCACTGTTCCTTCTGTCAGAACTGCCTTGTCCTTTCCTTTCCCATTTCCCCAGGGCAACTCCTCCTGCTTAGCTTGTTGGGGGCCTCCTTAGCTATAAGGACTCCATCTTATATACAGTCTCCAGTTTGTACTGAGCCAAATTCTAAGAAACAGCTGAATTCCCAAAAATGGCTTCTGGCCTCAGGTGTCCTAGAATAACCTAGACCACATAGGTGGGAATCCTGGGCCCTTCCAACACGCCCTTCAAGAAAACCACTGGGAAATAAAGAAAGCGGCATGAAATACCAGGTGTGAAGTACTCAGTGTATGCACAAACTTGATTGGCTGCCCTCCTCCTTCCTAATCTGTGGGTTTCTGTCTTGAAAGGTTGTTCTGTCCAGTCTCGTCACCACCACCACCACCACCACCACCACCACCACTACCATCACTAACACAGTTTGGATCCCAAATTCAGCCATCTCCCTGATATAACACTTTCTGAATAAAATTACTTTTGCTGGCTTGAACTTGGTTTTCATAGTGAAGTATTTCCCAAATTCTAATGCTATAGTGTCATAAGCTAAGCTATGTTTCCTATTCTTTCAGAAGGTGGGCCTTGTTAGCACCGAGATTATCTGCCATTAGAGAAAGGAGACTGATGTAAGAGAAAGCACTAGGCTTAGGAACCAATGACATCTGGTTCAAACCAGCCACGCCTGCTTTTCCTGCAGCACTGGTTTACTAGCTGCTCATTTCTCCCTCTGTTCCTAACCCATGGACCAAAGAACTAACAAGATTCGGCCAGTGGTAAGTTTGAATTCCTCAAAGGTGGAATTCAAGGTGGGTGGCTGATTGTTTCTTTGGGTTGGCATCATCTGACAACATGGAAGGTTTTAAACAAGTAAGGGCATAGGTAGAAACCTTGTCTTGCTGCTGCTGCTGCTGCTGCTGCTGCTGCTGCTGCTGCTGCTGCTGCAAGCAATAAACTAGTGGGGCAACTTCTGGTGACAGCTCTTGCCATGGAAGCCCTCAGAAGTTACCCTGCCCTCCCAATGTCTAGATCTGACAGAAGTTGGACAATCTTTTCATCTTGGATGGTGTTATGAAGGCCTTGGAGTCTGAGAGCAGGCTTTCCATCCTGGACTTGCAGGCCACAATTCATCCTGCAACTCTATAGAATATACCTCACAACAATCAAATGCCAGGGCTGTGATAAGATGCAAAAATAGCATTCAGGGGCAGAGAGAGCAGAGAAAAGTTCCACCGCTACTCCAAATTCAGGTGCTGATGTTGGGCCTTGGACAAGGTAACTCCATTTAACCTGTTACCTTCAGTCACGTAGGACACAGGTAGAGGGCGTGATTAACAAGTCTCTACCTCCAGAGATTTAAATATTAATGAATTATCAAAAGGCCAAGGGCGTAGCTAATTAAGTTATTCCCTCCCCTTTTTCCTTCCCTATAAAATGAGACTCCCCTGGCCTTTGGCAGGGGAAGCACGTACCACCTACATCAATTTACCATGTCATGAACAATAAAGCTTTGGAAAACCGGACTCCACGTGTCACATGGTCTCTCCACCTGATTCCCAGCTTTTGGAACCCTGGAACCTTGTCGATGCAGCCGCCGGCCCGCCCACCGACAGCTGCGTGAATGTGGGACCCTCCGCTGGCTATGTGGGAAGCCCGCCCAGGACCCTGATGCCCTGAAGCCCTGGGACCCTGCCGCTGGACTCCCTCCCCCCCGCCCACGAGATTTCTTCCCCATTTGGTTAACCCATTTGGTTAAAGAAAAAATGCTTATATGTGGCTTTCCAGGTCACAGTGAGTTATATGTTAGGTATATTAAGGCAGGTTTTCTTGCAGGATTACTTGACTGTCAGCACAGGTTATACAAGATGAACACAATTTGAAGGTCTAGACCAATGAGTTGTGTGACACAGGTGCTGTATAAGCTCTGAAAGCTATCAGGTGACAGTGCTGAGATAAGAACCAGCATTCCAGTGTCTCCATGTGTGTCCCCATGTCCCAGGTAGTATAAACTGTCACTGTACAGTTTATACTGTAGTGTAAACTGTTCCCATTTTACAGGTACAGAAACTGAGGCTCAGAGGTAAAGTGTCTGACATTAGATCACAAAATGAACAAATATTGGAAGTGGAACATGGGTCCATCTACATCAAGACTTTCCTCATATGCCAGGCTGGAGCAGAGCCTGGGAAAAGTTAGGGAATGGACATTCTTGTGAGAATGTTCCCATCTGAGTATCATCCCAGTGGAAGTGGCCAGATGGAGTTTAGGAGATAAAGGAGGAAGACTCATTCTGGTCCAGAACCATTTCCTTTAACTTTACCAAAACTAGGCCCTAAAACCTTATCATTCTATTCTGAAGCTATGTGGTGTATCTGGCCATTTCGCCCCTCTCTAGCTATATCATCTTTAAATTGAGGTCATTTTACATGAGATACAGGCACAAATAGACCCCCAAAGTGTTTAATGATCCAGAAAATCTTCTAAAGCAAGCTTGCTAATATGAACATTGTCATTTGACTCCATGATTTTTACCAATTGTCAGATATTTCAGATTATTTGAGACCTAGAGTTCCTTTAATCCTGATATAATTATGCCTCCAGGACATAGTATACCAACGTCTTTGAATTACCGATTGTGGCAGGGACACATCAGGATCCTGTGTCTTGGAACACACACTAAACATATGTTCTCCTTCATTGGCATTTGAGAAAAAAAGCCATAGGCCTTGCTCTCAGTGTATCACAGAGCTCTTTGGCCACTGGAGACCTGGAGCTGAAGAACCTGGTAGATTATCCAGGCACTGAACCCAATATATCCCTCTTCACACACCCTGGAAAGATCTGTGGCTGTCTCGGAATCTTCTGCAGCTGGGGGACTGAGAGGATTGGGAGAGAAGAGAGAGGCTAGAGGAAATCCCAGGGTTTCTGGAAATAGCTGTCTGACCTCTGACCTCACCTTGTAGCTTTAGGGCACCGAGATGAAGGATCTGAGAACCATGAAGTTAAAAATACCCAGGTGTAGATCAGCAGTCAAGTACAGAAAAAATTCACAATGCAAAGTTAAGAACAGTACCAAGAAAAAAAAATTACAAAAATGGGGCCCAGAGGAATTGTCTAGGCTAGTGGTTCTCAACCTTCCTAATGCTGTGACCCTTTAATACGCTTCCTCATGTTTTGATGACCCTAACCTTAAGATTATGTCATTGCTACTTCATAACTGTAATTCTGCTACTAATATGAATCATAATGTAGATATCTGGATATCCAGGATATACGATATGCAAACAAATATATCTGATATGCAACCCCTGTGAAAGGCAGGTTCAACTCCGCAAAAGGTCAAAATTTACAGGTTGAGAACCACTGCCCTAGGCTGACACAGAGGATCCATGCTTTTGATAGTGACTGGTGCAGTTAAGAGCACTGAGTCTACTGAAGCATACTGCAAATCCCATGTCATCTTCATACCACGTCTAACTCATCTAGTATTGTCTTTCCCCATAAATGGCAGATAAAGTGATTGACATGAGCCCATTTGTTGACAGATGACTTAGTTTTCTTTTTACTTGTATATTGTAAATGTTTGTGACATATACATAGCATGCATATATTGGCCACTTATATTCACAGGTAATGTATATCAAAATCTAGAGACATACAGGTAATACTTCTACAACAATAATATCTAGCTGATGGACATGTAAGGACAGGACATAGAAACAGTGAAAGCACACTAGAAAAGTTAGAGATTGAAAGAGAGAAAATAAGAAGTAGGTGTGGAGTCCTCCACACAGGGGAAGTGGGAGTCTTTGCTTCTGAGAGGGGGCGTGCTCTGGACGCCGAATGCCATGTCAGGAAGACAATGTCCATGTCTAGATTCTGTCTGGGTTATCTACACCTCGATCTTAGTGCAACAGGGCTTGCCAGTGGACCATATCCCCAGGACAGAGATGGAAAACACAAGCACATTCCTTCACACATTATCCACTGCGACCTCCAGGGTCCAAGGGCCACTTCTGTCTGTGACATGTCCATCTCCTGTCATTAAGCTTCGAAGCCTTCAACCATGAAGACTTTCTGAACGCGGAGGGGGTTTGGGGGAGGGAAGGAAGCGTGACATGCCCAACAATTTATCACGAGCCCTTGAGATACGTGCTTTCCATACTGCTGCTATTTTCTGTCTTTATTACCCAAGGCTACACTTGACTGCAGGTGAAGAGGGGAAAATCCTACTTGCAGATGTTACTGTGCATTCCTGCTTGTGGGGTGCTAGTCACCCGCTTCCTTCTGGTGTGTAATTCCTTTAGGTAAAGAGCTCATGTGAGATCTGATACCCCCACTGTCAAGGCATTAAGGTGTGTGTGCTCTGCACCAGTGCGGGTCACTTCAAATGATAAATGCTGGAGGATGTCAGGCTAGGGTTTTCTGAAATCCTAGCATTCGTTTGTATAAATAAATGTCATCTGCTGCTTAGCAAAATGCATTGAGCTGAAATCGATAGAGATCTTAGGTTTTGAATAGGAATGAGCAGTGGGGAGAGATGGGCCAGAGGCTAGAAAACGCAAGAACTCTACCATATTGCTGTTTATAGAACCTCAGATCTTGACCGGAAGTACCTATGTGCTGATACAAGAGCATGTTAGTTCCAGAAACCTTACCTTGTTAACAAAAGACTTTAAATAATAACAGACTCAGATGTGTGGCACTTCCTAGCATTTTGAAGTAGAGGCAAGAGGATCAGGAATTCAAGGCCAGTCTCAGCCACATAAGACACTATCTCACAAAACTAAATGTAAAATATATATATAAGGAAGTAACTACGAAGGAGCTAATTCCTATCAATGTTCCAAGTCATTCCATGTTTTCTAAAGGACTCCAGCATAAAGCATCTGCCCTTCTCTTCTCAGGCTTCCCTTGGGCCTCGTCTTCTCCAAGTTGGCTTCTAAAAAGTGATGTAATTAGCCATACAAAGAAAGAGTTTGGAGGCCTAATTGTCTCCTGAGCAGTGCTACAGGAGTACGTAATATGAATGTCTGTATTTATTAAAGGTATTTCTGCATCACAAAATTTGTTCGTTATTTTATTTCATAAAATGTTCCCTGAGAAGAAAACTAGAATGTCAGATGGTTTGCTGATTTTATAAAACATTCAGACCTCTAGGAATGAATCTACCAATCACAAAAAACCCCAAAAATCTAAAAAAATGGGATTTTAGAATTTCATCACAAAAGAACAGATGTTTGAGGTAATGGGTGTGCTGCCTGTCCAGACTTCATCACTACACAAGTGAATGCACATGTGAAAGATGACAGTGCACCCCACTGGTCTGCACACTTATTGCATTCTAATTAAAAGTAGCCCTTTCTAAAGTATGTAAATAGCTGTAATTGCATGTGCTTGAGTGAGACCTACATGAACTTGTGAGAACATACACTCAACGGACTTCATCTAGAGTTGACAGAGTACTTTCTTAAGGAAAAGACAACAGAGATCTCTATTAAGAGAGCAGAAGAAAGAATCAAGTTATAAGGTCTGGGGCAAGAGGGACTTCATCTGGAAAGGTGGTGTGATAAGGACAAAGGATGTATTCTAGCAAACCAGTTGCTAGAAAAAAGCTTCAATCAAAACCATGATGAGCTGTCATTTTACAACTATGAATCTGCTTATGATCAAAAGGCAAATATAGTAGTTGTTGGCAAAAATAAGGATAAATTATAGCCCTCTTACACCAGTTTAAGAATGTAAACTGATGAACCTCCTTTGGCTATCAGCTTGGCTTCCATGTGGCAGAGCAATTCTACCCTACGTGTGTGTGTGTGTGTGTGTGTGTGTGTGTGTGTGTGTGTGTGTGTGTAAGTGTTCACAAACATTTATAGATAAATATCCATGACTCTCTATGCATAGTAGCCAACAGGTAAAAACACTCAAGTATATAAACTATGTTATGCCCATATCAGTTTGTAATAAAAATGAATGAAGTGCAGATGCAACCAAGCACATGATAATCCTTGGAAACAGCAGGTAAAGTATGGGAAGCCAAACAGAAAAGGCCATGGACTCAATGGGTCTATTTATATAAAATGTCAAAGATAGGAGACTTCCAGACTAAGGGGCCTGCAAGACAAGGGCACAGGGAGTGGCCAGTAAAGGCTTCTTTGGGCAAATGCTTTACTATCCAGCGATGTCTTCAGCCCTAGTGACTCCTTGTCTGTAACAGCTTGTCTGTAACTAAGCAGTGATTCTGTTTGCATAGCCTTGAACGCACAATGAAAATGGCTGAGCTGGGCACTATAAAATGAGTGTTGTGTCTGATATATAACTGAGGTTCCAGTTTTGTCATTGTTTTTAATGTCAGAACTAGACCAGCAAAGGACATTTCTGTGAGTGTGACACTAAGTGAAGCCGAACACAGATGTGTCCATTCAGGATTTGCTCTTTATTAAAATAATGGAATCTTTTAAGGAGAAGGAGAGGTTGGGTTTGTTATAAAAACCATCACTTTGACTCTGCCCAGCAGATCACAGAGGAAAGAGCATGGATGCTAACAGGCCAACTGAATGACCACGGGAGATCAGACATGACAAGTTGGAGGCCTAGACCAGACATGGAAGTGGTGGTACAGCAAGGTAGATGGATGCAGTGTGAAATTGTGAGAATCACGAATTACACTTGGGTCCCTCGTTTGTCGGCCCACCTTTGGTTTGAATCATCTCTGTTCACTGTGATATCTGCAGCACAGCCCTGTCCAGACCCTAGACTTGGATGTGTGGCCGAGGCAGGTACAGATGGGAGCTGCAGAAGGTGGAGGCCATGTCAATAATTGTAGAGTTGGACATTACTTTCTTCATGTCCAAGGAAAGGCATTGCCTGGTCTGGTTGGCTGCTGTAATAAAATGCCTTACACAAAGTAATTCACAAACCACAGGGATGTATTGTTCACAGTCCAGGAGGGTGCGAGGTCGAAGAACCAGTGTCTAGTGAGGGATGCTCTCTGCTTTCATGAGCACATAATTCTGATGACGTCATGGGCCAGAAAGCGGATAGCAGAAAGCACGCTTCCTCAAGCCTCCCATTCATTTCCTAAAGCCCTCACCTTTTTTAAAACCTTGCTTTAATTTTATTTATTTTACATCCAGATGGTAGTTACCCTCCTCCTTTCCCCCACCTTTTCTCCACCCCTCTCCTCTTCATCCCCTCCCATCTTCCCCTCCCCACTCTACTCCTATCTTCTCCTCACCCCTCCCCTCTTCTCTCCCAGCCACCAATCTGCTGTTTTTCTTCAGAAAAGAGGAGGCCTGCTATCAAGTTTAGATCTGGTTCTTCCTCCCAGCCCCATGCTCTCAGAAATAAGACTCCGATTCAAAATATATTTACAAATACTTTGGCCATACAGCTAGGCTCTTCACTGACTAACTCATAAACAACTCATTTATTTTGATCTACATGCTGCCATGTGGCTGGTTACCTGTGCTCAGGCACCACGCATCTGAGCTCATCACATCTTCCCAGGTGAATCTCCCAAGCCTGGCACTATTCCAGAATCCTTTCTGCCTACAGGATGTTCCACGTCCTATTTTCTGCCTAAGCTATAGGCTACCAAATTTATTATTGACAGGTTCTACATCCATGCAGACAAGATATTTTCTCTACAGCCTCCCCTGGACATCAACCAGCCATGGCAAATCAAGCTGCAGTAAGACTAGGAACCTCCCCATCTTTTAAAGTGAAACAAGACAGCCCAGATGGGGAAAAGGGTCGTAAAGTCAAGCAACAGAGTCAGAAACAGCTCCTGACCTCCCTCTTAGGAGTTCCACAAGAAAGCCAAGTCACACAACTGTAACACATATGCAGAGGGCCTGAGGGGTCACTCCCATGCAGGCTCTCTGGTTAAGATCTCACCTCTTAACTCCACCACAATGAAACCTAGGTTTCAGCATGAATTCTGGAAGAACATGAACATTAAGTGCATAGCAAATGTCTAAGAAAATTCATCATGAGGAGAATCCTATCACATGCATTCCCAGACCCTCACCTTGTTCCTTTGCACCTACATCATACCCCTCCTATGGATCTCTTGGTACCCACAGCCCCTCTACCTTCACATCATATTACCTTCTAGAGGAATCTCACCTCAAGAATCTTTCCTCTGTCCCCTCAAAGGACCTTTCCCTAAGTCTGAGGCACTCAGTCTTAAAAATAATAGTCCCAGGAAATTCCCCCAAATAAATTAGATATCATTACATCGGCCTCCTGCTATGGAGGAGAATAGCAGGAGGAGTGTGTGTGTACAGATAGCAGCAACAAGACTGAAAAAACACAGTCCAATTGATGCAAGAATTCCAAGTGAGTCTCTTTTGGATTTACACATAGGCCATGTGCTGTGTTCAGTAGATAACTATTGTATCCCACACTTACCAAGGCCCGACACTAATTCTCAGAGACAGTGCAATTCAAGGGGAGGAAAGACTATTTTCCTAGCTTCTTTTTGCACCTTATAAAATCAGCCATCTCACAAGGAAGCTGGAGCTTCACATTTTCATAATAAAATGTCTTTCAAGCTGGGTTTTTTTTTCTTTTCTTTTTCTTTTTTTTTTTTTCTTTTTTTTTTTGCCACATTCATCTAACCTGCTTTAAAATTGCACCCTCTCACCAAGGACAAAAACAACAACAAAAGCCCCATTGTTGAGAAAAAACATCCTTAGATAATTACCAGTACACCAAACTTACAGGAAGCCCCATTAAGTTTCTTTCTTTCTTTCTTTCTTTCTTTCTTTCTTTCTTTCTTTCTTTCTTTCTTTCTTTCTTTTTTACAATGGCAAAGAGTTTATTTGTATCTACTAAGCAAATACAGCTTGGTTATTCGTGTTCTTAGAAAGACATTTGGGACATAGAATGGCAATAAAAGCTCCATAACTCCTAGATGCGTCAAAGACGACTATGCCCGCCTGATTGCATGCATCACCTTCTGAATAGGCGATCCCTAAATTCTAGAACCTCCGAGATTTGACAGTGTTTCTCTGTGCCATTTCCAAAGCTTTCACACTCAAAGAAATCATATTCCTTGGTCACCATAAAGGCATCTGTGTGTTTCGATGGCCTGTGGAAGTTTCTTTGGTTTTAGAGATTACAGTGAGATTTTCCTGAGGGTCCATCTTTGCATTTGATCATACTGGCTACCTCTTGCGTTTGGTGGCCAAAATGCAGTGATCGTAATAAAACACAATTTGTTGGGAGGAAAATTCTCAAAATTTGTAGATCTTAGACTTTTGAGAATGGCAGTATTAGAAAAGGGCCTTCGTGACCCCTAAAACAGTTCCTCACGCAGAGCAGCTGCTTCCTGGCTTCCTAGTCACAGAAGCAGGCAGCACTAGGCCAACTCAGCTCTGTTTGGCTTTCTGTATTTGTGTTTACAGTTGAAAACATTTCTTCCTCTGCATCTACAAGGTTATAATTATTAGGTGTTCCAATAATTAGGTGTTCTATTGTTGCGTGGTTTTGAAAACATGCTATCTTTTTTGATGGCTGTGATATTATTAATCAGCTAATTATCATCATTGGAAAATATGTGTCCAAGTAGTTTTAAAATACACCTTCTCAAAACAAAATAATTTATAGTCTTAAAATGTGTATGGTGTTTACAATAGTATGCATTTTTGAAGCTCCAAGCAATGGCAGAAAGAAAGAAAGAAAGAAAGAAAGAAAGAAAGAAAGAAAGAAAGAAAGAAAGAAAGAAAGAGAAAATCACAGGACCCCACAGGAGTTGTGTGCCACTGTGCTGACTTGAGTGTCTGTGGCATTCCCTCCAAGTTCCGCACAAGGCGTTTGTCTGTCAGCACTGGCCAGCCATGTGATCAGCTGACTCAGCTCTTTACTCTATGGGTCACCGGCAGAACAGACTGGTTCAAATGCACAAGACGTTGGCCCTAGCTCTTCCTGAATGCCTTTCCTACCTCATTAAGCTTTAAGCATGGTTGTTTGTGTAGGACAAGAACGCATACTGGCACTCAAAAATATAAACCTACAGCTTAAGTGCAATACAGCCAATGTAGGAAGGCTCTAGCAAACGGATTCCCTGCAAAGGCTTTGTTTCGTTTTGTTTTTTTGTTTGTTTGTTTGTTTGTTTTAATTTAATGAGGCTAAGATGAGAAGAATGTTCAACTGTTTTATTTTGAAGAATGTCAATCCATAACATTGTATAATAGTGACATGGCCACAAGAAAATATGTGGCCATAATAATCTACTCTCCATCCTTAAACCACATCACCAAAACCAAATATTGACCAATAACATTTATTTTTGCATTTAATTTATCAATTTATTTTTTAAAATTTTATTTATTCTCTCTCTCCTGTTTGTGTGTGTGTGTGTGTGTCTATGAGTATACACACGCCATTCAGGTATTCAGGTGAAAGACAGAAGACAACTTTGTGAATCAACTCTCTCCTTCCACCTTTACATGGCTTCCAAGATATCAGGGCTACATGGAAAGCAGTTTACCTGCTGAACATCTCACCAGCCTGTGATGTGTTTTACAAAGCATATGTGTAGGAGGAGCTAAGGTGGGAGGAGTAAAGAGAGGAAGAGGAGTAAGGGAGGAAGAGAAGGAAGAGGAGGAGCTAGGAAAGACTAGAGGAGAGAGACGGAGACAAGAGAGAGGGGAATGGAGGCAGATGTTCACGTGTTCCTGGCAGTCAAAGGTAGTTGGTATATCTAGGTTGGGTATTGTGTTACACTTCTGATTGTATGGGCATCCTGTTATTGAACATTACCAAATATATAAGCCTTTGATTAATATTTAAGCATTAGAGTCTTATTTTTCTTACTGGGCCCGCGTGGATGTTCTGGGCAAGGCCCAGCCTTGAGGAAACAGCTTGGAAGATTGGCGGAGCCATCTCACATGCTGGTGTCTGGTGTCTCGTGGGTGGCAGGGCTGGTGTTTCTAGGTAGCCGTTTCTAGCTGTGGCACACAAGTAGCCTCTGGCCACGAGGTTGAGCTAGGCAGAGCTGCCACAGCTTAGCCAGTTGGCTTAACCAGCGGCCGGTTTTTTAAAATAATTACGACAACACACATGTTTAACTGAGTTTAACTGAATGTCATGGCATCTCGCCAGCCTGTGATGTGTTTTACAAAGCACATGTTTAACTGAGTGTCATGGCACTACATGTATTAGAAATAGTTGATGAAGACAATCCAGTAAAAACAGGCATAGAACCACACAAGTCAGAATGAAACTGACAACCTAATGGCTAATCACAAAGTAAAGCCTGCTCTGAGTGGGGCGGGCCGTCTTCCTTCTACAGTAATACTGCGAGGTTGAAAGCTGCTGCATAGGTTTTAAGAGATCAAAAAGTCTGTGCAGTTCATTCCTTGTGTCTGGTCCTCAAATATTTGTTCATGAATGAGTAGCGTTTGGTAGAACCTCAGAAACTCTTACAAGAGAAAATTTCACTTCACAGGCCGGGATTTTGAAGGCCGTAGGAGGAGAGCTGAATTTAAGGACATGTTCTTCCACCCTCAAGAAATTGCATGCCTTTTCCTTCTAGGATCCTACGTCCTATGGATGAGTTGAATTTTAAATTACTATGCTTAATTTGACTTTTGATTTAATCTTATTCCTCACCCCCAAGTTACCAGAGCAGTTGTGAAGAGACTCCTATGCTGACTGCCCAGCTTTCCTTCTCTTAAACTAATGACCTGTTGCTGATGGATGCCAAGGTCAAGGTGATTCTCAGCTTTTCAAATAAAGGAAAAACTGTTGAAGATGGAGGAGGTTTAAGTCATGAAATAGAAGGTATCATTGACAACAAAATGATATAGTCAGACAGGAAAGATTCTACCCGCCCCTCCCATGCCCAGTTTCCATTGTGTTACAATGTAAACGGAAATCCTTAGTACAGAAAAGGAGATATTTTGCAGTCTCTTACTCTCTGTACTTTGAACAGTTGTAGGTCTGTGTTGAAGTGATCTTTTTATGTACTGTGGAAAACTCGTCTTTGTATTATTCTAAAGCTGATTTCTGTACCAGCAGAGATCTAATTACAGGCTAGATTTTGGTATTGTTATTTTTATGAAGCGTCACCTGTCTCAGTGTTTTGTAAACATCTTCTCCATCACCTTCTGATTGGTTTATAAAGAGCTTAAAGGACTTTAGCCAAGCAGGAAAGGATAGGTGGGTCTTCCTTCCGGGAAGTGTTCAGAACTCTGAGAAAGAGTCTGAGGCAGGAGATTTGCTAGTCAGATACAGAGGAAGAAGCAAAGGCCACTACTCAGGAGGTAAAGAGTCACATGGCAGATTAGTATGGATCAATTTAAATATAAAAGCTAATTGGAGACAAGCCTAAGATAAGGCCAAGCTTTCAAAGTTAATAAAAGTTCTCAGTGTCATTACTTGGGGGTCTGGTAATAGGTCTGTATTAGGGTTCTCTAGAGGAACACAATTGATAGAATGAATATACATGGTGTGGCTTTTCCTACCCTCAGGGATTGTCTGCCAATACAGTCCACAAGGGCAATGGGTCCAGAAGCCCTGTGAGTATTTACAGTGAATGATCACACGAGGACCGGCTTTGGGGAGTCAGGTTAACTTTACTTGGGGTGATTCAAGGCTTATATAATTTGGGGGACTAGGAGTAGAAGCATCCAGGATGGGCAAAGATCATTAGCTAAAGGCTTAAGGTGCCCAAATGCCCAATTAGCATGGGGAAGCATTTCAGGAATCTCAGGTGCTAAGTTGAACCTGTAATCTAACAGGCTATGTGACATTCTGCAAGTAGGGGTGTGTGTGTTTGGGGGTGGGGGTTTGAATTTCCCAGACAAGGTAAAAGAAGGAAAAGCCCTAATAATGATAAGAATCTTCCATTACACATGGAGCTCCAGAAGACTATCTGGTTAATGGTGGACTTTGACCTTAAATAGCAGAATTTTCCCACAATATGGGATCAATTAGAATGGCTTACAGGCTTCAGTCTGAATATTCCAACAATGGCTATCTCTCAACTGAAAGTCCAAGAATCCAGTAGTTGTTCAGTCTGTGAGGCTGGATGTCTAAGTGGGTCTTCAGTACAAGTCAGAATACCAAAGAAATTGGCTTTACTGTCACTGAAGTAATAAACTTGCCAGGGAAAATGAGGGGAAGCAGAAAAGGGGCAAGAATTTCCTTCCTCCATGTCCTTTATATAGGTTGTCAAGAGAAAGTGTGGTCCAGACTTAGGGTGGATCTTCTGATGGAAAATGTTCCAGTTAAGTAAACCACAGGTATGCCTGTGGGCTGTGAGAGGCAGCTGGGTATCTGTTGGAGAGCAGGCCTTGAACCCTGGAGACCCTAAAGGGACGGTAGGTGTTCAGCCTTGCTCCTGGGCCTTGGTTCCTTTCACTTAGCTTCAGCCCCTCCCAAAGAAAGGTTTGTGGCCTTCAGTCACACAGCACAGGTAGAAGGTGTGACTACAGGCCGCAGAGCCTCAAAAGATCTCCTTATTCATGAGATACCTAAAGGACAGAGGGTGTACCCAATTAAGCATTCCTTCCCAGACCATCCTCCTACTTGCAAAAGGTATTTAACCTCAGGCCCGCCCTGAGAACATGGAGTACAGCTTCATCTATTTTTCGACATGACAATAAATGTTTTAAGATCAGGGACTACCTCTCGTACTTGGGGCCCCCGTAGGGGATCATGGAGAAGGTCTTCAACTACCAAGTCACCACCTAATCTCCAGCCAGAGGACTTCTCTACATTCCAGCCACAGAGAGGCCACCAGCCCAAGCAGAGCTAACCAAGCCAGCCATGACCCAGCCAAGCAAGTCACCATAACCAAGAGTCTCATTCTTTGTGGGTGTCATCTCCTCCCCCTAGCTATGTCTTGGTCCTTCTGTGGCCTCTCAGCAGTGCCTGAGAGCCCAAGGGCTTGAGACCAGTCAACCCCTGCCCACCTTCTTGCCCAAGGGCCCCCAACCCAAGAGCTCTGGCCCCTGCAGGGCCTCAGACTAGGATCTCCCCACACCTGGATTGGAGCTCTATGTCATCCCATAGCCCTGTGTCCGCCCAGCACTGTGTGGAGTGAACTCAGTCGAATTCCCGCACTTCCACCACTACCACAACACCCCCCCCCCCAGCCACGGTTCCAGCCGCCTGGGGAGGCAAATAGGAGGGACCCACAACTCAGCCCAACAGAACCATGCCCAAAAGAGAGCCACAGCCCCACATGGACCCAACTGCTTAAGCTTTTAGTTAATTCCAGGTGTAATCAGGTTGAAAAACAAAAGTAGCCACCACTGCATCTTTACGTTAGTCATTGTGCTGGCTAGTTTTCCATCAACTTGAGACATGATAGAGTCATAAGAGGGAAAAGAACCTCAATTAAGATAATGTTTCCACAAGACTGGGCTGTAGCAAACCTATAGGGTATTTTCTCAATTAGTGATTGGTAGAGGAGGGCCCATTCATTTGAAGGTAAGGCCAACCTTGAGCTGATGGTCCTGGGTTCTGTAAGAAAGCAGGCTATGTCCAGAGACTGCTCCACCTGGGTATCCATCCCTTGTGCAGTCACCAAAGATAGACGCTGATGTGGATGCCTGAAAGTACATGCTGACAGGAGCCGGATATAGCTGTCTTCTTAGAGTCTGCCAGAGCCTGAGATATACAGAGGCGAATACTCACAGCTAACCATTGATCTTATCATGGGGTTCCCAATGAAGGAGTTAGAGAGAATACTAAAGGAACTGAAAGGGTTTGTGGCCCCGTGGGAAGAGCAGCAATACCAACCAACCAGAGCTCTCAGAGTCTAAACCACCAGCCTGGGAGCACATAGGGAGAGACCCATGGCTCCAGCTGTATATGTAAGGGAGAATGGCATTGTCAGGCATAGGTGGGAGAGGAAGTCTCCAGTGAAGGCTGGATGCCCTAGTGTGGAGGAATTCGTGGGTGGGGCGGTGGGAGTGGGAGGGTGGGTGGGGGCACATCCTCATCGAAGCAGGAGGAGGGGGGATGGGATAGGGGGCTTCGGGGGGGGGAATGGGGAAAGGGGATCACATCTGAAATGTAAATAAAATATACAATAAAAAATGCACAGACCAAAAAAAAAAAAAAAACAGAAGAAAGAAAGAAAGAAAGAAAGCAGGCTGAGGTCACCATAAGGAGCAATCCAGTAAGCACCATTCCTCCATGGCCTCTGCATCAACTCCTACCTCCATGTTCCTGCCCTGCCTGAGTTCCTGCCTGGATTTCTTTTGATGATGAACAGTGATATGGAAATATAAACATAATAAATACTTTTCTCTTAAACTTGCTTTTGGTCATGATATTTCATTATAGAAATAGTAACTCTAACTAGGACAATTGCCATCTACTATAAAGAAAGCATGTCTGATGAGGATTGAGGGTTATATAAATTATATAAATCCCAGTCCTAAGCAATACAGCTATGTCAAACCTTCCCCCAAGGCTCAGGGATCATTGCAGAAGAAGAGACAGAAATATTTTAAAAGCTGGAGGTAGTGGATAACTGCAAATAAGCAGTATTTTTCAGACACGGCATAGCAGTTGAGATAGCATGCACAAGGCCTGTGCAAGCTTAAGCCAGACAAAATTCTCTGCATATAGAGAAGAGTGACGTATCACCTTTAGCTAAGGAGCTATTGGCAACTGATAACTGCTGGGACAGAGTGTGGCTCTGGCAGGTTGACAATGATTTAATGGAAGGCCTCATATCCAAGCATATATGAATAGCACCAACCGCATTTACCCAGTTTAAATAAAAAGAAAAGGACACAAAGTTGAGCAGAGAGGGAAGGGAGGCTGGATCTGGGAGGAGGTGGGGGAGGCATGTATGTGATCAAAATACATTGAACAAAATTCTCAACCTAATAGCAGATGGAGGTGGGCTTGGCAGAAAGGCCAAACCACAGATGGGGCTATCATTCCAGGACAACTCCTCGGAAACACTGACCATGAGTAGACTCTAGGTTCATTAGCTTCTAATTGGGAGATTTGCACACACTATCTAAATCTCTCCAAATATATTTTCTATTTATCTGTGCTGTAATACACCTTAGAGTAACGAAATCCATTTCTAAAATAGGAGCATGAGGCTAAATCATGCATTTAATTAGAGAATTTCCAGGGCCTGGACCTCTGACATCCCATAGCTATACATGAGATAGACAACGACTTCCATATGTATCTCCTCAAAACAACCAGCCCATAGAAGTGAAATACACATCCCTGAAGAGTCGTGGGTAGCAGATGCTCAGATAAGTACTTTGGTATTCAAGATGTTATGGTCCTGGGGTGTCTTGATCACTGAACATCTCCTATGTTCTCCATCTTGTATCTACCATGGAAACGATGCCAAATTCCTCTCTCATTTTCTTTTGGTTCTTTGAAAATACTGACTCATTTTCCTCTGTGAGTACAAAGATGTATCTTAAGCCAATACCTCTGTCTACATTTGTAGAGACAGAGGAAGTAGCATGGCATGTCTTACATATGACAAGAAGGGTAAGAGATGGCATTTTGGGCTAGAAAGGGGGAAGGGTGCAGACTCTAGCACGAGAACAGAAAGTCCTCTGGTGTTTCTGTTAAGTGTGTGGGTTGGGGAAAGAGCTCCCAGGATGGGATCCAGCAATTATCAAGTGAAGCGCCCACACCAACCACTCCCTTGATCATGACATTTATTTTGTCTGCCATAAATTGCTACAGATTCACAAGTTAGAAAACTATGAGTCTGTCATGTGAACATGGGCTCTGAGATATTATTTTATTCTTTAATAACTATTAATACCCTTCCTAATAAAAATAAACTCTAATGAACATTGCAAATGTTAATAGGATCTTTTGATGAGAAAATCGTTTTAAAATATTAAGCAAAAGACTCTAATGAAGTGTGGGTATTCTTGTCATACATAAAGTATACTCTATGCTAACTATATACTGGAAAGTAGCTTTTCAGATAATATACAGATCATTAAATAACTCACAGGGCCAACAGTTCAACAGGCCAATTATTCTGCTGATGATTCTTGGGTCTGTTTTATGTCTCAAAATAAACCTAAAAACTTGATGATGCTACTATATCAAGACCACGATTAAAAAAAAAATGGTTAACATCTCATGTTGAAGTGACTAAGCCAATGGCTTACCACAAAGAATTTTTATATTTCCATAGCTAGCAACACATGGAAGCAATTAATAGGACTATTTTCAGTCACTCAACCTCTTGGTGCAAAACCAGGGCCCCCTAGTACTTCCCCACTGCCCTTTTCACCCTTTCTATTCCATCTCCATTCCTTTGACACTTCCTGACCCACAAAAACCCTCTCTGCCAGAGACCCCCAGTGGCCACAAAAGACTGGGGCTGGGCAGGCGGTCTCTATCATCTTCCCTTTCCTCCATCCGGAAGTCTGTCCAAATTTACTGTTAGTCCTGCCCACAGAAGCTCCTCTTCCAAACCCATCTCCATTTGCTCAGAAATCTGTCTGCTGGTGCAGACCCAGGGTTCCCCTAGTTCTTCCCCACTGGCCCTTTAGCCTTTCATTCATTCCTTGATGACACCCATTGAACAGCAGAAACGCTTACTAACATGGACCCCGTAGCCACCACACTTGTCTAGGACCCAGAGTAGGCAACAGAAACCAAAGATCTGAGCATCCATGGAACAAAAATGAGACCAGGTACCTACAGCAAGAAACAACTCCAATGTCATAGCTCCAGATACCTAGATTCCGGCACAAAACACCAATATAAACAACAAAGACAGTGAGCCTCCTCAGAAGCCAGGAACCCTACTGCAGTAGGCCCCAAGGAAAGCAATGTAGCTGAAGCAGAAGGCAAGAACTTCGATGAACATGTTCAAGGACCTTAAAGAATATATGAATAATGTATCAATGAAGATCATGAAAACACGAATGGATGAATGTAACAATTCAAGATATCAAAGCAGAATTTAACAAGGAAATATAATCACAAAAGAAAACCTAAACTGAAATAAAACTGAGACTGAAAACCTTAAGATATCAAACAGAACCTCAGATGTCAGTTTTATCAACAGATTGAGATGTAGAAGGGAAAATTTCAGGGCCGGAAGACACAGAAGAAAATGGATAGTTCAGTCAAAGAAAACGTTAAATCATGAGAGAAAGAAAGAAAGAAAGAAAGAAAGAAAGAAAGAAAGAAAGAAAGAAAGAAAAGAAAAGAAAATCCCAGGCACAAAACATCAAGAACATCCAGGCTACTATGAAAAGATTAAACTTTTGAATAATTGTTATCGGGGAAGGAGAAGAAACCTAGATCAAAGTCACAGAAAATATTTTTAACAAAATAATAGAAAATTTCTCCAGTCTAAAGAAAGAAATGCCCATCAGGGTGCAAGAAACAAACAGAACACTAAATAGGCAGAACCAGAAAAGAAAGTCACCACAACATATAATAAAACAACAAATAAACAGAACCAAGAAAAGATAACAAAAGCTTCATGGGAAAAGGACTAAGTCATATATAGAGGCAGGACCATCAGATTGAGACCTGACTTTTCTGTGGAGACTCTAAAAGCCAGCAGGGCCTGTACAAATGCTCTACAAGTTCTGAAAGACCACAGATGCCAGCCAGACTACTATATCCAGAAAAATTATCAATCACAGTTGACAGAAAGAAGCATATTTAATGATAAAACCAATTTTAGCAAGTTTCAATTAAAATTTTTTCATACACTATGTTTTGATTATGCTTTCTCCTCCTGTAACCCCTTCCAGAATCTCAATTTACCTCCCAACCCACTGGACTTTATCCCCCAATTCAGAAAACAAAACGAAACAGAACAAAACAACAAGAAAGAAAACAAAAGTGAAAATCAAAACAAAAAGGCAAAAAGAATGCCTAAACAACCAAAGCAAAACAAAGCGTCTATAAGAACACTGTGGGTTTATCTTGTGCTCTAACTACTTGTAGGCATAGGGCCCACCCCTGAGGGTGGTTGAGATACCCAGTGAGATTCCAATATACCAAATTGATTTTCCCTTTGCCAATGGCTCTCACGTACAGATGGCTTCTTGGTTACTGTGGGAATACATGTTTACTTCCTTGCTCAGTGCTAGACTTTGTCTGGCTTGAACCCAGTGCATGCTGCTGCTCACTCTATGAGATCACCTACACTAGCTCTTGTGTCTGGAAAACAGTTTCCTTGGAGTCATCTATGACTTCTGGCTTTTACAATCATTCTGCTTCCATTTCACATAGATTCCAGAGCCTGAGGGTTAGGGGGTAATGAAGAAATCCCATTTAGAACTGAGCACCTAGGGATAATTTGAACTAACTAAATCAGTACCTAAATCTTCACCACTTCTAGTCATACTGAAAGGAGAGTAGCAGAAAGGGGGAAAAGGGTAATGACTCTTATTTGTGTAGTCAGCACTGAACCTGAAAGAACTGGACGATGACAAGGATGTTTGGTCTGATACAACAGTGCTGAGCATTCCAGGAGACCCTTAGTATCTACAAAAGTGACTGGTGAGGGAGAGCAAGGGATTGCAAAGAGTAAACCAGTGAGCAAGAGTGCACACAGTGAGACTAAGACAGTCTGACAGGTTACTGAATAGACTAGTCTTAGAAGCACAGGGCCTGGGGCTATGCGGAAGGAGAGAAAGATGAGACATCTGGTCATCTGGACAGAATTGCACCATCCAAAAGCAATCGCTGAACTCTGGCCCCAGAGAAACATCTGCTTTGATTCTTTGTCTGCAGAAACATCTAGAATCCAAGAGCATCACTTGGTTATGAGCACTAGGGAGGTAAAGACAATCTTCTGTTCTGACCACACACACACACACACACACACACACACACACACACACACACACACACACGAGAAAGGAACTAGAATACGCAGATGCATAGCCAGGCCTTCTGGACACCTAGAAAGTTGAGCTGCCAAAGTTCATTGTTGGACATCATGCCATGTTGAACATCAAAGCTCTGAATTGGGAAGTATGAAGTCAGAGGACTCTCCAGGCCCAAGAAACTTCCCAAGGTGAGGTTGGCAGCATCCACAGGAGTTTCTGGCCCTTGACCTAGTGTTTGCTTATACAGTGATGACAAATATATCTCTGAAGAAAACTTTGCTTTCCACAACAATGGTACAAGATACTTAGTATCCCAGAAGGACCAATGTGCTTGTTACTGCCTGGTGGGGTCTGTATGGGAAGAGGATACACACACCTCCCTTCCTAGCCTTACCTCACTAGAGTTCTATGTTGTGCAAGTACTGTGGCCCTACTGATGCTCATACAAATACACGGCTTATTTTTCCTTACATCTAAATGTGCTATTTTACACATGAAACTAGATTTTGTCTAAAAACTTCAGGACTGGTTTGTCTTCTTCCTCCTTGGTCTTCTGCTAGTGAATTTGCACAGGGAAGCATCAGGAGCTTAGTCTCTGACTCTACTGCCTGTCTTTAGGTCCCTTTCCTCCTACTGGGCTGCCTTGTCTAGCCGTACTAGAAGAGAAGGGGCCTAGTCTTACTGCAGCTTGATATACTATGGCTGGTTAATGTCCTTGGGAGGGAGGCCTGCCATTTTCTGAAGAGAAATGGCTTTGGAGAAGTAGATTGGGGTAGGAAGGAAAGGGGACTGGGTGGAGAAGAGGTAGGGGAAACTGCAGGTATATGTGTTAAATATGTATACATATATATGTGTGTGTATGTATGTGTGTATTAAATATAAAAAGGAGCTTAGAAAACAGTAAATTCAACAGAAAGAGAATGTTTCATCAATTCAAATAGAAGGGGAAGTAGCCACCAAATGGTTTTTTTCCAGCCCCAAGTTTATTTTTTATAGTAGGATTTTATAAAAGGAAGTTTGGTACACACCTTCACAACTCAGAGGATAGCACACAGGCTCCATTGTCCATGGGGTGCACACCTGATGAGCATAATTTAAAGACAACCAAGAGAATTCTGTTGCTTCTGTCACAGAAATTACAGCCAGCAGAGAAAAGAAACAAAAGAGTTGGCTCCTTGTCTCACGTTAGCAGAGCTGGGTAACCGCTCCTGTACAGGAGGTTTGGATGTGAATAATTTGGAACAGATCCACAGGCCGGTTAGGCGATTGCTCCAAGTTCTGGCTTCCACACTCCCATTTGGCTTGAATCATGGGCTAAACTTCAATTTCAAGAAAAGTGTCATAATATAAAGATTAGCCTGAGTGCTGGAGTGGTGATCAGAGTAAATTAGCATACCAAGCTCCAACTGCAGCCCAATGATCCACCCTTGTCTGTGTTTCCACTCTTCGGTTTCAGATAGCTGGGATCAGCCTTAGTCCAAATAATTGAATGGAAAATTCCAGTGGTAGACTATAAGTTGTAAATGGATGGTCTTCTGCCTGCCACGAAGAAATCTTGCTCCATCCCACTGTCTGCCTGAGGCGCGAGCCACCCTTTCCCAGTGTATCAATATCTTCACCGTTCTACAGCCACCAGGCGTCTCACTGAACAAGATACTCATGTGCTATCCCAGTGCTCATTCATAGTCAGGGAACTTTTATTTCCCTTAATAATATCCAGAGCACAAGAATAATGATGCCAGCAATTAGCATGTGGAAACACAAATTGCAAGGTGCTTTCCAGAGAAAAGAAGGTATAAAATCTATCCCAGTGTATATGGAAAGGTATAGTATACTTGACGTTTGCGGCTGTCTATAGCAAATCCCCACTGGGGGATTTGGAAACGTCCCCATACATAAGCAGGTGCTGTCAATGCTACAAGTGAGCAGTTTATTCCCCATTTGAGATTTGAGTGGACTACTCATTTTAATATAGTATTTTATTAATTAATTGAGAGTTGCATACATGCATGCAAGATTTATTGAGCATATTCATATCCTGACTCTTCCTCCTAACTTCTCCCAGATCCATCCTCACTTCCCCACCTCCTTCCAACTCTCTGCCCCCCCTTTTTTTTTTAACATCCAACAAAATTCAATTTATGCTGCCCACATACTCCTAGGTGTGGGGCCATTCACAGGAGTATGGTTTACCTACCATACTCTGACCACAGCTTCCTCAGAAAACCAACTCTCCTGCCACCAGAAGACATCGGCTGTCTGCAGCCACTCATCTAGGGATGGGGCTTATGTGGCCTTATCCCTACCTCATGTTGGGATATTCCCCGGCTTGTTCTTGTTGGGGTCTTGTGCATGTAGCGCTGTTTGCTTCATATTCATGCATGCAGTGGCCCTGCCAAATCCAGACTGTTTCACCACGGTCCTCCCCAGCCCCTGGCTCTCACAACCTTCTATCCACTCTTTTGAGATGATCCCTGAGCTTTGCAGGGATGGAATGGCTCTGCCACTCTTACCATCACTGCTGAGCTGGTTATCAATGGAAATGTTCTATTTTCTTAATGAACATCAGTGTGGAAATTTTGTACTACAGTTGGCTTTCAAATTTGACTGAGTATCAAAACTGCTTGGAGAATTTATTAAAAATACAGATTTCTTTGTCCTGCCTCACCCCACTCTTAAATTTCTGGTTTAGCGAGCCTAGAGATATAGCATTTCTATTATAATTTGCATTTCTAACAAGTTCTTGGCTGATGCTAGTGCTCAGGATCTAGAGACGATGGCTTGAATATTAACAGATTAAAAGACATTATTGCTGATTATTAATTGTAGCATATATAAATAACTCTGTCTCGCAGACTAGCATCATCTACATTTCTTCGATGGATATTTCTATCATATCATCACTGACATCTTCACCAAGTAAAGAGTAAACCTATGGAGAAGCTAAAGAGTGTGCTGGTGAGACAGAGAAAGGAAACTAACATGAATTACCAGGGTCACAGCTGCGACGTGAGGGCTCGGGGTTCAGGACAGTGGCAGAGCATGTGCCTAACAGGAAATATGCTGTGGATTCAATCTCCAGCAATGTGCACACATGCAGGGGGTATGCATACCCATGTGCACACACAGAGAAAGACAGAGATACACAGAGAAAGAGATAGACAGAGAGAAAGAGAGAGAGAGAAAGGGGAACTTGGGCTGCCTAAAACTCTGAGCTCTATTAAAAGATTCAACTGCAAAAGGCCATCTATAGCCAGGCAGTGGTGGCGCACGCCTTTAATTCCAGCACTTGGGAGTCAGAGGCAGGTGGATTTCTGAGTTTGAGGCCAGCCTGGTCTACAGAGTGAGTTCCAGGGCTATACAGAGAATCCCTGTCTCTAGGTTCTACAAACCCTAGAAATATGGATTGTATGTGAATGTTTAGAGAAGTGTTAAGGTAGTGGGGGATCAGATGATGCATCTCTTGCAGAGATGACATAAATATGCATTCCAGAAAATTGTTAAGAGGCAACGTCTCTTGAAGTTGGATGACACTGAAGGAAAACAGGAAAACTTTGATACCCAAATATACTCATACTGTATCACCTGGGGGGACTTTAAAATATATCACTCCCTAGGCCACAGCACATTGGGGGACTTTAAAAATATACCACTGCCTAGGCCACAGTTCAGACTTTAAGCAGACTTCAAATGGTGCAGTCTGGATAGTAATGACTTCAAATCTCTCAGGTGACTCTGCTTCATGGCTGATTGAAAACCCTTGGGACAAAAATAGCAATCTTGGCCTCTTTTGCATATTTAAGGTAGTTAAATTATAGCCTCTTTAAAGGGCAAGAAAATTGAATAAAAAAATGAAGCAAAAAAAAAAAAAAAAAAAAGCAAGCCAAAACATTCTAATACGTTTAAAATAAAAAGGTAGCCTAACCCTGCCAGTTTAAAGATAGGCCTCATGGATAAACACACCAAGATCTTGTGGTAAATACAAAGTTACACTAAAAAGAAAAATGCAAAGAATGTTAAAAAAAAAAAAATAGTAAGACCACTAAATGAGATTCTGAGTGAGCTGCAAGGCTGGAGCTGCCTCCACATGGCCAAGCTAAGGAGTCAGTATAAGAAAAACTCTGCGGTCATAGAATGAAAAAATACTATATACAAAGAGCAATAAAAATGATCAAGCTCGTGACCACGATGCCCAAGAATCCTGTGTTCTGAGTCCCTTCCGAGTCCCCTCGCCCGCAAGAGAGACACGGGAGGCAGTGTTCGGGTAATTACTACATCGAGGCTTTATTCTTGTATCAGCTGAAGCGGAAGACACCAAGCCCGGAAAAGGCACTGCTTATATGCACCCTAGAGTGGCGTGTTCACTTCTGATTGGCTGTTCACTCATCACCCCATATTTTGCCCCGGGATGGGCAGTGACTTGGCACGCTTTCGCCTCTTGCACCTACACAGTTTAGTTGTTTACTTGTGGGAGCACCGGATGCCAGCGCCATCTTGTAATGGCGAATGTTGTCACCACTCGCCGCGGCTCCCTACAATCCTGCTATATGATCAAGAGCTCAAACCCACAATCCGCAGAACAGGAGCCGAGATTAAAAAAAAAAAAAAATCAGAGGTGTAGAGAATCTACACTGCACACTTAGAGCTGACAAACTACAAAATGTAAAGAAAGAAACAGACACCCAACCAAAAGTTGTATTTAGAATCCCACCAGACTACAGAAAGGGCTTTGTGTGAAGTATTGCAGTTGATAAAGCAAAAATGCAAAGCAAAAAAAAAAAAAAAGTATTAAAAGATATTCCAGGAAATGCCAACTTAGCTACAAAGACAAACACACCAGAATATCAACCCTAAAAAGCAGGAGTCCTGAAAAGAAATAACTGATAATCAAGATTGATGTAGCCAACAAAGCTATCATATAATTGATGGAGAAATAAAGACATTTCAAGATAAACGTAAGTAAGGGATTCCTTTGCCGCCAAGCCGAGTTACTACCACACTGTTCCTGAAAGAATACGATACACAGGACAGGGAGTTTGTTTGCCCAAGTTTATTTTCAGCTTTGCTCCTCCTAGATATCAGAAGCCTGATCAAGTAGTCATACTTACAAGCCTGGCACTTGTTACATTGAGACAGGAAAATTATTTGAGGTCAAAGTAAGTTTGAGCTATCAAATGAGTTCTTGGCCAGCCTGGGCTAAAAGTGAGAGCATCCCTCAAAAACAAAACATAACAACAACAACAAAAATACAAACAAAAAAAAACCAAACAGACAAAAAAAGAAAAATCTACGTCTTACTTAGAAATGTTGTGATTCTTTAACTTTGGGGAGCACAATGATCACAGCGTGCGTGCGTGCGTGAGTGCGTGGTGTGTGTGGTATATGTGTGTATGTGTGTACACACTTGTGTGCACACCTGTAATAAATCCAATTACTACTGCATTGGAAATGACACTTAAACCTAAAATCTAGCCATAACAAGTATTCAGTAATTCCTTTCTAAAAGGAAAATCAGAAACAAGGCAATACGGGCATAGGTAAACACCAGCAGTGCTACACACGATAGTAAAATTCAGAGTCTACATTTCAGTATCTTGCTAGTTTCTCTGGTGATTTGTATTTTTGATGAGGGGAAGAACATGTCATTAGGAAGGAGGGAGGAACAGAAGAGAGGGAGAGTGTCTTTGATGTCTTCCTCCTCTTTCCACGTGTGATGGGGATGCTCAGACCTGACCACAGTTCCTGCCTGGTTTTGTTTATTCCATCGGCTCCTCCCTGAGCCCCTCCACTGACTGCTGCCAAGATATACTTCCTGGGATCCGCAACGCCATCCAGTGCTGATTTCTCTGCCAAGAATGGGATGAAATGCATACTCTCATTTTTTTCTCTCATGGAAATAGAAACTGGCACAGTTCAGTGTAGCAATTTACAAATAGAATAATCTTAAGTACGCTCACACAGTTTGAACCAGGCTGGCATTCTAGCAACTCTTCTTGTGAAGGAAACAACGTGCATATTCGAGAATCATTCTCATGGTAGCGTTATATGTTAGAGGAGGGAAATGAAGAACAACCCAGGGCTTCATTATTTAACTTGCTCACTATATAACTTACAACAGGGCTGGTAAATATAAGTGACCTTACGAGTCGTTCTTGCAAATAATATGTAAAGGTATGCAAAAGTGTACCATGATATCCATGCTGCATACTGACAGCAGATACAGACCTTACATATATCCCAAGTTATTTAATTATAAAGGTGAATGTTTGTCAGGACCAGAACAACTAGAAGCAAGCAAAGGTTCCTTAAGCTGCTCTGCTAGGCAGTAGGATTAAAACACTGTGCTCTTCTCTGAATCGGCCTTCACTTCTGCTGGTCCCTCCAGATGAACACCCTCCTGGTCAGTCTTGCCTTTCATGACCCACACCTCCAGTAAGATGTCCTCTTATTGTCCCTTTGAAACACCAAGCTTTCTCCACCTCCACACCTTTGCTTATACTGGTCTTCCAAACTTGTCCAAGAACAAGCTTCAAGCTAGCTCCACATAGGCTCCCCTGGCTTGAGAAGCTTCCTCCCCAAGCCTCTGTAGATCCCTCTCGAGTGGCATCCTATACCAGTTGTCAAAGATAGGAGTTCCCTCCTTTTGCCTTGCAGCCTCCCGAGGAGTCTTGTGTTGTTGTATCCATTTCACTGGTGAGAGGCACGGTGTGAATCAAAGCGATTAGGTAGCTTGTACAAGAGCAAGCTTTCATTACTCTTTAATGATTTCATGTTTTGACACGCTTTGTCTCTCCAGTAAAATTGCAGCCATGCAGTTTTCAGGGATCTTATTTTACTCCACAGGACTTTACTTATCTGGTATTCAAGAATTAATTTTTGTCATGATTAAATTTGCTAAATAACTGTTTTAAATATCAAGCTATGTTTCATGTTAATGACTTTTAACCATTTGGCCAATCCCTGAGGTCTTGTAATACCCTGAGCCTAACGAAGTAACTGTTTCCCCAATATGTGTGTTCAATATAAAATCAATCATGGTACCAGGCTGTGACATAGTGATATTGTCATAAAATAGTGGTGAAAAGAGAAACTTGCCTGTCTACTAAATGCGAGGCACAGACTCCTAGTATGTTTCACATGAACGTTACTCTAACTCCTTCCTCTCCCCCTTCTCAGACATGAATAGAGAAGCTCATTTTAACAAGTGTGGCATTATGTCTATGCAGTTCCAGCTGCATCTGTCTGCAGATAAAATGAGCTCAGTTCTGGCAGCACAACTGGACTAACTGGAACTGAAATTATAGTGAAAGTGGGTAATTGAAAGAATGGATAAGAAAACAAAACTGGTCTTATTTCAAGAGCTCTCAAATAGGACCCATACTGCAATCCTTACTTAAATTCTAATTAGAAAATAGATGATTGGATGATAGATAGATAGATAGATAGATAGATAGATAGAAGATTAGATGATAGACAGGTGGTACATATATGGATATATGTATGGGTAGATGATACATACATACGTATATAGTAGACAGATACATAGGTAGATATGACCAGAGACAAATTGGATGGTAAATGTTAGACAGATCATAAATCAATAGATGACATTTACATGACAGATAGTTACGTGACAAATTGGGTGATAGATGGTCACTAGACACACAAATAGATACTAAATCAATAGAAAAGTATATTCCCTCAGACACACAGATACTTTGTGGTTATTGATATTAAAGTATATTCACATGCTTTTGTTATAAAATTAGAATCACAGAGTCATCCATAATTGCTTTATGGTGGAAATACAAGAAGTCTTTGTATTTCCTTGGTGCTATGGTTAGGAACACTCAGCTTCCAGGGTGTCTTACTGGAAACTCTGATTTCTTTGGGTGAGAAGAAATCTGAGAATTTAATTGTTTTTTTTTTTTAAGCAACCATTCTAAATGATTCTAGGTCTTCCCCAAAAATATAATTAATGTTTATGGGTGCTGCTCTCCGGTTTCCTGAACGTGCTGACTGGTCCCTTTGCGTCAGAGCAGGAGAGTGCACTGGTGCTCTGTGATACGTGAATTTGGTACCTAAGACATCTTTCTCTTACTTTGGTAACGATAGTTTCTAGATGGTAAGAGAGAACAAAGGAATCCTCTGACCTCAAGGTGTCAATATCCTAACAGGAGACAGGATACAGCAGGCAAGGGAGGCCCACATGCCTGAGGTCCCGGAGTACATCCCCAAACCCTACAGAAAGTAAAACCTAATAATATGTACACATAAAGCAAAGAAGAATGTACATGTGTGAGAAACCAAGAGGTGAGGGAGACAGAGTGACCAAGAGGAAGATTGGTATTTAATTAAAATACAGTAGGCCAGAAAGGCTTCTATAATAGACAATAACTAAGCAAAAACCTGAGGCCTGGCAAATCTACACAACCATGCGTCACAATGGCAAAGTTCATTCCCTGCTGAGGGGAAGCGGGCAGAGGTCACATGGGAGTTGGGAACTGCTAAGGGGTTTTGCACACTGAGTTCCGGGATCTGACAATTGTTCTCAAAAGGGTCTTCTGGCTGTTGTGGGAGAATAGTGAGCAGTGAGATGCTACGGGCGTCCTCCAGGTTAGAGATCACTGGGGCTTACATCAGTTGTTTGGGGCAAAGGTTCACAGGCTTGTTGCGATTTTTTTCCCTCTCATATAAATCAGATTATAATAATTGTATCTCAGCCTTCTGTAGATGCTGTATCCCATTGTCTTCTGGCTTTCATGTTTCAAAGGGAAAGCACAAGGCCACTCTTTATGGGACTTGTTCTTCTGTTTGGCAACTCGAAGGACTTCCCTGCTTATCCTTGAACTGAGGTCTCCAATGAAGTAGCCGAGGGCAGGCTTTAAGTCAGGTCAGAGAGGGTGACAGTTAAGTTATCAAATCTAGGTCAGAAAAAAACACAGAATCAGGGACAAGAAAACGATTGCAAGCCTTGGGCCTGAGCACACAGTCCAAAATGGATGAAGGGCAGGAAGTCGACTTTCAAAGAAAGTTCCTGGGGCTGCTTTACCTGGCTGCAGAGTAACTGCTTCACACAACTGCAGAGCAACTGGCTGCTTGCCCTAGCCAGCTCAACTCAAAACACTTGCCCTCAGATCCTGCCTCCAGACTATGCTAAGAGCATCTGCCCATGTGTCCCCATTGCCATGCTCCTCTGACCAAAATTTTAAAAAGTGTTATACTTGGTGATGTCTTCATGGACCTCCCCCATGTTGACAACATTTTAAATTCTGTATATATACTTCCATCTCTATTCATAAGCATCTGTTCTACATACTTAGTCCTTAGATAGATCTAAGTATCTATTCACATATATCTGTGGCCCTAAAGGAACTTGGATATATTTATTCAAATGTATAAGTAGAAATTCTGCTTTATTTAGATGCATTTCTTGATTTTTTTAAATTTCGTATTTGGCTAAAAGCTGAGTTCATTTGTATCTATAAAAAGTTGGTCTCGTTTGGGATGTAGGCAGAGGAGAGCTTGAAGAAAGTATTTATTCCTTACATAGTTGTGTGTGTGTGTGTGTGTGTGTGTGTGTGTGTGTGTGTGTGTGTGCGCGCGCGTGCACGCACATTAACAGTGAGAAGAGGAGCACAGGAAAGCCTGACTGAACGCAAAGTATGTAGCCCAAATAAAGGAAGTGGCACATCCACCGTGGAGGGTGACCAAGAGCAGACTTGGGAGAGATGTCAAGGCAAGACCAGGGGCCTGGGAATGTAGCTCCCTTGGCAGAGTGCTTGCCGGCATGCCAAAAGTCCAGGAGTCAATCTGCAATGCCACATAAACCAGTCATGGTAGCACCTGCCTGTAGTCCCAGGACACTGTAAGTGGAGCTAGAAGGTTCAGAAACTCAAGATCATGTTCAGCAGGTTCAAGACCAACCTTGGCTATATAAGACACTGTCTTGAGAAAAGACTGCTGTAGGGACATATCACCGCAGGACAGCAGAAAAGCCACATTATTTATTCCGTTTTCCCTGCTTCATTTCCTCAGCTCCTAGGACTTGTCTTCCTCCCAGTCTGGTTGCTCACACACAGCCATTTCTTTGACACATTCCATGAACATCTTAACCCAAATGTCCGTGTCTTAAGAGAGATACTCCGGGGACATGCAGTGTACACAGCATGTACACAGTGTACACAGCATGTACACAGTGTACACAGGATAATATGACTTGTGGCCAAAGCAAGGTGATCAAGCCACACTAGGAAGAACGTGAGGACCCAGAGAACCGGGTGAGACACTCAGGCAGTGGACAGAACACAGAGATGAGCAAAATCCAGAAAGCTACTTGGAGATCAGGTGAGGAATGACTGCTTCCCAAATCAAATGGAAAACAGGAGGCAGTCAAAAGACTCGCAGGGCAGGGAGAAGGAGTACAAAGAGAATCGGGACCTCTGAACTGGTTTCCTAGGAGATTTCCTAAATAGGAGGCCAGCAAGCAGAGTGGAGGACTAGGAGTAATAACCTTTATGTCCTTGTAGTATGCCTGATAAGTGGGCTGCATAGGAAAATCTCAAAGAGCATCCCACGTCTGACTTCGAAATGACCTTCTATTGCTGCTGCATTTGTTGTTAAAAATGAAAGTGCGGTAAAGCATTCCTCATGGGAATGCCTAATGCTGAAAGAGTATTCGGGGGACACTGTCTGGTGTGGTATTGTCACCTTGTGTGAAGCTCCCTCCTCCTCACTTCATTCTTCATGAGGTTGGACTTGGGATAAAAGAGCAGAATGGGTCAGAAGGTCCTGTTCCAAGTAATTAGAGAGTTTTTCTTTCATCTAAATGTGCCTTGTTAAAGTATATCAGTGTCAGCCAGGTTAATTGGAGTTTTAATACATAATTGATGTTAATTTATGGTCCTTTTTGTTCCAGGATGCTCCTGCAGACCTTAAAGTCAGGATACAGTTTTCTTGTTATTAATTATATACAGAAAGCCAATATCCCCTTTGAGAAGACACCCATGTCTTCTGTAGCTTATTTGAGATCCAGCATGTCAGCCATGGGCCGCTGTCACTGTGAGTGCCTTCCCTAGACTCCACACTACCTCACAATGGACTCAAGCTTCAGTCTCAAGCATCCTCTGTATTAAAATGTTTAACACAGAAAGTTTGAAATGAATCATGTTCCTGCGGATTCACTGTGTCCCACAGTATCTGTAACTACATTGAGGTCAGTTTACCATTTTAGAACCAAAGGTATTTCTAAAACAAACTGCAGGAGCTGAGGCTTCCTTGGAAACAGGGTACCTAAGGCAGACTTTAATGGTTGGGTTTTCCTGTAGATTTCTATTGTATGACTAACTCCTTTTTACTTTTCCAGAAATAAAGGGGGAAAAAAAAGATGTGTCCCAAACCTGTTAAGAATTTTCTCCTATTGTTAAGCCGACGTTGAACTCAGTGTATAAGTACAGGTCTGTGAGCAGTTCCTAAAGCTTATACTATCTTGTCCAGAGTGGCCTAACCAAATCTTACAACGGAAACTGACCAAAACCTGACTCCAGAAGCAGAAACTCACCTGATGGATAGCCGCTGAGATGTGCTGGTGGCTCAGACTCACACCAACAACTCTACCGAATGACTTTTGTTTTGAAAGCGCAGATGATCAATGACTTTGTACGAGTCCAATATTGACTTTTACTAATAAGTCAGCATCTTGTTCAACTTCACCAGCGTGTGATGACATCATGTGCTAAAGAGTAGGGTTGTCTCAATGGAACAGGACACAACTTAATGTGTCAAGTTTCTTTTGAACTTTTCTTGGGATCCGGTATCAGCCAAAAGGAGGTCATTTTAATTATCAAATGATTAATTAATTAGATAGTGAACCGTCAGAGGTGGATGACTGAGTTCACAACAGTGTTGCTGGGTACACCCATGCTTCCACACAGGGGAAACCATGACTTGCAAATGCCTCTGATAGATGGAAAAAAATGAAAGTGTAAGGACCAGAGTTATCCTTCATTCCCTTAACATCCACAGACACACGCTATGTACACAACCAGGCACAGGAAACAGCTCAGCCACGGGGACTCTTTCCGTCCCTCAAAACATTAAGACTCAAGTGGAAAAGGTAAAGCCCTCCTAGAAACAATCTGGACATTTAGAAAACAGTTAGCAAATATATTTTCAAGCTAACAACTAAAAAAAAACGCGAAAGCAATAAATTAAAAATATGAACTAGTACTTTCCTGTTATTTGCATTTTAGAGAAGGTTGCCACATTCTAGGTACAAGAGTGATCTAGGACAGAACACATTTTTTTTTTTTTTAGAAATATAATGAAATCCAGTAGCAAAGATCAAAGTAAGTTGTAAGCCAAACTGTTAGAATACTATGTGAAACTTTCATAAACTAGTGTATGTGTGTGTGTGTATGTAAGTGTACCTGTGTATTAGACATGTATTAGCATACATATACGTGTGCATGTGTATATGTGTATATGTATATGTGTGTATATGTGTAGGTGTGCATGTGTATATATGTATGTATACATGTATTGTGTGTGCATATATGTATACATGTGTTTATATACATGTGTATGTGTGTGTGCACATGTGTATGGATGCCAGAAGTCATCTTTGAATGTCATTTCTCAGGAATACCATCCACCTTATTTTGAGAGACAGGATGCTCTCTTTGGCCTGAGCCTTTTGGTTGGCCAGTCAGTGAAACCAAGAGCTGCCTTTCCCCCATCTTCTCCATGCTGGTATTACAAGTGCACACTACCCACTGGCTTCTCCTCTGTGGGTTCTGGGATGCTTGTACAACAGACATGTTCCTGAGTCACCTCCCCAGCCCCTAAATCAGAATTTCAAAGGGAATGCTTACTTGTATTTGTCTATTGGAAGCCAAACTGCAGAACACTGCACTATTCCATTTTCTTCGAAGAACTGGAACCTCCTAACCCCAACTTCAGAACCTGCCACAGTCATAAAGACCTTCATACATGGTTAGAAGAGGTCTTAGCAATCAATAGCCGTTAGTGTGTTATGCAGAATCATTGCCAAATACATTTACTTATCTACATGCATGAGAGTCTGCTCTAGGCATTATAAAGCAAAATAAGAATGTAGCTGATGTTCCACAATCCACGACTTAAACTACTGCAAATGAGTGAAACAACTTTCATTTGATTGCCCCCTCTCTGACACTTGTAATTATCCTTATAAACCTTTCTGGGCTTCTGTCTCTTCCGCTGCAAAGTGAGAGTATACTTCACACACAGATTGGCAACATCTCAAAATCATTTGTGCTGTTTATGAGCCATGGCACTCTAAGTCAAAGGCTGCCAGAATACTCATAGTAATATATTTTTAGATAAGAAAAATGCTATAGTGCACTTTAATTGTTTAGCCAAAATGTAAAAGCTCAGGCTTCTGTTTCATGATGAGTGATGCTGTTAAGATGGACTCCCCCTTTAGCATGCTTTTCAAGACAGGATTGATCTTGATCCTTCCATCTCCCTCGCCCCCACTGCAGATCCACTAGCAATTTCTGCCTGTCTGTGTGCAAAACACACCTGGAGTCTATATTCTCTCCATATGTAATAACAGCTCCCTGTCCTGAGCATCAGCACCTCCCCTCAGCTTCCATAAAGATCTTTACCCCATATCGCCACCTATTGTGTGTTCATATACCACTACAACCACCTGTTATGTGCCCATTCACCCATTCTGTTCTTCTTCCTGTGTTGCTGGACGACAGTGTTGTGTTCTAGACCGCATTCCTTTTGTCTACTGTAATACTCCAGTAATGCACTTTTAGCATCTCCTGTTTCCTTCTCTCTTGACTATACCTATCCACAAACGGCTTATCACACTGGACAAGGACAATTCTCACCCATGGCTGTTGTGTATCAGTTTCCCCAGAAATTGAAACATTCCATCCTACATGGGAGCTCCTTAAACAGAAAGGTAAATAACTCAAAATTGCTTCAGGAAGTTCCTGAAATTGACCAGATTCACTAGGCCTCACCTTCCCAGAGTAAACAAGCCAAGCTGCAAAAATATCTCTCAGACAGTAAAGCTACAAAATGACTCCGTGACCAGACCAGCTGCCTGGAAGCATCAGAAACCAGCCAAGCTTGGCGGAAGTGGTTTTACTTGGAAAGCATACTCTGCAGTCTTTTGAGAGTGCTGGTGTGCAATATGCTCCATGTTCCCAGCTTTCTGAGCTGTCACCCGTGCTGGGGTGAGCCTTGGTGATGCAGCTGTCTCTGAGTCATTTCTGCTCCTGTAAGTAACCACACACTCATATCACACAGCCATACCCCTATGAGTAACTTCAATACAACTCATGGTTTGCAAAGTTAGAGTTTGGTGATGTCTGGCATATTTTGGTCTGTCATGGGCTCCCTATCTGGGGTGAGTAGATGTGTGTGTCACACAACAATCTCCAGGCTGACTTCCTCCCTGAACTTTAGATTCATGTGTGCAACTCCACATACATGTCTGAGGCATCTCGGGTAGCATGTCCACTCTGAGCGCTCAGTCTTCCTGTAAGCCTGGTCTCATGCTGTATCATGCTATATACCTCATCTGGGTGCATAGGAAAACCATCCTTCCAAACTATTCAGGTCAGGACCCTGATTTCCTCTGGTTTTCTTATGAAGAAATCCAGACGTTCCCTGCATTTGCCTTGGAATCATTTTCTATCAGTTGTACTGTTAACTGT
Source organism: Arvicanthis niloticus (assembly GCF_011762505.2). Lineage (NCBI taxonomy): Eukaryota > Metazoa > Chordata > Mammalia > Rodentia > Muridae > Arvicanthis > Arvicanthis niloticus. Next base: position 20,847,984 of record NC_047661.1, read on the forward strand.
TAACACACTGTTTCAAATTACCATTCCCCACCTTCTAAATTATAACATACACAAAAATAATGTTTCACCACATACTGTGGTGCCGAGTAAGATCATGTCACCCAGCAGTATGACTGACATTGTTTGTGTGAGTATATTCTCTGATGTTCACTCACATAGCAGGATGTCCCAGAACCCATACCCTTATTAAATACTATATGAATGTACTATTACCACATGGCCTTCCCACCAGCCCGCCTACCGCGCCCACCTGTTCTTCCTTCACTCTGTTCTCAGCACAGCATCCATAGAAATCCTTTCACCACAAATGAGATGATGTATCTCCTCAGCTCAAAAGCCTTCTCCAGTATGGTGACTACCGTAGTGTTTACAGTGGTATAAAATTCCCTACCTTACTCACTTACCTCACACCCCTTACTTATCTTCCCATTCCAACCTTATCAGTTGCTCCCCAAACGGGCCAAGAGTACTTGCATTTCCTGATATTTGCACTGGCTCCTCCCGCCAGCAGAAAGCTCACCCCTAGGGCTGCTCAGGTCTCCTTTCACATCTGCCCAGGTCCTTATACGAATCCACTAACTTGCCTCAGTGATGAGTTAACACCTCCCCACCCAAAGCACCCTGTCTTCCTGATACTGGACCAGAAACTCTAATTCTGTGATTGAGTCTAGAGAAATCCTTACAGACATCTTTGTAGAAGGATGCTGCCTGTGCTTATATATGTAAGAAACTAAGAAATGAAAGGATCGTGCAAAGGTGTTGTAGTAAGAATGAGCCAGGAGTTAATATTCACTCTGCACCGGAATGGCAAAATGTACTAAGACTACCACGGCTTTGGGGTCAGGGGTTGATCGCACAGAACAAAGCAAAGGCTGTATCCTCACTCAGCCTCAGTTCGACTGATGAGAGGTTCTTTTCTTCCTGATTCACAGCAGACACAATGTCGAAGCCAGGAGCAGAGACCAACTCCCATTCGCTGCCATCAACCCCACAACCCTGCTGCCCATTCCCCAGCAATGTCTTCCTCACCCATTGCAGTCCCCACCTACAGTAAGCTGGAAACAGCACAGATCTCCCAAACAAACATCTCCCTCAAATATCCCCGGGGCTAGGGTTGATGAATTAGCATGGTGCAAAACTGCAGCTGTATAGACAGACTACACAGAAGTGAAGGATTCAGTGGGTCAACTAGAGACTGTTTATTTCCTGCATTGATGTCACAGACATAACCAAATAGAAACTCAAAGAAAAAAGGATAATCAGTCCGAGGTCAGGGGTCAGGGGTTAACCATTCTTACTGAAGAAAGAAGGAAAAGTCACAAGATGAAGTGACTTTTGGGCCCCCAGACTTTCAGTTACTGTGTGGTGTCTATAGGCAACAATGTATTGACAGGCAACAATGATTAGTTTCAAAGAGAAAAGACTCAATGTACCAAATGTATCTTGGAAAAGTGTCACTTCTACATTGAGCAGCTCCCTATGCTGGGAAGCTGAAATCCACCCCCCACCCCACCCCCACCGGTTTTGAGTCTGAATGACTGAGGTTTGGAGCAGCACTTCAAAACTTTGATCAGATTTAAATGAGGCCTTGCTGGGTGTGTTGGGCACGACTAATCCCAGCACTAGGGTGGCTGAGGCAGGCAGGCGGACTGTGAGTTTGAAGCTAGCCTGGGATACATAGGCAGACTGCCTCATGGGGGGAAGGGAGGGTTAAGGACAGAAGTATATTCCTGAGCAAAGATCATCTGAGGGGCCACTTCCAAGCCGAAAACAGAAGCCACGAAAGAAACCAAACACCTTGACCTCGGATTTCTAGCCCCCAAAGCTGTGAAAAACAACTTCTGTTACCCAGTTTCTGGGATTTTGCCATGGCAACTCTGGGAATCCAGCCCGGTGGGCATTCTCAGAAGGTGGTAGAAAATTTTTGATTTTCGCAGTGATTTGAGTTAGGGTCATCTGACCCTTCAGTGGTGTGAAAGTTCACCGCACAAGCACCCTGTTTTCCATCCTCAGTTCAGTACTCAACAAGTCGCAAAAGATGTTCAGCTCCTCACTATCCATGGGCTCTGTGCTTAGTGCTTCCAGCCTGCTGCCAATGTGGGTTTTCTGAGCACACGGAAGCATGTCCAGCTCACACAGTGTAGTACACCCATTCTCAAGTCACAGTATTTTCAATTTACAGTGGCTTCATTGCCACTGTAAGTCAAGGTGACATGTGAAATTGTACCCTGTTTCCATCTCAGGGCCCCCAACACTGTCATTTTCATCAGACCAGGAAAGACACTGAAGCATGATGTCCTCATGAGGCTGGAGTGGGCATAGGCAACCTTTAGAAGTGAAGATCCTTTCTCTCCTTGTGTTGAAGTTGTTAGGACCGGGGTAAAATACTAAGGTCTAGAGAAAATGTGAAGGCCTAGGTAAGTTACCTGGATAGCCTGTCATAAAAAAAAAAAAAAAAAAACTTTCTCATGTTTCTGCTGTTACTAGGAAACTTCCTAATACCAAGATTGATTACATAGTTTGTTATGTTCTGTGCCCTTGGAAACTAATCACGATAGAAGTCAGTAGCACTGCTTTGTATAGTTACCCACAATGAACTTAGACCCAAACCAACCACCCAGCAGCACTTCCTGCAGCTGTGTATAAGCTTTTATGGTATTTGCCTTTATAAGCTGCCCCTGGGATGGACCCCAACATGAGAGAGACGCCTGTGCCAATGTAAGAAACTATTCGGAATAAGACTTACATTTTGAGTGTTGGTTTAGTAAAGTTTATGTTCCCAAGACCTCCCTGGGAACTGACATCCTACTTGGCAGAAAGAGACATGTACGTGAGTAACTGACATCCTGGTTGGCAAGTTAAGACATGAATGTTAGACAAGTCCCATCCTAGTAGACAAGTTCTGACATGAATATTAATTAGACAAGGCAGGTCTCCTGCTATAGTTGAATACCCCAGCCAATGGGAGCAGAATAAGTGCACAACAAAGACATGCTCCTAAGGAGATCCCCCTATTCCTTAATCCTGATTGGTGGAATGACTTGGCCCATATGTTTGTGGGTTGGGGGCTTAAAACCCTGTAGGCTCTTAACTCAGCATCGTGGTTCAGTTCCTAAATCTGAACCATAGCCCTGGTCCATCAGCCCTGAGGAATATGCTCGATAAACTATCCCTGTCTGACTGAGATTGCTGTCCATGTGGCTTGTGTGGTAATTCCTGGACCCCCAACAGAATTGTAACAAGGTAAAGATGAAGTTGTCTGGAGATGTAAGGGAAAGACAGTTTCTTCTCGTGACAACTCAGAACTAGAACTTATCATAGTAAGCTGCCTTTCCACCCCATGTCCCCCCAAAGAACTCTAAGTCCAAGGAAAATTCTGGTTGGTAGGAGAAGCAGACTGTACTTTTAAACACATTTATAATACTGGTTCTAATTAATTAGTGTGGTAAAGATTATCATAAAAATACAGCCTTAGTCATATACTTATATTTGGAGAGAAGAAGATTTGCCACATGTACCAAACAAAAGGTTAAATACTTACATAAAACAAGTTACAAACCCATTAGAGACAACTGTCATAACGATACTGAACAGATAACAGGGAGAGGCAATTCTCAAAACAGAAACTCGAAATGCCTTCCTGCCATCTTTGTTGAATTAACTCAATCACTATTTCATGAGCTGAGCTCCCGGTGAGTACTCAGAGGCATTCTCCATGATACAGCATCAGACTGTCAAGCCCGAGCTACAGACACACCAAGATTTACATGGTGGAAGAGACGCCTCGGGCACAGGCAGGCAGATGCCCATATGAGCAAGTCCATATGCTATTTCTATGGAAACCAGAGGCCACCTTCCTGTTCCACAGTTGGCAACATGTTAACTAAATTGAGACAGGCCCTGAAAATTTTTTTCTAAAACTGTTTAATGTCATTAGAAAATTCTCACAGCAAAGTCTGGGTGGAGAAAGTACAATGTAGACATGGCAGGCAGCAGTACCGTGCGCCACAGTTGTGTGGGCGGGCGTGAGTTCTATACTTTCTAGAGAAAAAGCAGTAATCTAGTAGCTTAACTGCCAAATATCCTGTTTAAATATTCATCTTTCTTTTGGTTTTGATCTTTTTTTAAAGTTACAAATCATGTGTTTTATTATTTTATTAAATTATTTTATTTATTCACATTCTAAAAGTTGCCCCCACTTCCAAGTCCACCCTCCCCAAGTTCTTAACCCTACCCCACCCTGCCTCTGAGAGGGTGCTACCCCGCTCACCCCCCACCTCACCCCCACCAGCATTCCTCTTCCCTAGGGCATCAAGTTGCCACAGGATTAAACATGTCCCCTCCCACTGAGGCCATACAAGGCAGTCCTCTGCTACACATGTGCCCAGGGCCACAAACCAGCCAGTGTATGCTCCCTGGTTTTGATTTTTGAGACAGGTTCTCACTATTTGCTCTGGTTGTCTTGAACTCAGTATGCAGACAAAGCTGACAAGAAATTCTTCTACCTCTGTCTCCCAAATACTGGAGTAAAGGTGTGAAACACCATACCTTGCTTAAATATTCTCTCTCTCTCTCTCTCTCTCTCTCTCTCTCTTTCTCTCTCTCAAGTTGAAAAATGATATGATATTCTACATTATTGACATTGTACAGATATGCCTTTTTGACCCAGAATGGTCATTCATGCCTGTGATCTCAGTGGCAGAAAGGCCGAGACTGGTGGACCACAACTGAGGCCTACCTGGATGGTTAGCCCTTCCCTGTGGGAGAACTCAACTCTGTGGTCTCCTTGCCTCTGCTAAGTTCTGTGCTCTGTGCTGCACCCTCTCTGCTCTCTAGTCTCCTGGCCACGTTGTATATTTGGGTTGTCCAAGACCGTCTGGCCCTAACTAGAGATCGAGGTTAAAGGCCACTGGCATATTTGAACCCATCACATCTGACACAAACTCCCAGCTTACTCGGCCACTGACTTGGACCATACGAACTGTGGATGTGTTGTGAGATTTCCATCCTAAAACATGGATGATGGTTCTGAAACGTGCTGAGACATATCTATCTATAACTCTGTTTGCACAGGATGTATTTTCAATTCTATACTACCCACTGAGGTGAGGACGTGAGATTTTAAGGTGGGCTGACGATAATCTTCCGATAAAGCATTTTTTTAACTTTAAGTGAAAAGTATTGTCTCCAAAACTAATCTATCTTTTGTATAGAGGAGACACAAACATTGGAGGTGAAACTTGTTTTCAAATGTAACACGTTTCTATTACACTTGTAAACGTGCAGCAATTTAGAAGTGGCTGTTAGCATTGCAGGCACTGATACTAAAATGGTTTTGCCTGGTTCACACAGTGCTCTGCTAACACAGTGCTTTTAATTGCTTTTCAAAATCCCTGCAAGGAGTGGAGAAGCATAGCTCTCCCTGAGTAAGCACTCTCTGAAGCAGCAGCGTGGGATTTTCGGTGATGAGCTTGGAGCGCCTCCCTGTGGACAGATTGGAGTACTGCCGTCCCAGACTGCCTTGGTTGGGCTGGTCTTAGGAACCTTCTAGCTCCTTTTGCAACCTTACATACAGTCAGTCAGTTACCTGTTATGCTTCCTTTTCACCTGTGTGTTTAATCGCCTTTTCATCCAAGAAATGTTAGGTATTTGTTGGAAACAACAAATTATATATTTTGCAATTCTGTCCTCCCCAAAACTTCCCAGGCAGTGCTAAAATACAGTGTTTTTCAGCTGGCTGCATTGGTATACACCTTTAATCCCAGCACTGTGCCTAGAAGGCAGAGGCAGGAGGATCCCTGTCGGTTCAAGGCCACCCTGGTCCACATATCAAGGTCCAGGACAGTCAGACTTACAGAGATCCTGTCTCAACAACAACATTATTGTTGTTGTTGTTGTTGTCAAAAACCCCTGAGTTAGTCTCTGCTGTGACAGTTGGAAGCACAATATCGAAAGGAGTGTGGAGGGAGCACCATAGCTGTTGCTGCCTTAGCTGTTACCTTCTGAGGCACCTTCCAGCAGCTGGCAGGTCCGGCTGCCATGGATACTGAGACCTTTGGCTCTGAAGAAAAGAGAGGAACAATACAGAAGGAACGGAGGGGCCGAGGAGAGGCCTCAGTGCCTAAGCACACTGCTGCTCTTGCAGAAGACTGTGTTCTGTTCCAAGCGCTGACATCCAATGGATTACAACCTCCCTAACTCCAGTTCCACGAGAAAGAGACACCCTTGTCTGGCCAACGCAGGCACCTGTATGCCACGTGGTGACTGCACACACACACACACACACACACACACACACACACACACGCACGCACAATTAATCAACTTTTAGATTAAAATAAAGAAGAAAGTGAACTGCAGAGGTAAATTCATTACTGTCCCTCTGGAGATGAGCCTGTATTATTGACCTATTAGGATTCTTTTTCTCTGAATTTAATTTATTCTAGTTGCGGTGGCTAATCTTGAATGTCAACCAGACATACCTTGGGGGGGGGGGGAGGGAGTCTCAATTACAGAACTGTATCCATCAGATGAGCCTGTGGGCCTGTCTATAGAGAATTCTCTTGGTTGCTGATTGACATAGGAGACCAAGCCCACGGTGAGTGACGTCATCCCTAAGCAGGCGGGCCTGAGCTGCATATGAAAAGTAGCTGAGTGTAGCTCTAAGAGCAAGCCCAAAAGGCAACTCTCTTTCCTGTGTTGGTTCCTGTTTCAAGCTCCTGTCTCAAGTTCCTGCCTTGACTTCCCTCCATACTGGACTATAAACTTAGGTAAAACAAAGGCCTTTCTCTTCAAGTTGTCTTCAGTCACAGTGTTGATGACAGTAACTGAATACCAGTCTTTGTTTTCATCTCAAAATGTGGGCAGTGCTCAGGTGGACCTACTTGCCTCCCTGTAGAAGTAGACCTAGGTTTGGCTCCCCAGCACCACATAGACTGGATATGGTGGTGCACACTTACAATCCTATCACTGAAAGGGTAGAGGCAGGAAAATAAGGCAAGCCTTCTGTAGGAGGAACAGCAGGCCTCACTGACAAAGCAATGGCCGCCTCTGGAAAAAAAAAAAAAAAAAAAAAAAACAGGGCCTGTACAGCCCTGGAGACAACTTCTACATGAGGACCAAATAGAAGACTGCCTGACAGCCTAAAGATTGGTAACTTAGACAGTGACAACCAATCAAGAACTGCCACTTGGAAACCACGCTTGCTTGAGACCAATGGGACGAGGGTGGAGGGTATAAAGGGCTCTCCCTGAGAATTAACAAACGAGCTTGGAGAAGTTCTCATGAGCTTGCTGCGTGCGGTGTTCTCACCTGCCCCTGGAGTCTTGAGCAGTTGATTCTACATAAAGCAACAGCATTCAAGGTCATCCTCAGCTACATGGTGAGTTTGTGGCCAGCTTGGGCAACATGACGGGCTGTCTCAAAACAAAGCAAAACAAAACAACCAAACAAAGAAAGTCAAAGGAGATTCACAGTCGATGAAAGCTTTCCCTGTGTGGTTTAGGGAACCCTAGTTCAGTCCTTCTTACATCTGTTTACCTTGTTCTGACTTGATCACCATGCTTCCACTGGGGCTCTCTGATGATGCAGCTTTCCACAGAAGCCATAAAAAAAAAAAAAAAAAATCAGCTGAAGTTGCCCTGCAGAAGTAGGGACAGTCCTAAAGTTCACCATGGGGGGGGGGGGTCAGTGTGCCACCCTAGCATTTGATGAGTGGCACAACCACCTACTGTAGCTCTCAGAAATGGTGTGTGTTGCTGCAGGTCATTCGATCTTGCGTATTTGACACCCAGAGTCTGCAGGCTTCAGTCTAACTCTTGGGGGATCCAGACATCTACCTGACTCCTTACCTACTAGCAGCCCCTCAGAAATGAGCACAGAGCTGTGTTGGATACCCCAGAGATCTTGACAGGTATGCTCCAACTTCACATGGCTGACATGTGCCTGGAGACATATATATCAGAAGAACCATGTTAACCTAATGAAGAAGTTGTCTAAGCAAGGAGACTATGCATTGAATCCCCTTTAAGTTAGATCCCATTTCAAATGTAAATAATGCCTCATTTTATAAATCTAGACTAGGACTCTTGTGTTTTGTTTTGTTTTGTTTTGTTTTTCAAGACAGGGTTTCTCTGTATAGCTCTGGCTGTCCTGGAACTCACTCTGTAGACCAGGCTGGCCTCGAACTCAGAAATCTGCCTGCCTCTGCCTCCCAAGTGCTGGGATTAAAGGCATGCGCCACCACTGCCCGGCTAGACTAGGACTCTTAAAACAGAAAAAAAAAAAAGTTAACTAAAACTTTGCATTATATTCCAATAGAAGATCTTATCATTAGAATATTTTTGACCATGAGTGGCTGAACTGAGATCAGCCTTAGACACGGAATACATAGACTAATAGCTGAAAACTAAGCCCAGGCTTAGTATTGGTTGATCTAGAGGTCCCCATAGTAACACCAGCCATTACCTTCTTCCTGGTTTTCTGCCTGTCTTCCTGGGGATTCATTTCATCTTCAAAGGTGTATTCTATTCTCGGAGCTACCTTTGGATAATGCTGCAGGAGGTGAGTCGGTATTATCTAAGAAGGAATCATGTGTGAATTTGGCCTTTTTTTTTTTTTTTCTAAAATTAAAACAATCTACAGAGTAAACTGTTTAAGAAGCAAAACTTTGTTTGACCCTGTTAAGGTCCATGGGGAAGATTCCTTTTTGCTGTGGTCATTCAAGGGAACTGTGGAGGAACACACACTTCCCAAGCCACATGCGTGCACTAAATTCAATGTTGGGAGAAATGTGTCCAGCATGTGGCTTTCCTTGTTGATTGCATCCTGGGGTAGTAAATGAGATCCAGGGAGTGGAAAAGATTTAAAAACCACTTCAACTGTGAATGGGGATCAAGGCTCTGTAGACCCAAGTTTGTTTATTTGTCAAGAAAAAACAGTCGAAAATCAAAGTCTTGCCAGAATTTTTCTACTCTGGACCAGCCACATCCCCAGGTGCAGTTTCAGAGAGCAAGATCACAGCGCTCTGATACCCTCAGTGTCCAGTCAGCTCAGCCTGCTCCACTGGAAATCGAGCAACTCCGATAACAAAAGACACTGTATATTTCAGAAAATATCACTGGCTTTTCACACTCAGGACTTTGGAAAGATCGTTGTTTAGAATGAGACTGTGGTTTATGGATTAATGCTGCTCTCTAGCAGGAAGAGCAGAGCTGCCTCTCTGTAAATGCAGGGGGCTCGCAAGCCACAAAAGCAGCTCCTGCAGGAGGACCTAATTGAGGACTGCCTGGTAGACCAAGGATTGCTGGTACACACAATGCCAGCCAATCAGGAACTGCTGTACAGAAGAGATGCTTTCCTGGGACCAATGGGGTGCCGGTGGAGGGTATTAAAGGAGCTTGCAGCAGCTTTCAGATGAGCTTGCTGCTTGTCGCCTGCTCCTGGAATCTGTGTCTGTTGACTCTACACCACCTCACCTCCAAACCTCAAGGGCGGGTAGGGGGGTCAGGCAGTGAGCAGTCCAGGGCACAGGTAACACTGCTCCACCTTGCAGTCGTTTTTACTTTAGGTACAGGCTTCAGAAGTACCCTTGAATTTCCCCCATCAAATTAGCATATTGAAAGCAAGTTTGAGGTGCTGCTCTAGTCACAGAAAACCTGCATATACTCTAGGTGTCTGAGGGCAGTGGGGAACATTTTTTAAAGACCATCAATATCATTAGTGTCGCGTTACCAATTTCTATGCTTTTTCTGAAAACTGTAAAGAGATGGAATTCATTGGCTTTCACTCAGCAGTGTTCTTTCTCCTGTATTTGTTTTCCAAGGAGCTTCAAGTCTTTTCTGCATGTAATCTACAATCTGCCAAATTGTATGCATGACTTGTGTTGGTGTTGAGAGGTAATTGCTCATTTGAACATTCTGAATCTAGCCGTCCATGATAAACTTACATTCCCCATGAGAGATAAGTGAACAGAAAGATCATAAACTGACTCTAAGCAAGACCACGGCCTGATCACTGCGAACAAAACCCCGTCAATTCTTCTAAAGAACTGTTTGTAAACATTTGAAACCTTGTTAAAGAAATGATTTAAAAGTCTCTCAGACCAGTCTGCTGTTGCTAGACAGTCAGAAAAACTCTTCTGGAAGTCGTACACCACCACCACCACCACACACTCCTTGCACATGCACGTGCACTAGCTCACGCGTGTGCACACACACACACAAGCTAGTACATGCATGCAGATCCCCCATTGCATTTCTGAATCTGTAAGAAAAGGAAGCGCCTCATCATGATTCCTCCAAAAATAAATTTTAAACATGTGAGACAGTTGGGAAGCTAGCATAGCAGCCACACACAATAATCTGCTGGGCTCATCTCAGGCTAGAAGCAAGCACAGTAGCTGAAGGAATACCCCATGCTGAGGCTCCCAGAGGATGCTGAAGCTTCTTGGGGCACTGATTCCCTATCCTTAGCAGAATGTGTTAGGGAAGTCATCTCCAGTGCTCTCCCATAAGATTCCTACAGATCAAATAGGCCTGATGAGCAGAGCTCAGTCCCTAGACCCTGTGTAAAAAGCCAGATGTAGTGGTAGGGTGCATGTGCAGGCTCATCGCTCTCATGGCAACGTGAGATCAGTAGAATTCTGGCAGGTCATCCTGCCCTAACAAAGTGGAAAGAAAGAACTGACTGTAAAGGTGTCTGTTCATCTCTCTCTACACACACACACACACACACACACACACACACACACACTCAAAGAAGTAATAAATAATGTAAATATATCTTTTATTTGTCTGAAGTAATTGTCTCTAACGCCTCCATTGGCTAACCTAGACCTACCTAGTCCTGGAAGCTTCTAGCCTCCATACAATCTAAACTGGTTCTAGAATGTTTTCAGCCTCTGAGACTTGCTACAGAATAAGCTCAACCGTTCCTAGTTCTTTCCAATCTTTGGTTGGCTGGTTCAACTCAGATATTCTGGCTCAAATTCCTTTCCAAGCTGACTGATTCAATCTGCCTTCTCTCTTGGCCCGCATGGCCTCAAACTAACTCTGGCAGTCTCTTCTTATCTTCTGGCTCCTCATTCTCTGGCCTATTCTATCTTCACCTTCGTCTAGCTTATTCTGTCTGCAACCTGTCTCTGTACAATTGTCCCAATAAAACTGTCTCCTTCCTTTTTTTTTCTATGCTACTCTCAGATCAGTAGCCTTCCTTTCCTCACTCTTCTCCTGAGAGTTAGGCAAATCCTATTCTGTCAAATTTTTCTCTGATTCATCACTGCCAATCAATTAGACATCACTTTTAAATACGGATGTTTTCTTCTACAAACTAACTTTACCTTCGTTGTTTGGGATGTAAGGTGTGTGCTAAGAGCATGTCTGCATTCCAGCCAGAGGGATTAAAGGTGTATGATAAGGGCTGAGCCACACCACACCTAGAAACAGATTTTTTTTTTTCAGTAAACAACACAATCTTGGGGTTCATTGTGTGATCAAATATCCTACAACAAAATAAAAAACCAAAGCTAGCAAATGCATGTGGAAAGAAGCCACTGTAGTGGCAAGTTAATGCTAACTATGAAAGAGTTAAACCACAGAAAATTATATTTATTATTTTTAGATAAAGAAATAAAAATAGTGTTCATAACATGTTTTAATAATTAAAGATGTATATTTCTGAATTGGAAAGATTTTGAAGCAATTAGAAATTACTGTTAAGGGACCTGGAGAGATGGCTCCATAGAAGCCACTTGCTGCACTTGCGGCCCCAGTTCCATTTCTACAACACATTCCTAGTTTACAACAGCCTGTGACTCCAATTCCAAGATATCCAACACCCGATTTTAGCATCCACAGATACCCATTTATACATGAAATATGCTAACACAGACATACATATACATGAATAAAAAATCATTGTTAAGAAACATAAAAATATCCCTCAGATTTGGATAGTAAAAGGAAAAATAACTTTGTAAATATAAAACACGACCGTTGAAAAGAAAGAATATGACATAGATTAGAGGTTAGATATGGACAAAGAGAGAATTAATAAAACAGAAGATGAAAGAAATACTGAGGATCCAGAAGAAAGAGATTAATATTATAATAGAGAAACTGAAAGATGTAGAAGACAGAATAAGAACTGTTAGTATATCCTGACTCACTTAGGGAAAAGAATAGAGAAAATGGAAAAGCTGTAGTATTGGAGGAGAAACCAAGAAAGAACTTTTTAGAACTGATGAAATGAATGAATTCACAAGAAGTCAGTATATAAAATTGAGTTAAATAAAGAGAAATTTACAAAGATATACAATCTAGTAACATTACAGATTACCAAAGAGTAGATTGGCATTAACCTGAAAGAAAAGGGATGCCAACCAGAGTATCCACAGGTGATGCAGAAAACAAAGGAGGAGCAATTCCTTCAGAATGTGAAAAGTAACTGTGTATTCAGCACAGCTCTCTTTCCTAGATAACAGCATCTGTGGAGTCCTCAGCTGAACAGCATCCCAGTTTGCCATGTGCACCTCTTCACCACAGGAACTTCTAAAAGAGGAACTTCCACAAGGAAGAAATTTCTCACTAAAACAATGTCTAAGATGCCATTATATGTTTTAAAAACAAGAGGGCAGGACCAGGAAGAAGAAAAGGAGAAATAAAAATCAAACAGACAAGTGGGAGGGGGAAATCTAAAGTTTAGCTTTAAAAAAATAAAGCACAGAGGTAAAATTCAAGCCTCAAATAGCCCCCAAATGAAAGTGGGCAGCTGACCTGGAGCTGTTCTAAAATCTTTCTCTTCGGGAAATAGTCTTTAGCATACTTACTTAATTTAAACTTGAATTGAATATGTACAATAAAATGCCAGTGTTAATTTCTGAAGGAGTGTAGAGGTTTAACACATGAAAAACATTTTAACCAAATTACTGAATTAATTTCTAAAAGGCAAGAAGAAGAAAGAGACAAAAGTTAAACAGAGAAAACTTTATATTAATAGGGTTCAAGTCCAGAAATTAAAAAAACATAATAAATCCAAATGAATAAAATATCACCTTTTACAAACATGTTTTTAATAGTTTTGTAGAGTGAAAAATTATAAAGACCATTTTATAAAATATATACAGGCTTTTTCTTTACCTCTAGACCTGAGCAAAAGAATGCAGGTTCCAGGAAGCGGAACTGAATGTAAGATTTCAGGCCTTCACTGGCCCGGATACATTCCAGGAAGAGTACATTATCCCTGAGTCAGAGGACACTTGCTAGATTAACATTCCTCAAGCCTCAGGGAAGAAAACCCACCTGTGGGTGGGGAAGGCCCAAAGCAGGAAGACACATTTCTGACCACAAAAAAAGATGTAAGTCATCTAGGTGGGGCTGGGAAGCTAGTAGCCACGATGACAGGGCAAAGTGGCAGGGCAACAACTGAGAAATAGTTGAACAAGTAACATAGCAAGACCACATTTTTGTGAGGAATGGGTGTGCAGAGTGCTTTCCACATGATCCTGAATCATTTAGGTTTGGGCTCCTCGGGAATGTTCCCCTATTTTTATGTTATGTATCCTTGACAACCCCTCACCTTCCTTCCCACTCCCCTTGTTTGTGGTTTCCCCTTTTTAAAAAGCCCCTCAGCTTGCTGGTCTTTTGTCAAACTCTACTCCTGCGTGAGTGTGCAGTTTGACCGTTGGCTGCCGACTCTCCTCCCTAATAAATCTCTGCTGATTGCATCCAGGTATGGTGTCTTGCGAGTTTGAGGGTGGCTGTGACTTCCTGAGACTTGAGTAAAGGTCTCCCGAGTTTGGGGGTCTTCAGTTTCAATAGTAACATGTGCAATGTGGAATAATTATAAATAAAAAGATTAAAAAGAATTACTAGATAATAACAGAGATAACTACATTAATATTGAAGAAAACAGAATGTAAGCCTATGGCCGTAACTTGGAATAAAGATGGGTGTTATATAATGGTGAAAGTCTTCAACTTTTTATATGATTATAATTTTAAACCTAGATACACATAATAAAACTACCCTGAAATAGTGTGGTAATTTACCATGCCTCAATATTTATGGATCATTTTAAAGACCACAAATTAATGCAAAAGAAAATACTTAAATAACAGAGATAACAAAGTTGCCATAAGTGACACTTAGGTTGATAACATAATAACTGCAGAATATTCTCAAGTTCCAAGTAAGGCTCACAAACATGTATCTCAAGGAATCATCATCACAAAGACAATAAGAGTCAAAATGTTAACCAACAAGAACAAATCTGGTAGAAGACATGAAGTTATACACTCAAGAAGTCCTATGAATCCTAACCAGAAGAATAGTTCAGAGTAAAATCACAGTGTAAAAGTCAGGGGAAAATTACAAAAGGAGCCAATTTTTAAAGGGTCCAGAGAGAAAACATATTATCTTCAAAGGAGCAAGCAAGGTGAGTATACACCTTCTCAACAGAAACAAAGAAAAAAACAATAGAAAACAACACTAAAGTGTGTAACCTTGGGTCTTTCTAAGCCCACCTAGTTCCTGAATAATGACTCAGAGACTGCCAGGAGCCAAACCCAGGAAACTACCTGCTGTTCTAAGAGAACCTCAGAAAATTACCTGCTGTTCTAGAAAGTCTAGTCAGTACAAGGTTAAGAAAGGACATTGGGGTCTCTGGTCCCGGGAACTTAAAGAACTTCTGGCATTTCCTGGGAGCCAGTGGGATGGATGGTCTTGGGCAATAAGGATATGACAGTGGGATGGTCTTGGGCAATGATGATTCAATAGTGGGATAGCCCTAAGCAATTATTCTCACCTAAACTTCCTGTTTTGCTTTGTCTTTATAATCTGCCCCCGAAATTAAAGTTTCAGAGCTTGGTCAGAACCCCAGACTTGCTCTCCATCCTTGTGTCTCTTGTTCCTTTATTCCATTGTCCCCCCCTTCCCTAGGATCTCATCAAATCCCCGTGGGGCGGGGCAAGAGACTGTCTGTAGTTATAAGCTTTTGTCATTGTTACCCACTGACTGGTAACTCAATTTCCATTTATATTAATCTGATTTCTGACACTTGGCTGGTTAGTTACCTCTCTTTCCTTCCCAGCCTGCTTCTCCTTTGTGTCTGGTTCAATCCTTCCAAGAGTTTCTCTCCGGAAGTCCCACCTTACTATTCTACTTTCTGTTATGGGCTTTTTACTTCAAACAATCAGAATGTGATGGAGAATACTGTTTCTAAAATACTAAGGCAAGAGATTCTTAACAATACCAAAATCTGACCTGTAATCAGATCTCTGCTGGTTCAGAAATCAGCATTTGAATAATATAAGGTTAATCTTTTACACGGTACACAAAAACATTACTACAACAAAAGTGAAGTTTTAGAACTGACAAAAATATTCATTAAAGATGAGAGCAAAGCACAGTTCCAAATATACAAAATTTGGTAAATTATCACTCTTGATCCTGAATTAAGGTCATTGTTAGAGAGATGTTCTTTATACAGAAGGCAAAATGGTTCAATATGGAAGCTCAAAGGTACAAGAAGAAATGAATTTCAATAGATATGGCATTGCATGAGTGACTATAAATGAGTATTTATTATATTAAACAATAAGACAACTGTATTACAAACAGATATTGTAGTACATAGCTATAATCCCAACAGGCAGAAATAGAGGCAAAAAGATTAATACAAGTTTGGGATCAGCCTAATCTACATAATGAATTTAAGACAATCCTGAACACAGAGAATCTCTCTCCAAAAAATTGTGTTATGGAGAAAATAGGTAAATATGAATAGATGATACATGTGTAGGTAGATAGATGATAGATACATAAATGTGATGATAGATAGATAGATAGATAGATAGATAGATAGATAGATGACAGAAAATCTATTGGTTGATAGAGCAGTAGTAGCACAGAAGTCAAGGAAACAAAAGTATCCTAAATTCTTTATGTCTAGAATGCTTGTTCCCAAAGTGTAATGTCTAGATTAGCATCATCAATATCACTTAAACAATTGTTAAAAATGTAGATTTTCAGCCGGGCAGTTGTGGCACATGCCTTTAATCCCAGCACTTGGGATGCAGAGGCAGGCAGATTTCTGAGTTCAAGGCCAGCCTGGTCTACAGAGTGAGTTCTAGGACAGCCAGGGCTACACAGAGAAACCCTGTCTCAAAAAAAAAAACCAAAAAAAAAAAAAAAATGTAGATTTTCAGACCTGCTGAATCAGAAACCCAGAAGATAGGGCTCATATTTTAACAAATACTTAAAACAATTTTGAAACATGTCTATGTACTATTGGCTGGGGAAATATCAAAAATTTAAATTATATAGACATATAATAAATCAAGTAAAAGCTGTTATCTCCAGGGAATAATTAAAATATATAAATATTAACTAATAAAATAATTGAATAATAACAATATTTTATCAAAATACAAGATAATTTTGTGTACTAATTTTCTCCAAGACAGACTCAATCTAGCAAAGTAGTTCATTAAGATGCAGGATATTCTAAAGGGAGGTAAACCAAGATGTTCTAAAAGGAGGTGAAACAGTCCATACTGTAGAAAGAAAAATCCTGTAAAAGTAAATTTTATTCTCCTCTGTAACTGTCATCTTGGAGGTTTACTGCTAAATAAGCTCTCTCTTTCTGGTTCTTTCTGAACACTGGCTGGTTGGTCCAACTCAGCTGTTCTGGCTCAAGCTCCAAGCTGACTGATTCAATACAGCTTCTCTCAGCTTCTCACTGAATTGCTCTGCTTGACCTCAAACTAATTCTGGCAATTTGTTCTATCTCCTTAGTCTTTGCTTTCAACTGCCTTTGCTGAGCTACACTGAACTGCTGAACTCACTAAGGAACTCAACTCCACTGTACTATACTCACTTACTGCATTCCCAACTGACTCAACTCTCAACTGACTGAACTCAATTAAACTGACTGATCTGACTCTGTACTGCTCTTAAGTAGCTTTTCTCCTGAGAGGTGCACATATCCTATTTCTGACTCATTTCATCAAATCTTTCTCTGATTCATCACTTTGTCTGCCCCTCAACTAGACATCATTGTTTGGGATTAAAGATGTATACCAGATGGATCAGAGGAGTGTACTAAGGGCATGTCTGCATTCCAGCTGGAACACACACCTACAAGGTCTTTGGATGTAATTAGAGCAGCCATGTTGCTCGATTAAAATTCCTCTACCTTGAGCTAAAGAACAAAATAACTCAATAGCTCAAGATGTCCTTGAAACTGACTAGATTTCACTAGGTTCCTCCTACCCCAAGAATATATAAACAGTAAGGACTGCTGAGGGACACTTTGAAACAAGCTGAGATGCCTAAAAGAAACTCAAACCAGCTAAGGCTTCTGAAAGAAAAAGACCAGACAAACACCTGCAATAGGCTCAGACCAACTGAACTACATGGACATATTACGCTGCCTGCTGGTGGTGCAATGTACTCCAGACTTCCAGCTTTGTGGACTGCCACCTGTGTTGAGGTGGGCTTTAGTGATGCAGCTGTCTTTGAGTAAGTTAAGCTCCTGTAAGTAACCCCTTACCCACACTCCTGTAAATAACCCCAATAGAACTCAGTGATTCATCATTTTGGACTTTGGGGGTATCTTTAATTTAGTCTGCCTTAAGTTCCTTGTTTTGGGTGAATAGAATTTTCTTTTTTCCTCCCCAGGAAGGAAGAATGCTAAGCCATAAACAAAAGCTATATGATATAGACTTGACAGTTTCTTCAAAACAGAGTGCTTAGACAGTTGGCAATTGTATGTAAGGAAAAAGAAAAAGAGAGAAACAAAAAATATCTAAACTTTACATCTTCCACAAAATAAAAAAAAATGTTTCTAAATAGATCATAGATCTAGATGTAAAACAAAAAGTAAGTTGTAAGATGAAGTAGGAGAAACTATAGGAGACCTTATGTGTGTGTCACACACACACACACACACACACACACACACACAATTTCTCAAAGGGCCACAGAAATTAACCGAGAGATCTTCCAATAGCCAAAATCAGGACAATTTAAGCAATAAAATAAAGTAATTTGAATTATTGCCAGAAGGACAAAATAAATACTTATGAGATAAACTAATGAATTAATTCATATTTAAAAAAAGAAGAAAGGGAGCTAGTCCAAAAGAATTCCAATAAATTCTATAGATATTACCCCTTGGAGGAAAAAGAACAAAATTCTCTATTCTCAAACACTATGTGAAAAAAAACTTCCCCAGAGCACAGCACAGAAAAAAATGGGGAAAGGAACATTTTTACAATAAAGACAATTAGCAAGAGCCTCAGCGAGCTGCACGAAGCCACTTCTATCAGTAATAATAATGCTGACAGCATGTGGCCATGAAATGGCAGACAGCATGGCATTTGTACTCTATGGCCAACCTCGTCATAAGTAAAACATCCAACTAATTGCTACAAAGGGACATCCAACAGTTGTTTTAAAATTGTTGGATGATTTAAAAGCAATAAAGGGCTGGAGAGATGGCTCAGTGGGCAAGAGGACTGAGTGCTCTTCCGGAGGTCCTGAGTTCAATTCCTAGCAACCACCTGATGGCTCACAACATCTGTAATGGGACCTGATGCCCACTTATGTCATGCAGATATATATGCAAATTGAGCACTCATATACACAAATAAATTTTAAAAACCGTAAAAAAAAAAAACAAAAAACAACACACACACACACACACACACACACAAAACAAAACAAAACCCCAAAGCCTTAAAAGCAATGAAATACCCAGGTTCAGTTCCCAGTTCTTATATTGGGTGGCATATAACTTATCTTGTAACTTGGGCACCCGATTCTAAACCACAGGCCAGGCCTGCTAGGGAACCAGGTAGGCTAACTTCAGATCGTCACCTCTTCCTCTGTCCTGCCAGTTCCAGCTCCCTAGTGTCTTTACCAGCTCTATAGCGGGACACCTGCGGGAGCCTTCCCTGCCCCTCATCCACATCTCCCGTTGATCCCACAGATCTTCCCATCTTAACCTCCCTCTTACAACGTGTTGTTTTGTCCTATCCCTTAACCCAGCAGGCATCGCTTACTAACCCAAGGGCTGCTCCTGCCTGGGAAGCCGGTATGCTGGCTGCTAATATTTACTTCTCCTTCTGATCCTCCAGATCCAGTTCCCTCAGTCTTATTCCCAGCTCGGTAGCAGAACACTGGCTGCAGTCTCCCTTTCCTCTATGACTTCACATGCTGGTGAGGATGTGGAGAAAGAAGAATACTCTTCCATTGCTGGTGGGATTACAAACTGGTAAAACCACTCTAGAAATCAATCTGGATACAGAAAATGAGGCTTGTTTACACAATGGAATACTACTCGGCTATTAAGAACGAGAACATGCTGAGTTTTGCAGACAAATGGATGGAACTAGAAAATATCATCCTGAGTGAGGTAACTCAAACCCCAAAGGACATGCATGGACTATACTCACTAATAAGTGGATATTAGCCAAAAATAATAGTACAGAAATACCCAGGATACAGTCCATAGAACTCAAAAAGGTTAACAAGCCAAAGGGCCCAAGTGAGTTTACCTCAATCCTACTTGGGAGGGAGAAGAAAACAATCACAGGATGGTGGAGGAAGGGAGGGACCTGGTGGCAAAGGGGACAGGGAGGAAAAGAGGGGAACATGATCAGGTATTGGGGGGAAAGGACTGAAGCCCTGAAGACCATCAGGAAGAATGGAAACAGGCAACCTTGGGAGGTAGGAGGTGGGGAGCCCTCCTGAATAAACCAGAGACCTAGGAGGTGAGAGACTCTCAGGACTCAAAGGAAGTGACCTTAGATGAGATGCCCTAGAGTAGGGAGAGGGAACTTGAAGAGCCCACCTCCAGCAGAAGGACAGGGCATCAAGTGAGGGATGGGGTTTCCACCCCACGGTCAAGTCTCTGACCCATAAATGTTCCTGTCTGAAAGAACTGCCAAGGACAAAAATAGAGAAGAGCCTGAGGAAAAGGAAGTCCAGCAACAGGCCCAAAGTGGGACCCAGCTCAAGGGGAGGCTCCAAGGCCTGACACTATTACTGAGGCTATAGAGTACTCACAAAAAGGGACCTATCATGACTGCCCTCTGAAAGACCCAACAAGCAGCTGAAAGAGTCAGATGCAGATATTTACACCCAACCAATGGACAGAAGCCGCTGACCCCTGTGGTTGAATTAGGGAAAACCTGGAAGAAGCTGAGGAAGAGGGCGACCCTATAGGAGGACCAGCAGTCTCAATTAACCTGGACCCCTGAAATCTCTCAGTCACTGGGCCACCAACCAGGCAGCATACACCAGCTATGAGGCCCCCAACACATATACAGCAGAGAACTGCCGGGTCTGGGTTCTGTCAGAGAAGATGCACCTAACCTTCAAGAGACTGGAGGCCCCAGGGAGTGGAGAGGTCTGGTGGGGCGGGAGTTTGGGAGATGAGGACATCCTTGTGGATATGGGGGTGTTGGGGGGAAGTATGGGATGTGGAACAGTCAGAGGGTGGACCAGGAGGGGAATAAAGTCTGAACTTTAAAAAAATGTTTTTAAAAACATAAAAAAATATATAAACAATTTTAAAAGACGTATAACCCTTACTGAAATAGAAGCAGTCATTAAAAGTCTCCCAATGGAAAAAGCACCCAAGGCCAAGTAGTTTTAGTACAGAATTTTACCAGACTTTCAACAAAGAGCTAATGCCAATATTTCTCAGATTATTTCACAAAATAGAAATAAAAAGAACATGGCCAAATTAATTTTATGAGGTCACAGTTACCCTGATACTCAAACCATGTAAAGTCCCAGCAAAGAAAGAGAATTATAGATCAATTTTCCTTATGAATATAGATGAAAAAATAGTCAATAGTATATTTGCAAATTGAATCCAAAAATATCAAAAAGAGAATCCACCACAATAAAGTAGGCTTCATACTGTAAATGCATGGATGGCTCAACGTCTGAAAATCAATAAATGTAAGTGTGTGTGTGTGTGTGTGTGTGTGTGTGTGTGTACAAACTGAAAGAAAAAAAAAGCATGTTCATCTCATTAGATGCAGAAAAGACCTTTGACAAAATCCAATACCCCTTCATAATAAAAGTCTTGAAAAGCTTAGAGATACAGAGATGCACCTTAATATAATAGAGGCAGTTGATAGCAAGCCCATAGCCAACATGAACTTAAATGAAACACAAAACAACCTGAAACAAGATAAGGTTATACCCTCTTTCCATACCTATTCAATATAGTACTTGAAGTCTTAGCCAGAGCAATAAAACAAATGAAGGAGGTCAAGAGTATACAGGTTGGGAAGGAAGAAGTCAAAGTGTCTTTATTTGCAGATGATACGACAGTATACATATATGGCCTTTAAAATCCCAGCAGGGACCTCCCATATCTGATAAACAGCAAATTAACTGCATACAAAATTAACTTACAAAGATCAGTAGCCCTCCTATAAACAAATGCCTCAAATAATATCAAGTATCTTGGGATAATTCTAACCAAGGAAATCAAAGGCTTACATGATAAAATCTACACGTCTTTGAAGGAACAAGCTGAAGATGGAAAGATCTGCCATGTCCATGGATCAGTAGGATCAACATAGTAAAAACTGGCCATCTTACCAAAGCAATCTATAGACTCAGTGCAATCCCCATCAAAATCCCAACACAATTCTTCAAAGATCTTGAAAGGACAATTTTCAACTTCATATGGAAACAGAAAAACCCAGGATAGCTAAAACAATCTTGAACAGTAAAAGAATTTCTGGAGGTATCATCATTCCAAATTCAAGTTGTACTACAGAACTAAAGTTATTAAAAACAGCATTGTATTGATATAAAAACAGACAAGTTCATCAACAGAATCAAATTGAAGACCCAGACATAAGTCCACATACCTATAGGTGCCTGCTTTTTGATAAAGAAGCCAGAAATACACACCAGAAAAAAGACAGCATCCTCAACAAACAGTGCTAGTCAAACTGGATGTTTTCACAGAGAAGAATGCAAATAGATCCATACTTATCACCCTACACAAACCACAACTTCAAATGAATCAAAAACCTCAATATAAAACCAAGTGAACCTAAAGTGCGGAATGGCCTTGAATACATTGGCACAGGAGATAACTTCCTAAACAGAAAACATCAATAGCACAGGCACTAAGATCAAAAATTAATAAATGAGACATCATGAAATTGAAAAGCTCTGTAAGGCAAAGAACACTGTAAATAGGACAAATGGTAACCTACAGAATGGAAAAAAAAATTTACCAACTCTCATATGACAGAGGACTAATATCCAAAATATATAAAGAACTCGAAAAACTAGACAGCAACAAACCAGATAATCCAATTTTTTTTAAAAAATGGGGTACAAATCTAAAGAAAGAATAATCAATAGAGGAATATCAAATGACTAATAAACACTTTAAGATGTTCAACTTCCTTAGAGGTCAGGCAAATTCAAACTAAAACTACTTTGAGGTTTTACCTTACACTTGTCAGAATGACTGAGACCAATAAGACAAATGGCAGCTCATGCCGGTGAGGGTGTGGAGCAAGAGGAGCACTCGTCCACTGCTGGAAGTAATGTAAGCGTGTACAGCACTGTGGAAATCAGTATGGTGATTCCTCAGAAAGAAGAGAATCCATCTATGTCAAGCTAGCTGTACACTCTTGGGCATATACCCAAAGGATTCTCCATCTTATAACAGGGACTCTTGCTCAACCATGTCCATTACTACTCTGTTCACAGTAGTCAGGAACTGAAAACAAGCTAGATGTCCCACAACAGAAGAACGGATAAAGAAAATGTGGTACATTTACACAATGGAGTACTACTCAATTGTTATGATATCGTGAAATTTGAAGGCAAATGGATAGAACTAGAAAAAAATCATCCTGAATGAGGTAACCCAGATCCAGAAAAACAAATATGGTATGTATTTATGTATATGTAGGTATTGATCATTAAATAAATGATAATCAAGCTGCAATTCATAGACCTAGAGAGGTTAGGCATAGAGGAAGATATGGGGCTGGGGGAGAAATGCATAGATCTCCATAGGAGGATTAAACAGAATAGATTTTATGGGTTGACTGAGGTTGAGAGTTGGGGGATGGGAATGAGAGTATTAGGTGGGGAGGGGGAGGAGAGAGGAGATTGAGGGAAGAAATGTAAGGAGAGAAAGCTAGAAGTGGTCCACTTGAGGGGCAGTGGAAACTTCATAAAATATATTAAGCCAATCCTATTGAAGTCTCCAAATAATGAGAGAGATAGAGCCTCAACTGGCTACCTCTTGTCACCAAATGAAGATTCGTTTGCTGGAACTGGGTTATATCCAATTGGGTTGTTGGTCCAAAGGATCCTATGGAAAACCACAAACAACCCAGACTGTTGCTAAGACAACAGATTGCTCTCTACAAGCAGACAGCAAGGCCCACTGGTGAAGACAAGACCCACATAACTCATTGAACATGGAGAGGCCAAGAAGATGCCTACACAGCATCTTCATCCCATGTTCTAGTGTCTTTCATACAAGAAGGTACTCAACAACTAGCAAAAGAGACACATAACCATCAACCCAGCCACAAACCTTATGATCTAAAATCTCTCCTGCCTGGAATATATGCTAGGGCAATACCAACACAAATCTTGTGAGAGTAACCAACCAATGTTATTTGACTTAAGGTCCACTCTACAAGATGGAACTCATATCTGACACTGCCTGGGTGACTAGCAACCAGAGACTAGATAGCCCAAAGACATAGGGTCAAACCAAATACTACTGGTCAAAAAACAAAACAAAAACAATAATATGTTTTCTAATAATATTCTCCTATACTCATAGATTGGTGCCTTATTCAGCCATCATTAAAAAAGACTTCCTCTTGCAGCAGATGGGAACAATTGAGCTTAGGGAATCCTAGGAGAAAGAATGTGGGAGCCAGAGGGGATAGAGGACACCAGGAAAACAAAGCCCTCTAAATCAACCCAGCTAAGTGGAAGCTGAAGAGGCAAGCACAGGGCTTACACAGGTCTACAGCAGGTCCTCTGCATGCATATTATAGCTTTCAATGTAGTACTTCTATGGGACTCCTGAATGTGTGAGCAAGTGGGTCTCTGACTCTTACGCCTTCTCTTGGGGACCTCTTCCTTCTGTTAGTTTACCTCATCCAACTTCAATGTGATGGCTTTTTGTTTTATCTTGTTTTGTTTGAAAAACCATGAGAGAGACTGAGGGGGGGAGGGAGAGGGAGGGAGGGAAAAGAGAGGGAGAGAGAGAGAGAGAGAGAGAGAGAGAGAGAGAGAGAGAGAGAGAGAGAGAGAGAGCCTTCAACAAACAGTGCTGGGAAAACTGGATGTCCACATACAAAAGAGTTAAATTACACCCATATCTATCACCTGCCACAAAACCAACTCCAAATGGACTAGAGACCTAAACATGAAACCTGAAACTTGTAGAAGAAAACCTAGAAATGTCATACAAAATACAGAGGTAGGAAAGGACTTCATGAATAGGACTCCCTTTGCCCAAGAATTAAGGACAACAGTTAACAAGTGGAACTTCATAAAACTGAAAAGCCTTTTCACAGCAAAAGAAACAATCAATCAGACAAAAGGGAAGCCCACAGAATGGGAGAGTATTTGCCAGCTATCCGTCGGACAGAGAATTGATATCTAAAATACTATAAAGAACTCAAAATCCAAATAGTAAAAAAATAAAATGATCCATTCAAGACATAAACCTGGGACCTGAACCTTTATTCAGTTTTCAAAAGAAAAAGAAAGAAGAAACAAATGACTAAGAAATATTTTTTTTAAAAAAATCTTCCTTATCAATTAGGAAAATACAAACCAAAACAACTTTGAGAATCCATATTACCCCAGTCACAATAGCAAGGATCAACAACAGCTGACAGCAAATGCTGGAGTTGGTGCTGGGATGGCAAACTGGTGCAGCTAAAATGGAAATCATTGTGGAGAATTCTCAAAACCTAAAAATAAATCTACCATACGACCCACCTATAAAACCCCTTGGCATATGCCCAAAGGACTTGACATCCTATTCCACAGATTCTTGCTCAGCTATGTTCATTGATGCTCTATTTAAAATAGATAGGAATTAGAAAAAAACTAAGTACCTGTGATAGCTATTCCTCACTGTCAACTTAACTACATATGGAATGAACCACAATCCAGAAATGGAGGGAACATCTGTGACTTAGTTCTTAAGGCTAGAAGACACACATCTTTAATCCAGATCTGTAAGCACATCTTTAATCTGGGCCATACCTTCTGCTGGAGACATACATAAGGACAATGGAAGAAGGAAGGCTTCCTTCTTTACCTGCTTGCCCTCACTTGCCAACACATATGTTGGAGCCTACTTCTTCAAGATTCCAGCTCATACAGAAGACTAACTGAAACACCCAGCCTCATGGAACTGAGCAACTACTAGATTCATTGACTTCTCATTCACAAGTGGCCATTCTTGGGTTAGTTGGACTTCAGCCTGTAAGTCATTCCAATAAATTCCATATATATATATTCATTCCATAAGTTCTGTGACTCTAGAGAAACCTAACTAATATAGTATATATGATAGTTTGAATAAGCTTGGCCCAGGGAGTGGCACTATTTGGAGGTGTAACCTTGTTAGATTAAGTGTGTCACTGTGGGTGTGGGCTTTAAGACCCTCATTCTAACTTCCTGGAAGCCAGTATTCTGCTAGCAGCCAGATAAAGATGTAGGACTCTCAGCTCCTGCTGCACCATGCTTACCTGGATGCAGCCATGCTCCTACCTTGATGATAATGGACTGAACCTCTGAACCTGTAAGCCAGCCTCAATTAAATGTTGTTTTTATAAGAGTTGCCTTGGTCATGGTGTCTGTTCACAACAGTAAAACCCTAACTAAGACTGTATCCTTCAACAATAAATGGATAATGAAAATGTACATATACACTGTAAAATACTATTCAAAGAAAAATGAAATCATGAACTTTGCAGGCCACAGCACCTGTATTAAGACATAGCCTTCTCAGTCTGGTGCTAAAAATACATAAACAAATAATGGAACCATTTGGAATACCAACAACAACATGAACTATTCAGAGGTAAACTCAATATAACATAGAAAACCTGAACACTCAAAAGTATAAAATATCATTGAGAAAAATCAAAGAACTAAGTAAATGTACTGAGGCCACAGGTCAGCAGAGTCAGCACCACAGACAGCAGAGTCAGCACCACAGACCACAGCAGCTCTCACCGTGAGTCCACCTTTGGATTCAAAACAGTTTCTTTCATTTTCCCGGGAGGCTTTGTTTTGTTTGTTTTAAACAATACACCAATTGAAAAACATAGGGAAAAAAAAAAAAAGAAAAGAAAATGAGTGTCTTGGTGTTCTACTGCTGTGAAGAGACACCATGATCACAGCAACTCTTGTAAAAGAAAGCATTTAATTGGGACTTATGTCCATTTTAGAGGTTTAATCCATGGCATCATGTCTGGGAACATGGTGGCACCCGGGCAGACATGGTGCTAGAGAAATAGTTGGGAATTCTACATCCAGATATGCAGGCAGCAGGAAGAGAGATACACTGGGCCTGGCCTAGGCTTTTGAATCCCCAATGACACACTTCCTCTAACAAAGCCACACCTACTCCAACAAGGCCACACCTACTCCAATAAGGCCACACCTTCTAATCCCAGTAAGCAGCACCATTCTGTGATGACTCAGCATTCAAACAGATGACCAAATAGGGACCATTCTTATTCAAACCACCACAGTGAGGATAGCCTGTCTTCCCATTAGGCACCCATAGAATTCCTAGAAAATAATTTATAGTTTATTTGGAATATTTCTCCAACAATCTATTTGCACTACAATGATTCCTTAGCATATTGTACTTTGAATAATTGTGTGTTCTTTCAACCACAAGTAATCACGTTTTTTAGGAAGACATTTATGTTGCTATAAAACCGTTCACTTAAAATAATTTTCCCTTCTTGATTATGTGTTTGAGATAAATCGAGATGTTTACATAACACTGAGAATTTACTAATTTTTCTAGAAAGTAAGAACACTGATCTGTGTGTCTTCACTCGCAAGCTGTTGAATACTGTATTCTTTTCTATAATTTCACATCAGCACCTACTGCTAGCAACCACTCCTTTTTGAATGTTTGTAGGAAGATTTGTGCCAGTTATTGTGAATGCTATCAAAACAGGTGATAGATAGATCATGGATGATATCACGGAACAGTCTCTTTCCAACTCAAACATCCAATGTTGAAACAAGGCTGTTAAGACTCAGGAAGCAAATAATGCACAAGTCTTAGAACGTCCCTGAGATATGTTAGAGTCACATGGAACGTCCCTGAGATATGTTACAGTCACAAGGACTCTCCTCCCCCAAGGCTATGTAAGTAG
The DNA here is from genome assembly GCF_011762505.2 of Arvicanthis niloticus. Taxonomy (NCBI): domain Eukaryota; kingdom Metazoa; phylum Chordata; class Mammalia; order Rodentia; family Muridae; genus Arvicanthis; species Arvicanthis niloticus. The sequence continues at coordinate 20,875,423 of NC_047661.1, forward strand.
TAAGAGCTACTGAGGAGAGGAGACTCTCAAAGCTGTTGAGCTGCAAACAAGTTGTACAAAGCTCCAGGGCTACAGCTTTCCTGGGTTGTCACCCATTCTGAATAACCCTTCCCTAATTCAGCTGCCTTTGAGTTGCCCGTGTTCCTGTAAGCAACCACTCACCTACGTTCCACTACACAACCCCAAGGAACTCATTGGTTTGCCAAGATGGACCTAGGTCTGTGGTCAGTTTCCTGTCTGGGGTGAGCAGATGTTTGTTTATACCTCCCTGGGAACAGTGTCACACACAAGATAAACAGGAACCTTACGTTGAGACTATGACAGCGCTAGAGCATTGGTCTAACCTGTACAATGACCTGAGTTGAATTCATAGCACCTCAAAAGGTAAATTTCCTTTCTTAGAAATGATTAAAAATTCATGTCACCTTACTTCCTCTCCCTTTATATTCTGCTACCACCTGGCTGATCCAGTCATCAACTATAATTTCTGGTTGGCATGTCTAAGGACCTCCTAGACATTTAGATGGATCTCAGCTGTGCCCACTTGATCAGCTCATTTTGCAAATTTCACAGAGCCTATTTGGCCACAGGATACAAATCAGTAAGGAAGGAGACCACAGGAGCAACAGGGGTTGGACTCAGAAAACTTACCACACAGCATGTAAGCTTTGTAGAGCTTTGTGGAGCCAACCCATGGTCTGCAAACTTTTCATCTGCACACAAATTGCATTTCCCAGCAACACTGGAAGGGTGGTTACTTACGATACATGTGGGAGGTATGTGCACAAATCCTGTTTTCAGATAATGGGATTACTATGCACACTTGGAAAGTTGACTCAGAAATCTCCAAATACAGCCATAGACAGCCACTTATGGCACCACAAATAAAATTGCTGCCAAATCATTTTTAATCCATTATTATGGTCCTCATTAATTCTGTCTTGACTCTTGAGCTGAGCTTTAGCAAGAACCATGCTGAGGTGAATACTGTTTTCTTCTTTCTTGCAGTGACATCGCCACACCCCTCCTGACCTCAAGTAACACTGAAGTAGCTATGCTTTTGTCCTGAAGCCCAATGAAAATCATAGGCCTTGAGAAAACTAAGGAGAAACATCAACAGTAGGAGGGAAAGGAGCAAACATGGGGCAGATGTGATGGCGCACGCCTTCGAGCCAGCACCTGGGAGGCAGAAGCAAGTGTATCTCCGAATTTGAGGACAACCTGGCCTAAATAATGAGCTCCAGGCCAACTAAGGCTACATAGTCAGACCCCATCTAAAACAGAAAAAGGAGGAGGAGGAGGAGGAGGAGGAGGAGGAGGAGGAGGAGGAGGAGGAGGAGGAGGAGGAGGAAAAAGAAAAGAAAGGAAAGGAAAAGAAAAGAAAAAGAAAAGACCAACATTGATGAGACGACTGTTATGAGCATATAACCAAAAGGTGATCTGGAATGGTGGTTCCCCATCTATGTTGTCATCAGCTGTGACTTAATCCTTTCATTTGTTTTAGATTTTGAACATTAGAACAGCTTGAAGCCTCCATTCCAGTAGCGATGAAGGGGAAAACGGGGCAGGTACGATAGTGAGGGTGTGAAGGAGGACAACACACAGGGAAATTGAAGACAGACAAATAAATCATACTAAAACTGTTTGAAAATCCATAAGGAATCACATCATTTTATGTTTATCTAAAATTATGAGCATATATGTGTGTGTATATATTAATAAATATGATTACATATGTTATGTGTATATATACATATGTGTGTAATTAATTATATGTATGATTGTATGTGCACGTGTGTGTAGTTTAATTAGAGTTATGCCACTCGCAGTAATAATGTGCCCTCCAAGAGCAACAGGCTATCTAACAAAATCTCCAGAAGTGAGTATGAGAGCCCAGGAGTCTCCAAAAACAATGCAGGCTGCTGCTACTGCCCTTGGTTGCCTCCCAGAGACTGAAGGTAAGTCCCTATTGCTGAAAATGCCATGCACTTCAAACACAGGACTTGGGAAAATCTAGCTGGATTTGAACTGGAAACATCCTCTCTGAGGACTAGCTTTGGTAGTACTGGAAGATGTTATATCTCCAGTATTCTACTGGACGTTATATGTACAGGACCCCAGCATGCTCTACTGAACTGTGAATACGCAATGTCCAGTGCCTATGAACCACGAAGCAGGGCAAGATAGCCCCAAAAGTGCAACAGTGGCTCTTATGTTTGCTATAACAAGGAACACATTTATTGGAGTTAATGTCCACTCAACAGCAGGGAATTCATGCCTGGTACTATGAACCTGCCAGCTCCCCATGGTCAGTACAGTTAGGAAACCTAGAGAACATACTATTGCCACTTTCCCAGACTACAGTCTGTTCTCTAAGTACATTCTTAATACTAATCTTTACACCTGCCAAGTATATCCCTTACCCCCTATCAAAAAAGACTTTTGTTTGTTTGTGTTGTTTTTGCTACAGCAAGTAGAAACTAAATAACAGTATAAATAATTCAATATTCAATGTCTGGCATTTATTCATTTCTGACTTCCTCCAAAGGATGTGGGTCATTCTCTGGCTCTGTCCTCTGCAACACATACAATTTGTTTTCTAGGCTCTGGCTGGCTTCATTTCACTGCCGCTGCTGTTCTTGGTGACCCTCCCATGGTACTGGCATCTCCAAGAAGCTGGGGTCTTCCACTTTAACTAGGCTTCACCACTAGCCTCTCATAGGTTCTCTTCCTGATGCCAAGCTCAACTTCTTTACATGACCCCTTCAGTCCTAGGCCATCAACTGCCACTGAGGCTATACCTTCAGTGGCCTCTCTTGGCCTCTCAATGCCAAGCCTCAGCTGCTCTCCATGACCTATCATGCCTTAAAAACCAGTACCATTTGGGTGACTCTTACACTACTAAGTTGAGTTTCCAGGGTGAGGTACAATCTTGACCACCTCTAGAACACAGCTTCTGTGTGCTATGGAAACTCTGAAGAAATGCTTCCCAGAAGATTCCACCTCAACAATGCTGGTCTCTTTTCAACCATCAGTAATTTCTCAGCTCTAGAAAAACAACATCAAGTATCCCAGCAAAGCAATACCAAGTGGTCAACTCTAAACACACACACACACACACACACACACACACACACACACACACACACATATATATATATATATATATATATATATATATATATATAACTAATTGGCCTCGGCAGGTTGCATTTATATATTTATTGTTATACATATATACACATATATATGTATATATTATATGTTATACATATATATGTATATGTATGTATAACAATAACAAAGAAAAAGAAGTCATGAATTTGAGAGGGGGTGAGAGCACAGCATAGGAGGGATTGAAGGAAGAAGGGGAAATGGTGTAAATATAGTACACATACACATATATAACATTTTAGAAATACATTTTAAAATAATCTGGGTAAGTATTGTGCTTATGACACCTGTTCTCTTAAGGCTGGAAGAAGCTCCTTCTGTGCCTGGCTCCACCACTCTAGCCATGGAGACTAGAGCCATGACAGTCAGGGCTGGAGGACTGTCTGTCGAAGTTCTAAACAATCAGGAAGGCCTGATCTAGCAAAAGTCTCCCTAAAATGTGAATTTATTTATTTAGAAATTATTCATAGGTGTAAAAAAGTTGTAAATTGTAAATGTAAATACATTTGATATATCACTGTCACACCACCACTACAAATTATATGGAGTAAAACATAAACCAGGCTCTTGTTGTATAATGCCAGATGATCTAGAACTCACTAGGTAGATCAGGCTGGCCCACTGACTAGAGAAAAATACTTTTAAATAAAAGGAAAATTAAAGAGTCTTAAAATTACAACAGGTTTCTAAAGACATTTGATCATAGAGAGTGAAGAAAAAGAATTACCAGGAGAAATAATATCAAAACAGTGAACATACATATATTGCATTTGACATTGAGATCCACTTTCCACTTAAAATTTTCACCATGGTATAAATTATGTCAATTTGCTCTTTCCTTTTTACCCTTCCTCCTCCTGTTCTTTCCTTTATAACTTTATGACTAATTTGTCTTTATGTCTTTTCGATAAGACAATATGTTCCTGATGATCGTCACTGTTTCAGTCAGTACAATCAGCTGAGCACACACATGGGTCTTCAAGTCACGTCCATGTGCTTATCTATCTACCCTTGACCAAACTGAAACTTGATGATTTAGCATCTTGGCAATCCCTGACTTATTCACACACACACAAACACAGATAGAGAGAGCCAGAGGGGGGGGGAGGGAGGGACAAAGACAGAGAAACAGAGAGACAGAGACAGACAGACAAAGAGAGAGACAGAGAGAAACAGAGAGACAGACACATACACTCACAGAGAGACAGACAGACACACACACACACAGACACACACACACAGGAAACCGTAACTAAGATTACAGTAAGTCTTTACAGTGATTTGGACAGGATTGTTGCCACTGTGTTTTTAATTCACTTTATTACATTTTTAAAAACTTGGGAATAAAGAAACATCACATACTGAGACTGAACAGATGCCGTCCTTACATCTCAATGAACTTCTATACAATTAGAATAGGCATTCTGAAGCTGTGGAACTTTGTATTGGATTTTATGCTTTCACCATCAAATATATTTTTATGCACTTACCCACCACCAAAAGTGAAAAGTCCATGTCACAGAACTAGAACGATAACTGGCTGTCTGTCCTCACCCACCCCTTGGGCCTGCTGCCTGTATTCAGCCCTTCCTTGCCCTCTAACATTTAGGTCTTCTTGCTCTTTTTCTTCATGTTATACAAATGTTCCCACTGGTATGTTTGCCTGCAGGTGTGCATATATTAATGGCTAGATCCTGCACATAACAGAAAAATGCAGGGTATTTTCTTTCTGAGATTGTGTGATGTTATTTAATATTAACATCCCAAGTCCATCCACTTCCTAAAAAATGTGATTGCGTTTTTCTTTAGGGAAGAATACTACTGCAGTTCTTATATATACAACACTTTCATGATCCATTCACCTGTTAGTGGACATCACGGTTGATTCCCCTTCTTTGCTACAGGTAATAAAGCAGCAATAAACACGGGGGTGAAAATATCTTGATTAGTTCTAGTACAGCCTTCAAGTAGCCTAGGAGTAAAGAGTGGGGGTCATATGGCAGTTCTAATTTTAATTTTTGTGGAAAATCTCCAAACTTATTTTCACAATGTCTGTATTAATCTGCACGCCCTCAACAGTACATATGAATTCCTCCTTTTATAATCTCCCCAACATTTACCGTCAAGTTTGTTAATCATAGCCATTCCCATTGGAGTGAAATGATAAATCAAAGTAGTCTTAATTCACGTTTCCCTGATGGCTAAGAATATTGAACATTTTAAAAAATAGTTATTGGCCGTTTGTATTTTTTTAACTGCCTACTCATTTCATCTGCCCATTTTTGGATTGGCAGTTTTACCTCCTTGATATTTAATTTCTGCAATTCTTTGTATTCGCCCCCTTGTCTGAAGAGTAACTAGTGAGGATTTCCTCCCATTCTATAGGCTGACTGTGTGCTCTACTGACAGTCTCCTTTGCTATGCTGAAAGCATGTGGTCACAGCTTATCAGTCCTTGGGGCTGCTTCCTTTGCTATCAAGGTTCAATTCAAAAAGTTCTTGCTCTTTGGTTAGTGATTCGGTCTCTGGGAGGCCCCAAGGGTCCAGGTTAATTGACTCTGTCGGTCTTCCTCTTGAAGTCCCTGTCCTCTTCGGATCTTTCAGTCTTTTTCCCAACTCTTCTGCAAGACTCCTCAAGCTCCATCTAATGTTTGGGTGAGAGTCTCTACATCTCTTTCCATTGGCTGCTGAGTGGAGCCTCTCAGAGGACAGTTATGCTAGGTTTCTGTCTGCCAGCTTAACAGAGTATCATTGATATTGATAGTACCAGGGATTAGTTTTTTGCCCATTGGATGGGTCCTGACTTGGGGCAGTCATTCTTCAGTTGAGAGACATCTAGGTTGTTTCCAGTTTCTGGCTATTATGAATAAATCTGCTATGAACATAGTGGAGCAAGTGTCCTCGTGGGATGGTGGAGCATCCTTTGGATATATGCCCAGGAGTGATATCCTAATCTTCTAAGAAACTTCCAAATTGATTTCCGGAGTGGTTGTACCAGTTTTCACTCCCACCAGCAGTGGAGGAGTGTTTGCCTTGCTCCACAACCCGGCCATCATGTGCTGCCCTTTGGGTTTCCGATCTTAGCCATTCCGATGGTGTAAGGTGGTGAGAGTTGTTTTGATTTGCATTATTTGCATTTTCCTGATGACTAAGGACATTGAACATTTCTTTAGGTGCTTCTCAGCCATTCGAAATTCCTCTGTTGAGAATTTTCTGCTTAGCTCTGTACTCCATTTTTTTAGTTAGGTTATTTGGATTGTCAGTGTCTAGCTTCTAGAGTTCTTTATATATTTTGGATATCAGTCTTCTGTCAGTTGCAGGGTTAATGAAGATTTTCTTTCCCAATCTGTAGGCTGTTGTTCTGTCCTGATGACAGTGTCCTTTGACTTACAGAAGCTTTTCAGTTTTCTGAGGTCCCATTTATTAACCAAAGAATGAGCATGGGCTGACCTAGGCCCCCTGCACATATGTAGCAAACGAGCATCTTTGTCATCATGCAGGTCCCCCAAACAACTAGAGCATGGGCTGTCCCTGAGCCTGTTGCATGCCTGCCTACCTGTGGATCCCACACCCCTAAATGGACCAGACAGCCTTGTCCTGCCATACACAGTAACAACCTCCTGTTAAGAGCACATGAATATAGATTTGCCATATCTTCCTGCAGAAGTTAACCTTTCATCATTAGAAAGCAAAGCCCTTTACCTCTATTATGGCTTTCTTCATAACCTCTATTTGCTCTGATAGTCACATAATAGGACATAAAAGGAACTAATATTTATTCTAACCCCTTCCAGATCCCACATAACAACATTCTACCTTAGGTAAACTGCTAGGAATGTAGGAATACGTGTGTGTGTGTGTGTGTGTGTGTGTGTGTGTGACTGTGTATCACTCTGTGTATGTGCATGAGTGTGTGTGAAAGAGAGTGTATGTGTGTGTGAGACTGTATCACTCTGTGTGTGCATGACGGTGTGAGTGTGTGCATGTGTGTATGACTATGTATCACTGTGTGTATGTGTGTATACATGTGTGTATGGCTGTGTATCACTGTGCGTATGCATGAGTGTGTGTGTGAATGTTGTGTGCATGTGTGTATGACTGTATTACTCTGTGTATGCATAAGTGTGTGAAGTCTGTGTGAGTGTGAATGTACGTGGATGTGTATGTGACTGTGTATTACTCTGTGTGTGTGCATGAGTGTATGTTTGAGTGTGTATGTACATGTATGTGACTGTATCACTGTGTGTGTATGCATAAGTGTGTGTGCATGTGTGTGTGACTGTGTATCATTCTGTGTGTGTGCATGAGTGTGTGTGAACATGTGTGTGACTGTGTATCACTGTGTGTGTATAATGTATGTGCATGTGTTTGTGACTGTGTATCACTCTGTGTGTGTGCATGAGTGTGTGTGAGTGTATAAGTGTGTATGTGCTTGTGTATGTGACTGTGTATCACTCTGTGTGTTCATGAGTATGTGTGAACATGTGTGTGACTGTGTATCACTGTGTGTGTATAATGTATGTGCATGTGTTTGTGACTGTGTATCACTCTGCGTGTGTGTGTGTGTTTCTAGAATTATAACCTGGTTGCCATGTACTTTATCATTTTTTGATAGATCTATATCCATTTTTTCTTGCTCTCTCCCCTCTTGCTCTTCTATATAATATTTGTATACTACTGTGATAAAACACCATGGCCAAGGTGACTCATAAAAGAAAGGTTTTCTTTGGGCTTATGTTTCCACAGTGTAAGAGTCCATCGTGGCAGGAAGACACAGCAGCAAGTGGCAGGCATGGCAGCAGGAGGAGGAAGCTGAGAGCTTACATCTTTAACTGCAAGCATGAAGTAAAGGATGAACTCAGAATGGTGTGATGTTTGAAACCTCCATAGTTTTCTCTCATTAACATACTTCCTCCAGCAAGGCCATACCTCTTAAGCATACCCAAACGCCACCAACTGTACACCAAGTGTTCAAACATCTGAGCCTATGGGGGACATTCTCATTCAGACCACCACATTATTGGTTAATTTTGGTTTTGTCTTCTCTTTAATGGTACTTTCCCAGCTTGTTTAAAAGATATATTCTTGAATTTTTAAGTAGTGATTACCTAAGAGCTTACAAAATGGATCATTAATTAATGAAGCTTAAAGACTGTGATGCTTTGTATATACTTGACCCAGAGATTGGCACTATTAGGAGGTACAGCTTTGTTGGAGGAAGTCTGTCACTGTAGGGGTGAGCTTTCAGACCCTCCTCTTAGCTACATGGGGGCCAGTCTGCTCCTGCCTTCCTTTGGATAAAGATGTAGAACTCTTAGCTCCTCCTGAACCATGCCTGCCTGGATGCTGCCATGCTCCTGCCTTGATGATAATGAACTAAACCACTGAACCTGTAAGCCAGCCCCAATTAAATGTTTTCCCTTTATAAGAATTTCCTTGGTCATGGTGTCTGTTCACAGCAACAAAACCCTAAGACAAAGATGTTACGCCTTCATTTGCTTTTCCATTCCCCAGGTATGAATTGTGTGTGTGTGTGTGTGTGTGTGTGTGTGTGTGTGTGTGTGTGTGATTAGTTATTGAGAATTTCAATGTGTTTTGATCATATTCACCTATTCTCCCCTGAATCCCATCAGGTTCAATTTGTGTTATCCATATCTGTAGCCCAAGCTAACCTCAAGCCTGTAACTCCTCCTTGGTGCATTTGCTTCTCTTCAGGCACCTGGGGCACTTGTATTCAGAGCTCCTTGCAAGGGATGCTCATAGGATAGGGAAAGTGAGACTTCTCCAGAACTGGTTTACTTCCAGTATATTTTTATGCTAGTCCCAAAAGCAGGAGGGGTGTTACTTTTAGGTACATATACCTTTCATATCATTTAGATTTTAGTCCCATAACCCTGCCTCAGAGTCATCACATTCTTCTCCAAATCCCCAGCAAAAGCAATCAGTCAAATATCCACATCCTGGGTCCCATCCTCTGCTGGATCTCAGCCCAGTAGTTCTGCACCATGTTGTCTGCTCTTTGTTGATTTTTAGAAAAATTAACACATTTCATTCCCCTCTTTAGTTGCAATGTGAGCCTACCAGGTTTGATGTCAACGTGACACAGGCTAGAGTCATTTGGGACGAGAGAACATCAATTGAGAAAATGACCACACCAGATTGGCCTGTGGGCAAGCTCGTGGGGCATTTTCTTGATTAGTGATTGATGTAGGATGGTCTAGCCCATTGCAGGAGGTGCCACCCCTGTGCGTGTGGTCATGTGGCATGAAGTAAAAGATGAAATTTTAAGTGACCTTCATTAGCTTGCCTTGTCCCACCTTAAGGAACACTCTGTAGTAGGTTGTGAATGCATTAGACTTCCTAGAAAAAGCCATGTCAAAAGAGTTGGTGTGTTTGGATCATCTGTGTCTGGCCATGATTTGTAATCTAAATCTTTATTGGAGCCTGAAATAACTACAAATTAAATCCAAACAAACTTGGGTCTATCAAATGAGAAAAGAGACAGGGAGTGATCTTATTTTTTTAGATATTCATTTTTCTCTAGATGATGTTTTTCTGTTAAAGCCTTTCCTCCTTTGATTTAGAATAAGTCCTTTGGCAGCATAGTGTTTGGTTGAGTAGCCTGAACTATACATTAGAACATTGAAATGTCCTGTGAGCTGGCATTACCAGTCCCTATGTAAAACTAAACAGCCTTTGATAGAAAGAGCATCAGACACTAGAGGTCCCACTCTAGGTGCTACTTAGGCCTCTGCAAATCAAGTCTACATTTTGTGAACATCTGTAACAGGTGTGTGATGTTCACCAGTATAGGTGTTCACAGGCCCATCCATGAACAGCCCAAGCAGCATGAGCAAAGTTTCATGGATCTTGAATGACCTTTGATAAGAATTCCTTATATTGCAGAATTTTTAAGATGTTGGCCATTCTATAGTTATAGTAATTGTCTCAGCCAGCTCTGTCATCAATTTTGCTGTGCTCTCATAGTGTGCATTTGGAAAGGCAGAGCCACAAAAGAGTAACGTAACACGTCTGGTTTTAGTAATTAATTGACCTTCCAGAAGTGTTTAGTCCCTAAAAGAGACTTGGGGAGTTCCACAGGGTTATAAAGTTTCCACTTAATGTGCTAGTTTAGCAACTGCCTGGTTTTGTAGCTTTAGTTTAGTACAAATATCAGCATTAGCATGTGAGCATGTGACAGAAAGTAGAGGTTATTCTATAATGAAGCTCTTTGCCAGATGTAACTTACACTTAACTAGCTACTGATGGGAGGGAAGTAGGCGATGGTTGGATCTCTCTAAGTGTGAGAACATTTTCCTACAGTTTAGTTGATGGGCACATCCACTCAGGAAACCAAGAGAACAGGGGTCAGCAGTGACTCTGGACAAGACTGCAAACCACTTTTAGGCAATAGTGTTGGCATTATCTGAGCAGCTAAGGAAGAGACTAAGAGACTAGACATAAGTTAGAATTCTTGATCAAACTGAAGACTTTATTGGACTACTGGAAACATTAACGAGCAATCTCAGACCTTGAGCCACAGGCTTCCATGATAAGGATACATTTTCCTTACAAAATTTCATTTGAGGTTGTTTTTGAAGACATGAACTGAGACAAGCGTGAAGCTGTTCAATGGTGCACTGTACCAGAAAGCTGAAAGCTGGCAGCAAATTTAAATTTCAACTCATTTTAATTTTTGAAATTATCAAAGTGAGCATGAATCTACTTTTGAGATACTGTATGATGTGTGAATGAATCGGGCCATCAATGGATAAAACATGCCCTTTCTTTCTTCAGATTCTTAGACATGGGTCTGCAGTAGATGTCTACAACACTAACAAATCCACTTTTAAAAACTAAAGTATGAATCATGGAAAGAAAAAAGATTGCATTGAGATTCCATCTTTGACCAGGCAAAATAGCCAGTATCCAAAAATATAAAACAACAAAAGATTACAAATCCTGGCTCGGTTCGTAGGGAAGAAACCCTTATTGAGTGCTAGTAGGATTATTACTGGTGCAACCAGTATGTGGGCCACTGGTGAGATTCTTTACATTTTAAAAATAGAACCACTAGAGCTGAAGAGATGGCTTAGCAGTTAAGAGCTCTGGCTGCTCTTTCAGAGGTCCTCAGTTCAAGTCCCAGCAACCACACAGTGACTCAAAACCATATGTAATAGGATCTGGTGCCCTTTTCTGGTGTGTCTGAAGACAGCTAGTGTTCACCCATATACCTAAAATAATAAATAAAATCTTGGCTACCAACAGTTGTTTAAAAAAAAATAGGACCACCATATCATCCAAATATACAACTCTTGATAATATACCAGAAAAACTCTATATCAGTATACCATAAAAATACTTATAAATCCATCTGTATTGCTATACTATTTCAGTTGCAAGTGAAATCAGTCCAAATGTCAATCAACTTAAAATTATAGGAAACTGCCTTCCGTCCCTTACCTGGGCATGCTGCCTGGAGCCGACACCCCCTGGTCTGCTCCTGTGTGGACACCAGATCCCAAGACATCCTAGAGGGACCACTGAACTCAGAGCTACAGAGAAACAACTGAACTCAGAGCGACAGACACCATATCCCAAGACATCCTAGAGGAGCCACCGAACTCAGACCAGTGGTCATCTTATCCTCTAGACATCCTAGAGGAGACACTGCACCCAGAGAAGCAGACACCTAGCTGGTCTGCTACCGTGGAGACACCATATCCTGAGACATCCTAGAGGAGCCACTGTATGCAGAGTAACTGGAGCTCAGGATTACAAGATCACAGAGACATCTGGACCCTGAGGAGTTCAGACACAAGCAAGATAACTAGAAAGGCAGGCTCCAGTCAGAGACAGTGAGTGCAGGCAGCACTAGAGTTAACCAGATGGCAAAAGACAAGCACAAGAATGTAAGCAAAAGAATCCAAAGTTACATGGCATCATCAGAACCCAGTTCTCCCATCATAGCAAGCCCTGAACACCCCATCACACTGGAAAAGCAGGATTCAGAATTAAAATCACTTCTCATGACAATGATAGAGGACTTTAAGAAGGACATAAATAACACTCTCAAAGAATTTAAGGAGAACACAGGTAGACAGGTAGAGGCCCTTAAAGAGGAAACACAAAAATCCCTTAAAGAATTGCAAGAAAACACAACCAAACAGGTGAAGGAATTAAACAAAACCATCCAGGATCTAAAAATAGAAGTAGAAACAATAAGAAATCACAAAGTAAGACACTACCCTGGAGATAGAAAACCTAGGGAAAAGATCAGGAGTCATAGACACAAGTATAACCAACAGAATACAAAAGTTAGAAGAGAGAATCTCAGGTGCAGAAGATACCATGGAAAACATTGACACAACTGTCAAAGAAAATGCAAAATACAAAAAGCTACTAACCCAAAACATCCAGAAAATCCAGAACACAATGAGAAGGCCAAACCTAAGGATAATAGGTATAGATGAGGGTAAAGACTCCCAACTTAAAGAACCAGTAAATAGCTTCAACAAAATTATAGAGGAAAACTTTTCCAACCTACAAAAAGAGATGTCCATAAACATAAAAGAAGCCAACAGAACTCCAAATAGCCTAGACCAGAAAAGAAATACCTCCTGCCACATAATAATCAAAACATCAAATGTAAAAAACAAAGAAAAATACTAAAAGCAGTAAGGGAAAAAGGAAAAGTAACATATAAAGGCCGACCTATAAGAATTATACCAGACTTCTCACCAGAGACTATAAAAGCCAGATCCTGGACTGATATCATACAGACCCTAAGAGAACATAAATGCCAGCCCAGACTACTATACCCAGAAAAACTCTCAATCAATATTGATAAAGAAACCAAGATATTCCACGACAAAACCAAATTTACACAATATCTTACTACAAATTCAGCACTTCAAAGGATAATTGGTGGAAAACTCCAACAAAAGGAGAGAAACTACAACTTAGAAAAAGCAAGAGTAATCTTGCAACAACCCCGAAAGAAGATAACTACACAAACATAATTCCACCTCCAATAACAAAAATAACAGGAAGCAGCATTCATTTTTCCTTAATATCTCTTAATATCAATGGACTCAACTCTTCAATAAAAAGACATAGACTATCAGACTGGATACATAAACATGACCCAGCATTTTGCTGCATACAAGAAACGCACCTCTGTGAAAAGGACAGACACTACCTCAGAGTGAAAGGATGGAAAACAATCTTCCAAGCGAATAGTCCTAAGAAACAAGCTGGAGTAGTGATTCTAATATCAAATAAAATCAATTTTCAACCAAAAGATAAGGGAAGACACTTCATATTCATCAAAGGAAAAATGTACCAAGATGAACTCTCAATTCTGAACATCTATGCCCCAAATGCAAGGGCACCCACATACATAAAAAAAAAAAAAACTTTACTAAAGCTTAAAGCATACATTGAACCTCACACACTAATAGTGAGAGATTTCAACACCCCACTCTCAGCAATGGACTGATCATGGAAACAGAAACTAAACTGAGACACAATGAAACTAACAGAAGTTATGAACCAATTGGACTTAACTGACATCTATAGAACATTTCATCCTAAAACAAAAGAATATACCTTTTTCTCAGCACCTCATGGTACCTTCTCCAAAATAGACCATATAATTGGTCACAAATCAGGTCTCAACAGATACAAAAAGATTGAAATAATTCCTTGTACCCTATCAGACCACCATGGACTATGGCTGGTCTTTAATAATGACAAAAACGATGGAAAGCCCACATACACGTGGAAACTGAACAATGCTCTACTCAATGATGACTTGGTCAAGGAAGAAATACATAAAGAAATTAAAGACTTTTTACAATGTAATGAAAATGGGGACACATCATACCAAAACTTGTGGAACTCCATGAAAGCAGTACTAAGAGGAAAACTCATAGCTCTAAGTGCCTACAAAAAGAAACTGGAAAGAGCGTACACTAACAACTTGACAGCACACCTGAAAGCATTAGAACAAAAAGAAGCTAATATTCCCAAGAGGAATACATGGCAGGAAATAATCAAACTCAGGGCTGAAATCAACCAAGTAGAAACAGAAAGAACTATACAGAATATCAACAAAACCAGGAGCTGGTTCTTTGAAAAAATCAGCAACATAGATAAACCCTTAGCCAGACTAACCAAAGGGCACAGAGACAGTATTCAAATTAATAAAATCAGAAATAAAGAGGAGACATAACAATAGAAACTGAGGCAATTAAAAAATCATCAGATCCTACTACAAAGGACTATACTGAACAAAATTGGAAAATCTGGATGAAATGGACAATTTCCTAGACAGATACCAAGTGTCAAAATTAAATCAGGAGCAGATTAACCAACTAAACAGTCCCAAAAACCCTAAAAAAATAGAAGCAGTCATTAAAAGTCTCCCCACCATAAAAAGTCCAGGACCATATAGTTTTAGTGCAGATTTCTATCAGACCTTCCAGGAAGACCTAATACTCATTCTCTTCAAACTATTCCACATAATAGAAACAGAAGGAACAATACCCAATTCGTTCTATGAAGCTACAATTACACTCATACGCAAACCTCTCAAAGACCCAACAAAGAAAGAGAATTTCAGACCAATCCCTCTTATGAATATTGATGCAAAAATACTCAATAAAATTCTCACAAACCGAATCCAGAACACATCAAAACAATCATCCATCATGATCAAGTAGGCTTTATCCCAGGAATGCAGGGATGGTTCAATATTTCGAATTCCATCAATGTAATCCACTACATAAATAAACTCAAAGAAAAAAAAAACACATGATCATTTCACTAGATGCTGAGAAAGCATTTGACAAATTTCAACACTCCTTAATGTTAAAAGTCTTGGAAAGATCAGGAATTCAAGGCCTATACCTAAACATAGTAAAAGCAATATACAGCAAACCGGTAGCCAACATCAAACTAAATAGAGAGAAACTTGAAGCAATCCCACTAAGATCAGGGACTAGACAAGGCTGCCACTCTCTCCCTACCTATTCAATATAGTACTGGAAGTCCTATCCAGAGCATTTAGACAACAAAAGGAAGTCAAAGGGATACAAATAGGAAAGGAAGAAGTCAAAATTTCACTATTTGCAGATGATAGTATACTTAAGTGACCCCAAAACATCCACCAGAGAAATCCTAAACCTGATAAACAACTTCAGCAAAGTGGCTGGTTATAAAATCAACTCAAACAATTCAGTAGCATTCCTCTACTCAAAGGATAAACAGGCTGAGAAAAAAACTAGGGAAATAACACCCTTCACAATAGTCACAAATAATATAAAATACCTTAGAGTGAATCTAACCAAGCAAGTAAAAGATCTGTATGACAAGAACTTCAAGTCTCTGAAGAAAGAAATAGAAGAAGATCTCAGAAGATGGAAAGATCTCCCAGGATCCTGCATTGGCAGGATTGATTTAGTAAAAATGGCCATCTTGCCAAAAGCAATCTATAGATTCAATGCAATCCCCATCAAAATTCCAAATCAATTCTTCATAGAGATAGAAAAGGCAATTTGCAAATTCATTTGGAATAACAAAAAACGCAGGATAGCCAGAACTATTCTCAACAATAAAAGAACTTTTGGGGGAATCACCGTCCCTGACCTCAAACTATACTACAGAGCAATAGTGATTAAAAAAAACTGCATGGTATTGGTACAGAGACAGGCAGGAAAATCAATGGAATAGAATTGAAGACCCAGAATGAACCCACACACCTATGATCACTTGATCTTTGATAAAGGAGCTAAAACCACCCAGTGGGAAAAGGACAGCATTTTCAACAAATGGTGCTGGTTCAACTGGAGGTCAACATGTAGAAGGATGCAAATCAATCCATTCTTATCTCCTTGTACAAAGCTCAAATCCAAGTGGATAAAGAACCTTCACATAAAACCAGATACACTGAAACTAATAGAAGGTGGGGAAGACCCTCGAATACTTGGGCACAAGGGAAAAGTTCCTGAACAGAACACCAATGGCTTATGCTCTAAGATCAAGAATTGACAAATGGGACCTCATCAAATTGCAAAACTTCTGTAAGGCAAAGGACACTGTCAATAAAATAAAACGGCAACCAACAGATTGGGAAAAGATCTTTACCAATCCTACATCTGATAGAGGGCTAATATCCAATATATACAAAGAACTCAAGAAATTATACTCCAGACAACCAAATAACCCTATTAAAAATGGGGTACAGAGCTAAACAAAGAATTCTCAACTGAGGAAACTTGAATGGCAGAGAAGCACCTTAAGAAATGCTCAACATCCTTAGTCATCAGGGAAATGTAAATCAAAACAACCCTGAAATACCACCTCACACCAGTCAGAATGGCTAAGATCAAAAACTCAGGTGATAGTAGATGCTGGCGAGGATGTGGAGAAAGAGGAACATGCCTCCATTGTTGGTGGAATTCAAGCTGGTACAACCACTCTGGAAATCAGTCTGGTGGTTCCTCAGAAAATTGGAAATACTATTACCTGAGGATCCAGCTATACCACTCCTGGGCATATACCCAGAAGATGCTCCAACATATAACAAGGACATATGCTGCACTATGTTCATAGCAGCCTTATTTATAATAGCCAGAAGCTGGAAAGAAGCCAGATGTCCTTCAACAGAGGAATGGATACAAAAAATGTGGTACATTTACACAATGGAATATTACTCAGCTATTAAAAATAATGAATTCGAAAAATTCTTAGGTAAATGGATGGAACTAGAAATTATCATCCTGAGTGAGGTAACCCAATCACAAAAGAACACACATGGTATTTACTCACTGATAATCGGATGTTAGCCCAGGAGTTTGGAATAGCCAAGATTCAACACACAGACCACACGAAGCTCATGAAGAAGGAAGACCAAGTGTGGATGCCTCGATCCTACTTAGAAGGAGTAACAAAAATACTCAAGGGAGCAAATATGGAAACAAAGTGTGGGAGAAAAACTGAAGGAGGAGCCATCTGGAGACCATTCCACCTAGGTATCCATCCTAGGTACAGTCACCAAAGGTAGACACTGATGTGGATGGCAGGAAGTGCATGCTGACAAGAGCCTGATATAGCTGTCTCCTTAGAGGTCTGCCAAAGGCTGACACATTCAGAGGCAAATGCTCACAGCTAACCACTGATCTGATCAAGGGTTTCCCAATGGAGAAGTTAAAGAGAAGACTGAAGGAGCAGATAGAATTTGTGGCCCTATGAGGAGAGCAACAATACCAACCAACCAGAGCTCCCCAAGGTATAAACCACCAGCCTGGGAGAACACAAGGAGAGACCTATGACTCCATTTGTACATGAAGGGGAGGATGGCCTTGTCGGGCATAGGTGGGAGAGGAGATTCTTGGTCCCATGAAGGATGAACACCGAGTGGGAGAGAATTCGAGGGTGGGGAGGTGGGAGTGGGGGGTAGGTGGGGGAACATCCTCATAGAACCATGAAGAGGGGGGATGGGATAAGAGGTTCCTGGGTAGTGGGGGGAAGGGAGGTTAGGGGGTAAAAACTAAAATCTAAATATAATATCTAATAAAAAAAAGAAAAAATTATAGGAAACCAGATGTGGTACTGTATACTGTAATCTCAGCAGTTAGGAAATGAAGGCAGGGGGACCAGATATTTAATATCAACCTTAAATTCAAGACCAGCCTGAACTACATGAAACCCTGTCTCAAAACAAAACAAACAAATTAAAAGAGGAACTGTATGGGATGTGAGGGAAAAGGAAGAGGTCTAAATGGAGGGGAGAGAGGAAAGCAGAAAAGGTAATGGGGGAAAGAAGACAAATACTGCATAGTTTCCCTCATGTACAGAGATATATACACACATACATGTATGAAGCCAGAAAGGGCACTGTTTAAGGGGTAGAGAACAGTGGGGAAGAAGAATGGAAACCATAATGGGGGGGAATGTAGTGAATGTGATCCAAGTACAATGATACACACATGTGAAAATGTTACAATGAAATTAACATAATAGTAATAATAATAGAAACAGAGTGTTTCATTTTTCTCCAGTATGATGGACCATTCTTAGTGTGGAGAGACTTGTATTTGAATCGCACTGCTCTGGAAGCTTTGTGGAAAACACCTTGGAGATCTTGTCTCTGATTACGATTTAGCATTCTAATAAATCCTTTCTCTCTAGATCTTATAAAAATACACACAGAGAGACAGGCAGACAGCTTAACTAGCAGATCTAAAGAAGAAACAGCAGAAGTGTGGGTTTTTTTCCCAGACTCAATGAAAGATCATGAGGACCACCCTGAGTCTAGAAAGCCGTCAGCCCACATATGATAATACAAGACCTTCCATCCATGTCTGCCCTCCCGATGGTCTGTTTCAGTGTCTGTTACAGGCACTTGAGCAACAGGAGACATATGCAAAGAGCTGTCAGCCTAGCAAAGAGCTATTCCAGAAACCAGCCGCTAACCGAAACAATTGATGTCTTATTTTCAACCTAGATCCTCAGTTCTGATCTTTCTGTCCTGTCCTCAATGAGTCTTCAGTGTCTGCTGCCATCCAATGCTGAGGTTTCCTGTCAACTGATATGTTCTCAGAATAGAAAAGGATCAGGCCATGGTGCAAATGAGGGTAGTCAGTGAGGAGTGGCTGGACACGTGATCAGTCTCCCTGATGGAGCAGAAGAGCACACAGAGTAGCCTAGACCTCAGAGTGAGGCATCTGGCGCTCTCCAAGCATGATGCATGTGTAAAGTGATTATAGCATATGTTCAGAAATGCAAATGCTCATATCAAATGCTCTAAAGAAAGTGATTTTCCAATTCCTAAATTAAGTATGTGAAACGTTAACTATATCCCAAGAGAAGCTGTGGAATTAAAACAGCCACTTTATTCACATACACTGTTACACTTATGTCATCAGAATCCTGCTAGCTAACCATTTCAGAAATACAAAATATAGAATAGAAAGATGGTATTAAAAAAATGTCTCCATGCTGGGGCAGGAGTCAGGGTTAAATGAGGAGGGAGAGAGAGACGGGGAGTAAGGAAGGAACATAGGTAGGACACTAAGGGTCACTAACTAAGGGTCAATTGAGGGGTCATATGGAATCCTACTTCTATAGAAACTTCTTAAAATATATACATATAGGAAAGAAATCTAAATGGAATCACCAAGTAACAGGGAAGACAATGCCCCAACTAGATACTTTCACCATCAAATGAACCATCTAGTGCCAGGGATAGGGTACATCTAACTGAGTTGTTGGCCAAAGAGCCCCATGGAAACTCCCAAAACATTTCAGGCTAATGCCATGGCTATTGGTTGTTCTCCAGAAAACTATGTAAGCAAATAGTTTAGCACTATTGCTAAAGACAACACTTACATATGTGACTGAACAAAGAGAAGTCGAGATGGTGCCTAACTCGAGCCTTCACCCTTGCTTACCTTTTCATAGTACTAGAAAGTACTCTGCACAGTACCAGAGAAAGGTAACCTCAAGCCCAGCTCCAAATCAATCTACAATTGTAACCTACCTGCAAGATACGCTGGTACAATACCAGCTTTGATGTTGTAGTAATAACCAACTACTCTCTGATTGGATTTAAGACGCACTCCACAAGACAGAACCCATGCCCAACAATGCTCAGGTGGCCAAAAACCCGAGATAGCTCTCAGATAGCCTCCTATATAGGAGAAACCCAAATACTATTGTCCTGCTACACAGTGCTTGTCAGCTCATGTTTTTCTACCTGTGTGGGTGTCAAATGACACTTTCACAAGGGTTGCTTATCATACATTTATACCACAATTCATAGCAGTTGCAAAATTACAAGTTATGAAATAGTACTGGTTGGGTGTCACCACAACATAAGGAACTGTATTAAAGGGTTGCAGCATTAGGAAGGCTGAGAACCAGTGCCCTAGAGAACACATGTGTAAGGCACTGTGCCCTCTCATGTCCTTTTGCTTCTTATGTGGCGATGTATAACAGACTAAATTGTAAGTAAGTATAGTCCCTAAAAAGTCCTCATCTATTTCAGAAAAGAGAGCACCCCACACCACCACGTGAACAAGGCATTAAATAGGAAGTGACCAAGGACAAACGAAGCTATCTCGGTAGCTGTGGTTGAAGTCAGTTCCACGGTGACACTATAAAGCAGGTCTCGTGAGTGTGAGACCAAAGAGCACAATTTCATCAGCATCCAGCAGCACCTCCAGGGGCAGCAGTAGCAACACTGGGTACGGCTAACAGACAGACAAGGTCAGTGGCTAACAAAGCAGCTGGAGGTGGACAGGAGTTGGAGTGGTCTTCAGATACTGTTAACTGCACATGGTCACTCCCATGGTTAGGCCAGAAAATGCAGAGATTCTATAGCCTATGATTGATTCAACATGCAATATGTTCAAAGAATTCATCAATATCCTAGAAATTATCCCACCTCCAATCATAATTCGTACAAAAAGCCCCTAGACAGACAGTTCAATATTGTTGTCAAGGTGGTTTTCCCTTGAGAAACTCCCACTTTGGGAAACCTTTGTCTCTTTACTTCCTTAACTTTATGTACTAACATCTGCTTCTACTCAGCTTGCTCCAATATCTTCAACAATCCTGCATTTGACACAACAAGCTGGAAAATGCCTGTCAGGGATTCGAGAAATCTCATTGATCTAAAAACCATCCATCATTATTGGACAAGCTGGGCATCTCTAGACCAAAAATCCAAAACCCGATGTTTAAAAATCTGAAACCTGTTGAGCCTTGGCATGGTACCACAACAGAAAATTTCACATCAGAGCCCATGGAACAGGTTACAGTAAAGACAGCTACATTTTAAAATGTTGGACTGGAGAGATGTCTCAGCAGCTAAGAGAACCTGCTGCTCTTGTGCAAGACCTGAATTCAGTTCCCCAAACTCACATCAGGCCATTGGCAACTTCCTGTAACTTGAGGGGCTCTGATTTCCTCTTCTGGCCTCCCCAGGGACCTCCCCAGCCACACACACACACATACATAATTTGAAATATTAAATATTTAAAAATATTGCACACACAAGGCACATTGTCACACACCTGTAATCCCAGCCTTCATGAGACAGAGCCAAGAGGGTGCCCTCAAATTTGATGGCAGCCTATCTGCACAGTAAATTCTAAGCCAGCCAATGTATGCATAGTGAGATACGGAAAAAACACCTTATATATGTAAACAATCTATATTATAAATTATGTTATAATTATACATTTGTGTGTCTCTTCCATGAAGGCAAAAAAAGTCATTTTTATTTAAATTTGTGTGCCCTGCTTTTAAAATTATTTAAAATTACCCTTGAGTTATATATAAGGTGCATATGAAATAAAAGTGAGATTGTCATTACATATTTGCAAATAGTCCAAAATACAAAAAGAATATAAAATCTCAAACACTCTGATTTCAACTATTTCAATTAAAAGACTAGGTTTTTTTTTCTCCTGTCACATGCATTGAGAGGCCACAAGAGGCCATGTGTTTATGTGGTTAGGAACTGGGGATGTCACTGGGCATGATGGTCCACTCCTGTGCCCAGAGCAGTCAGGACACTAAAGCAGGAGAATGGCAAGTGACACATCAGCCAAGTACGTAGCAGGATAGCAAAGTCTCTCTCTCTCTCTCTCTCTCTCTCTCTCTCTCTCTCTCTCTGTCTGTCTTTCTGTCTTTCTGTCTCTCTGTGTGTGTTTCCCTTCCTCTCACTCTCTCCTCCTCTCCCCCTGCCACCAAAGAACTGGGCTGTGAAATAACGCAGATCAAGGTTCAACCATTCTCTGTGATCTTCCACAAGTTAGCTTCCTTAACATTGGGTTTCCGGTCTCTGAAATGAGACCATATGTTCCTCATAAAGTTGGTGCAAAGTTTAAATAAGATGAGACACGTGACCACTCACTCCACATAGTGATTGCTCAATAAGCATATGTTATTCCTTCTACTGTCCTAACATTAGAGACAATAACCTAGTAACGGTAGACACTACAGCCAAATTCATGGGTTCAAAAGTCAGACCTTGGTTGGGCTTCTCAGTTAACAATGTGACTCTAAGCAAGTCACTAAATCTCCCTGCCTTACTTTCCCAGTCTTTTAAATGGGGATACTTGTTGTACTAACCTCATAGGTTAGGATTAGAGAGGGTTAGATGAGGGCCTGGTGCATGGCCAAGATCTTCTAAGTACTGACTGTCACAGCCGCCTGCAGCTGGCTACTCTGTTTCCTGTGATTTATCCATGGCCTGTGGACTTTCCCATCCATTGTACCATATACAAGGTGGTTTTCATGTTCCTCATTCCAAATTAATCTTTGGAACGGAGGAGAAATTTAACACAAAGTATATAATTTCCTCACAGATATTTGTCCATGCTAAATCATCTGTTTTAATGTCATCCAATATGGTTATCATTTTTATAATATTAAATTTGAGAAATGAAATTAATTTATAGTGCACACAAAAATGTGCTATAGGTTCCTTGTTTTAATTAATTGAGAGCATGGCGATGAAGAGGGTTTAAGTAGGTGCAATTCCGCCCTCTTAGCATAAGGTGGCACCAAAGTATGCTTTAATCTATGTTCCAGTTAGGTGATGCTCTGAGAAGCCAAGTCTGCATGGTTATGAACTGGGGCACGCCTATAACCACAGCAGGCAAAAAACTAAAGGGTGAGAAACTGAGGTAGGAGCTTTGGACAAGGTGTCCAGGTGACCCTAAAGTCTAGGAATATAAAAATCCTTCTGTCTCTTCGCCAGTAACGCCTCCAAGGTTTTTGTGCCTTAAATGTCTAGAAATCTCTTCCGCATGGGTAAGACCAGGAACATTTCATTACAAATGTGTCTAAAAGTCACCTTCCAGGGCTCATGCCCCTTAGCTCTTAAAAACTAAAGGGACCCGGGGAATGCTGAAATCAGGAAAAAGAGCCTTACCCAGGGAGGACCACACCAATCCAATATCAAATGGTCAGCCCTGAAAATATGTGCTTACAAGTGACAGTATATGAACTGAACAGGTTGTATTTATGTATTTAGAAATGTGTGTGTGTGTGTGTGTGTGTGTGTGTGTGTGTGTGTGTGTGTAGGAGTGTGTGTATGTGTAACAGCAATTAAAGAAAAAGACTATGAATTTGAGAAAGCAAAGCTGGGGGGAATATGGGGGTCTTGGGGAAAGGGAAAGGAAAGGGGGAAATGATATAATTACATATGACCTCAAAAAATTAAAAATTATATATGGATTAAAAGTCACCTTCCAGTGTAGCACCAATAAAACTTCAGCAAAAGTGTTTAGCTTCTTCAAGGAACCTATGCTGTTTTTCTGTTATGCTGAAAGCAAACGAATGAAGAAGAAAGGGAGGTACAGCAGCAACAGCAGCAGAGCAGTAGCGCACTTGTTAGAGTACTTGCTTGGCACGCACAAGGGCCTAGGTTCGATGCCTGGCACTGTGTAAACCTGGCATGGTGATGCTCACCCGTTATCCCACCAATGAAGAGGCAGAAGCAGAAACATGAGAAACTTAGACTACATGGTGAGTTCAAGGCTAGCCTGGGCTAAGATCCTACCAGAAAGAGAGGGATGGAGGGAAGTGGGAGAGGAGGGAATGGGAAAAAGAACTGAAGTAAGAAGACCTTGAATAAGCTTTGAGTATGCTACTTTGAATCAAGAGCCCTTGACCACAGTGGTAAAAGGGAAGAGAGACCTCAACCTGAAGTCTGAGCTTGGATAGTTGCTGGGTGCTCCTGAGGAACTGCTCTCTGAGGAGGATTGTAGCCTGAGGCCTATTTTCTCTCTGTCTCTGTTTCTATCATCTATCTATCTATCTATCTATCTATTTATCTATTTATCATCTATCTATCTCTCCCTGTCTCCCTCTGTGCCTCTCTCTATTGTCCCCATTGAGAGGTTACCTTTCACTTCCTCCCCTCAGCCCCCTCCTAATAAATCTCTTGTGTGCAGTCTGTTGCTTGGTATGATTTCTGCAGCATCATATGGCCGCTATCTGCCAAGGTTCTCTCCCACCACTAAACCCTAACACTAATGCCATGACTCAAATGGTGCCTGTACTCACCTGCAGGGTGTGAGTCACACCAGGACCCTACCTGCACGCTTCACCTGCCACAGACCCACTTTCTAGCCCACTGATTGCTTGGCCCTCCATCCATCACCAGAAAATTTTTGAGTATTTCTAGCTAGAGTAAATAGAATTAAAGTTAAGCTTTAAAACACTAATTTTTTAATCCTAATTAAAGTTAAGCTTTAAAACACTAATTTTTTTTATCCTAATGAATGTGTGTGTGTGTGTATGTGTGTGTGTGTGTGTGTGTGTGTGTGTGTAGATACTTACATACACACAGAGAGACAGTGAAAACCATTGAATTTTTTAAATATTAGTTCTAAATAAGGGAGAGGTTTAGGGTAAGCAAACAGTCAGAACAACAACAAATACAAATACATGCTTAAACGAAAGGACATAAAATCTTCTCACATAATCTCATTAAAACCAGAATTTGTGTTATTTTATTACTTAGAAATATAAATATCACCAGCATGTTTTGTAAACTCTAATTCTAAAAGGAAATTTAAAAGGAAAGAAAAACGTTTAGTTACTTGTGATTCTCGGTTGCCGGCAGGGATGCTGATGTGTATCATCTGGCATCTTCCAGGTCCACAGGGATGTGCTCTCAGATGATGTGAGAACCCTCCCCACCTCGAGTGCAGCAGGGAGTCAGAAATACCTAGATACAGTCCTGACCTTTTCATCAGAATGCAGTCTTTAACGTCATCTCTTTCTGTTATGAGAATGAGGTAGTCTTTGTAGACAAATTATTTGATAAATGAGGCAGTGTTCATAGACAAAGGCTATGCTGCTGCCACTACCTGAGGTGTGTAGCCAAACTTGCAGGTCAGTCCATACTCTCGGGCCCTTCGGCAGCAAGAATGGAAATAGTGTTCATCTCTTAGGAGGCACAAATACATGGCTTTTATGACAAGAATTCACTGTGTAGTCCTGGAGAATCTGGAATCCATTGTAGAGACCTGACTGGCCTTGAACTCAGAGATCTGCTTGCCTCTGCCTCTTAAGCTCTGGGACTAAAGGTGTGTTCCACCAGGCCTGGCCACAAGCAATTAAAAATAAAACTAATATAGCGTTTGATATATAGAAAGTATTGTTTCTCTTTGAAAAGCCCACTTTGAACTCATTCTGGTCTCCCCTGGGCTTCTGTTTTTGGTTTTACAAGAGGTTGATTTTAAGGAAAATACCCAAAACTGATGCCCCCCAGTCATGTTTGTATCCCCGTCTGCCTATCATGGTCATAAGAAGACATGTTGAGGCTGAAAGAGTATTGAAGAGTCTGAGGACTCCCCAACGCTAAGTAACTCTCAAATAGGATTAAATCAAATAAATTTATGTCAAAAACAAAGAAAAAAATTAAAGGACTCATGACACATTAACTGTAGGAGGTTAATAATTTAAATGTGTTCTGTGCACAGAACATAGAAGGGCACACTGAGACTCTTGACGATGTCAGAATTTATTAAATAATGATAAATTCACAAGCAATGTTAGTTTTGCTGGCTGCAGTTTACCCAGGTGATCCAATTTCCCTTGACAGCAGACTGTTGGTAAATGCATTATTTTATTCCTATTTTAATCACCAATGTTAAACTCTCAGATCTCGCATTATACTTCAGACTCACAAGTATGCATGCATCTGTATGCATGTAGATTACATGATGGCTACTAAAGGGTTAATGCAGTGGTATAGTTCAAAGAGGGCTTTACAAAGAATTGATACGGATGCAGGTACTGCAGGTAGTTTTAAATCCAGTTGGTGAGCTGCTGGTGGAACTGAGCTGAGCCATGGAACCACAAGGTAGAGCAGAAATACAGGACTACAGTGGTGAAGACAGAGTCCATAGGTGTAGACAGATGGACCAACAGATGGCAACTCATAAGGGATGTTTCAAGCAGTGAGGACACTGCTGAGCTGAAGCCCTGGGGACGCTCAAGAAGTCTCTGCCTGCACACCAGATAAATGGATGACAGTTGCTAGGACTGTCATTATTGTGGTATTAAGTGTCTTTTAGTAGGGTCTAGGTTAAGGAGATCTCACCCTTCATTGGCCTATGTGATTGAGAGGTTCTTGGGTCTGGATTTTTTGGAATGGTTTTAGGTTTTTCTGATGTAGTTTTGAGGAACCCATGTATTCATGTGTTTCTAATCTTCTTTGATAAGTTTATAATTGGCACCTTTTCTAATTTAAGAGTAAGTTACTTACCAGTCTGTGCTTCTGGTAGTGATGGTCAGTTGGTGGCGTCTGCGTGTACAAACAAGATTCAGAGTCATGTTGCCTCTGAATTTGTGCCCAGAATGGAAGCACTTGCTGCTTTGTACTCCAGGGCACAGCTTTCACACAAGAGGAGAGCACAGCCTGATCCTCTAACCATAGCAAGTGATTTAAAGGAATCCACGAGTACAGTGCCCTCAGAGGCCAGAAGAGGACGTCATAGTCCCTGGAGCTGGATGGAATTATAGGTTAATGAACTAGAGTTCTCTAGAAGAACAGGAAGTTTTCTTAACTGCTGAGCCATCTCTCCAGCCCTTGCTTTTCTGTTTTCACTGATAGGCTTAAGTTAAGCAAGCCTTTGTTCACTATGCGTGTCTTTTCCTATGATGCATCTACTATTAACCAAGTGCATGCCCACTCATGTATAAGCATACGATGGTAAGTAGTAGTTCTTCCTATAAGTCACAGGACACGCTTTACCTCATTGTGAGTCATCGGAGACCCGCTGGCTCAATCCCCTGTTCCCGGATGTGTCTTTGAGCCTTTGTCTCTCTCTCTCCACCCTTGTGCTTACTTCTACACTGATATACGCTTGATGAAATCACCATCTCTGCTTCAAAGTTCTTTCAGCGACTGAGTTAAGGTCCATAAAAGTCCTGAGGCTGCTAAGGGTAACAGTGTGCATGTGTCCTTGTCTTCTGACCTGTGACATCATTGCTAAGACTCTAGATGTGTGAACAGCCTCCACGTACGGGCTGTGTCTTACTTTCATCGGACCAACGTTCTTTCTTTCAGGCCTCTATGTAAGCCTGTATCAAAACAGTTAACAAAATCTCTGTTCTGATAGTCCTGAAATTCATACCATTAAAGCAACAAGTCCCATTTCAGCCTGAATTGGGGTCCTTAAACATCTGGGGTAGCTAGCTGTTCAGGCTAGGATAGCAAAGTAGAACTTTGCCTCTGACCCCTCACTGCTCACACCTCAGTAGGAAGAGAGACAAAGAGATTTGTTGACACCGCCCACCCTGTCTGTCTTCAGGAAGTGCTGCCATGAACTAACTGTTAGTAAGAGGCCTGGGGAATGCATAAATACCCCTGTTCAAGGTAAGGTCCTGCAAATGACCCGTCATTGTCTCCGGCAAGGTGGTGCAAACCGGTTTTTGGAGACAAGTTCCTCTCTGGATAGCTACAAGCTTGAGCCTTTTTCTTCTGATGCTATGAGATTCCTGAGGGGATTCTGATTTGGCGGAGCCACTCTGTCAGTAGATAGTCAAAGTAAGGAGCACAACGATCATTTAGAATATCTTCATTTGTCAGTCCATTTACAAAATTCCCCAAATGTGTCACTTTGGCATAAGTATTATTTTGAATGAAAGGTATTTGAAAAGCAGCAGATGCTGAAGGGAGGGAACCCTCTTCTCCCCTTCTCCTTGGAGACAAGAGAATTAAAAAATCCCCACACTGAAGACTAGGAAAAAAGAACACTCCTCAATGGGGAGCCATAACAAACAGAATTCTGTACAAAGAAACCCTGTTAAAACAATTCTTGTTTTCCTTTAGCCTCCTACAGAATTTATTTTTGTGTAATTGTGTCTCTTTGTTCAATTTAATATAGAAACATTTGAATATTACCCCTTCCCTGGGTTTTCATTTCTTAATCGAAGCTCCTGAGTCCACAAAACTAAGATTAAATACTTATGTTCTCCTGTTATTTTTATCATGTGTCAAATTAGTTCTTAGGCCCAGCAGGGAACCATGAGAAGACAGTGATAAAATTCTGCTTTTCCTACTCAAAAAACTATTTTAATTAATTCTATTATGTTTTACCTCGAAGACATACAGTAAAAAAAAAACTGAAACTCTGAGATCAATGGCTCATTTATTTCATTGTAAGATTTCTTTTTTTAATAATGTGTATGTGGGGGAGGGTGTGCTGGTGCTTGTGATGGGCAGTAGCATCAGACTTTCCTGGGAAATGGACTTACAGATGGTGTGGGTGCTGGGAACTGAACTTCTACTCTCTACAACAATATACAATTTACTGCTGAAACCTCTCTCTGGTGGCATATAAGCTGATTTCTGATTAAGCGATTAAGTTAACCACATACTTTTCTTCCTTTCTCATTTAAATCCTGCTAATACCACTAAATGAAGAAAAAATGAATATCTATAGAATGAAGAAAGAACTGAGAAAGTGGCTTAGATTAAAAAAAAAAAAAAAAAAGTACTGGGAAAGAGGATCCAAGTTCAAGTTCCCAGAAGCCATTTGGAAAAGCCCCGTATGGCAGCACACACTGTAACGCCCAGTTGAGGTTGTAGTGACAGGAGGAATCCTGGCTTGCAGGCCAGCTAGTCTATCAAAATAGCTTCAGGCTCAGTGAGAAACCTTATCTCAAAAATAAGGTGGCACTGGGCATGGCGGTACATACCTTTAATCCCAGAATTTGAGAAGCTGAGGCAGGAGGATTTCTGTGAATTTCAGGCCATCATGGTCTATATGGAAAGACCTTGTCTTAAATAAAAAATTAAGAGGAAAAACAACTGAGAAAGACAGTAAAAAGGAGGAGGAAGAAGGGGAGAAGGGAGAGGAAAAAGAACAACAGAAAAAGACTAGAAGGGGAATTGGTAGGTATAGCAAGCAGAGTATCTTGTCCAAGGAAAAAGAGCTACTATAACTGAAGAAGAAATCCCTGACAGGAGGAACCTAACTTGACCTGATGAACCACTGAGAGACTTAGGACTTAAAAGCACCACAAAGCCACACAGGGTGGAGATGCTATCTGTGAATGTATTAAGGCAACCAACTGACTGAAAACCCTGCATGGAACGTGGACCTCTACCCAAATGTGGCTGCCTGGGACAGAAGCTCCTGTTCTGAGTTGTGCTTTCATACTGTTTATTAGAAACAGTGAGCATGTGGAGCTGGCCAGGGCATGGTGTTCTGTAAAGCTTTGGTTCAGTCTCCAGCGGGAAACAAAGGAAAGCCAAACCCCAGAAAGATTCCCCAAGGAAACTAACTTGGTATCGTCTTTCATCACTGTCAATCATATCTGCCCCACAGGAGATGAGAAAGGGGAAGACACTCTTTACTCTGAGACAGTGCCTTGGCTGGGGAAAATTATTTACATTAATGTTTTACATTATAAGATTTTTTTTTTTTTGGTCACTCAATTGTGTAACTCTTGAGCATGGACTTTGAAGGTGACAAGGTTGTGTGGTAGAGCCAAAGAGGTGGACGTGCCTGTGAGTGGCACCCATTCCTTTGCTCTTTGCAACCTCCAGAACATTCCTTGCACTCCTTCTTCCTGGGCCCCTTCCTTTGTCTCCAAATCAGAATTGCAGTTGGCTGATGTGAGCTCTTGCCCACCTGTGTCACATCTTCTTCTCTCTTCCTTTAGGAACATTTGGACTGCATTTGGGGCTCATCGGCGTCATCCAGGTTCCATCTCATGATTTTTTAACATAGTAACATCTATGGAAACAGTCTTTTACTATGTAAGATAACATTCCCAGGCTGACACACTAGGATCTGAATCCCTCTTGGGGCCATATGTAGCTTATCACAAATTTTTACCTGCTAATTAGGTTTGCGGTAGAAGGGGAAGACACAGGGCTTTTTTTGTAACTCGATACCCTGGTTCCTTGTTGCCTTTCACAATGCCCAGTCAAATGGGGACAGATCTCAATCTTGTCTGTGATAAGCCGGAGAGGAAACTTTGCAGATCATCCAATCTCAGTGAAGCAGGCTCTGCAAAGCGGCTTCTCCAAAAAAGAATCACTCTTCAATTGGCCTTCTCTTCATCTCTCAGAAGACGACCATTTTACGCTGTGTTTAGCAGGATTCAGAACTCAGGAGCGCGAGGCTGACATCTAAAAGCAGATACAAAAAGCTTGCATTCTCCACCTATCAAATGAATAGAATCGCGGACAAGAAAATCTCCCAGGCCCAGATTAAAGGAGAGCCATACAACTCACAAACCTGGTTTCTCTATTAAAACAAGAGATCTTTAAGACTTCATTTTCCTCTACCTACATTTAATTTTTTTTAAGTGTCTTCAAAAAGCCCAACAGCAACAATAAGAACATGAGGCCCAGGTCCTCTTTGCATCTTCAAAGAACTATCAGCCTGTCTCACAGCTAAATTTGCATGTGTTCTTACTGTTTTCTATAAATTGTAAGACTTTTATAGGCATGGAAGTCAGGGCATTAGCCCAAGTCCCCACCCCAGCTCCACCTTAGCCAAACTGTAAATCAATTTATTTTCAACTTCTCTCCTAATGTATTTCAGGATACAGAGAAACTGTGTGACAGATTTAACAAAACTAAATGTCCAGTAAGAGTAACAATTGAGACAGCTCTGTAGACAAAGGAGAAAAAGGCAAAAGGCATAAGCTTGAGAATGGTGCATCCTACAGGGAGATGGTCCGACAAGATACCACGTGACTAACAAAGACACACCATGTGACTGTATAGACTTTCCAAAACAAATAATGATAGTCAACACTGGCTGGCACAACATGGACATTTAGTTTCCTTACAACAGCATCTTCATATGACCAGCCTTCTAAAGCAGGATGTTTCTGTCAGGGAGCTCTTGTCATAGCATCCCAAACTCATGTAAGGTGCAGTAATCCCTACTGCTAGGGAAAATCTCCATCCGTTGTTCCCAGGAGTCCATCATTCCTTAATTCAGGAATGAGTCACCCTTCCATTAAAGCTTGCAAACAAACAAAAACCAAACCAACCAAACAAAAAATTATTAAAAATCCCAAGAGTCCTGACTGTCTCTTAAGAAGCCGGCACTCTCTGTTGAGTGAACACTTTAAGTTTGTAATAAAATTCTTCCTACTCCCTCTCTTTGTCTCATTTTGAAGTTCTTTCACTAACAGTGACAAGGATTCAGAAATACTGGATAGTGGTTTCAGGCAGCTCTGTTTCTGAGACCTCAGCTTTCCTGGGTGTTCTTTTAAAAAACATAGGCACATACATTTGTATTCATCTGCAATATCAGAATTCATTAAATAGTGATACATTCACAAGCTACAGCTTTTTACCTGCAGTTTCCAAGTAATCTCAATTTCCCTCAACAGTGTGGCAGTCGGCAATCACAGATTATATCATAATCTTGATTACATGTTCTAAGTCTGAGATCCCACAAATTTGTGCATTCACACACATGTGCAGGTTACAAAGTGACTGCAAAAGGTTAGAGGGGTTCCAAAGTTCAAAGAAACAGACAGCTGACATGGATGAAAGACTCACTACAGTTAGACATTAAGGAACCCAGCAGGAGAGCAGCTAAAGGCAACCAAAGCTAAGCCAGTAGTGGTTCAAGATAGTGAAGGAGAGGCCAATTTCAAGGTTTTGGATGCACTGAGAAACAGGTCATTTGAGCATGTGGGGCCAGGTCATTCCAGTAAATGGACCTTGTTAAGCATAAAGTCCCTTATAACAATTAGGCATTCTCAGCCTGTAGATCTTGTGTTGTAAGAGAAAACATTTCATCTTAGAAGGGTTCCTATTAAGAAACAGGATATTAAAAGGGAGGCGAAGACGGGAGGTGGTGGCACACGCCTTTAATCCCAGCACTTGGGAGGCAGAGGCAGGCGGATTTCTGAGTTCGAGGCCAGCCTGGTCTACAGAGTGAGTTCCAAGACAGCCAGGGCTACACAGAGAAACCCTGTCTCAAAAAACAAACAAACAAACAAAAAAGGGAGGTGAAACAGTAGGACATTCTAAGGAGAGGTGAAAGACCCTATCCTGCAGGGAAGCACCTTAAGCTCAGAAAGTAAACAACTTAGTGGCTTCAGGACCAACTGAGAAACCTGGAAAAGACACTCTCCAGCATGCATCTTGTGCAGTGTACTCCAGGTTTCCGATATTCATGATATTCACCAATACTGGGGTGATGCAGCTATATTTGAGTCAAGTCTGCTCCCATAAAACCCCCTTCACCTATGTTCTTATAAGTAACCTCCATAAAGCCCTTTGATTTATGTCTTAGTTAAGGTTTCCATTGCTCAGAAGAGACATCACAGCCAAGCCAGCTCTTATAATGGATAACATTTAATTGAGGCTGGCTTACAGGTTCAGAGGTTCAGTCCATTATCATCATGGCAGGAAGCATGGCAGCATCCAGGCAGACACGGTGCTGGAGGAGCCAAGATGTCTACATCTTGATCCAAAGGCAGACAGGAGAAGGCTGGTATCCCCAGGCAGCTAGGAGGAAGCTCTTCAAAGCCCGCCCCTACAGTGACACACTTCCTCCTACAAGGCCACGCCTCCTAATAGTGCCACTCCCTGGGCCAAGCATATTCAAAGCACCACAGTTAAGAGTCTATATTCAAGCTGGACTCTAGTGGTTTCCTAACTTTGGTCTGTCATCCGTCCCTTCTCTGTCACATCTTCCCAGGAATAATGTCATACAATAGTATAATATGCAACAGATTTGGTTAGATGACAGGTCATTATGAGTTATCACCACCTCATTGCTAGGTGTCTCTCCTTTTATGTAATCCCAGGAAGAGGGCTGTGCCCTTCATCAGTCTGGAATAAGTTCATGTGGCTCTGGTTGTTCTGATAGACCTTTCATACACCCACGTGCCCATGTGCTCTTAATCACTTCATTGTATTCATGGGAGTACCTTTTTATCTATGTGAAAAATTTGTCAGTTTGTGCTGGTAGTGGTATTTGTGGGCACAAATGATATGATGTCATTCTGTCTCTACCTATTTACTGATAATGAAACCAACCTTGTTAAATAGAGTCACTCAGCACAGGGCACAGCCTAAAAAGTCACTATTACATACACAGTAGAATAGCTTAGACCAGAGCAGTAACTTCAAATAGGGTACAGCCTGGTGTCCATACCAGCCTTTACCATCGGCAACATACTGGCCTTTAGAGAAGCCGCTGTGACACAGTAGAGCCTCCATCACTGGTCCTCTCTTACCTGTTGCCTGACTGCCAGTGTGTGCAAGCTAATGACAGAACTCCAACAGAGAGAAACCATACAGGGTTTCTTCCCTTAAGAGAAATCCAGTGTGGACTAGCACCTGAGATGGGCCAGCATGTCCCTGGCTAGAGTGGAACAGGAAGCCCTCTGCAGAGGCCAAGAGCTCCTTTGTAGCAGTGCCATCTGGCATGGCTCCTTTCATAATTAATGACCCTGTCTTGTTTTTAATTGGGAGTTTGAATAACAATGGCTCCTATAAGGTCATATATTGGATCCCAGTTGGAGAAACTGTTTGGTTAGGAGATGTGGCCATGTTGAAGGAGGCGTGGCACTAGGTGTGGACTTTGACATTTCAAAAGCCTGAGCCATTCCAAGTCCTCTTTCTCTCTACTTGCTGATAGGATGTGCACTCTCAGCTACTGCTCCAGACCAGGCCCAGTCTCACTCTCTCTGCCTCCTGCCTGGATCAGTGCCTGTGGATCCTGCCTGTGTGATCAGGGACTAACTCTGAACTGTAAGCAAGCCCCAATTAAATGCTTTCTTCTATAGGCTGCCTTGGCCATAGCGTCTCTTTACAGTGACAGAGCAGTAGCTAAAATACCATGTGGCTGTCTTCTGTTTCTCTTGGTCATATCGTACAGACTTGACTACATTCCGGATAGATATAGGGAGGTCTACAAGCAAGAGAGAAGAGGGCAGCAAAGGAAGCCTCACTTGGTGAGCGAAGGGTTAGTGTATTACTTCATGGGTGTTGTAATTATGTTACTTCATTTTGTCTTAAAACAAACATATCATAATCATACAAAGTGAGGCTTAGCCAGGCTACTCTATCAAATCACAAACTTAATACGAGGCAGTTTGGAGTCTTAAGCCAACATGTTCCTGCTAACCTCTTCCCTTCAGGGCAGGTTGGAAAGCAAGCGATTCTGACCACTTTGAGGTAGTTTACATTTGAATTTTTTAACTATATTTACTTCTTAATGTCTCACACGACCAAGTTAATGGTCTATCACAAGTAAACTTCACACATTCAAGAAATTGCCCAGCAGTGTGTACCACAGTTTATTCTGCTTCGCATGCCAGATTATCCTATGGACCAGTGGATCCGTCACACATCTACAATAAACATTTAGGCCTTATTTATTTTTTAATGAAGTGTTTACAGGCACTGTTAACTGAAAAAATTCAAGGCAAAGATTTATAACATGTTATTTGAATACAAGTCCTAATGTCTGGGTCTGGAAAGATAGCTTAGATGCTAAGAGCACTTGTCACTCGAGTATGAAGATCAGAGGTCAGATCCCAGTATCCATGTAATAAGCTGGATTGTGCCTGCATATGCCTGTCACTCCAACACTGAGAAGAGAAGAGACGGGAAAGTCATTAAGACTTGCTGTCTGCCAGCCCAGCCAGAGAGAAAGAAAAAAAAGAAAGAAAGAAGAAAGAAAGAAAGAAAGAAAGAAATAGGAGCACTGTGTTCAATAAAAGACCTCAGCTCAAAAGAATATGGTGGGGAGTAAGAAAATAGGACACCAGATGCCCTTCTCTGGCCTCTGTGCACA
The DNA here is from genome assembly GCF_011762505.2 of Arvicanthis niloticus. Taxonomy (NCBI): domain Eukaryota; kingdom Metazoa; phylum Chordata; class Mammalia; order Rodentia; family Muridae; genus Arvicanthis; species Arvicanthis niloticus. The sequence continues at coordinate 20,910,422 of NC_047661.1, forward strand.
TGCATACAAATACATATATGCATGCACATATAACACATATACATACATATCACACAGATATACATACGTGCACCAAAACATACATGTACACACATACATTCACACACATATATACATATGTAAACATGGATGTACACAAATCACACGCATGCACATATACACACATGTATACACCTGCACGTGTATGCAGGCATAAACATGGAGGCACACATGTACACACATAAACACATGTATTCATTCATACACAAATGAACGAGGGCGATATTTTCTTTCTACATTGGAATGGACCAGACTGACTGGCACTCTGCGCTGAATGAACAGACCACCAGGAAGATCCTTATATGTAACCAAGACTCATTTGTCAGCATCTAAGAAACCTTGACAATGGTTACAAATGTCTGCAATGATAAATGACTACTTCTATTCAAGAACTTCAGCAGTTCTAGGGCACACTCCACACACTGCAGACCAGAACCCTCCCTCCCAGGCCTGTTCATGCCTTGTGTGGTTCCCAAATGCAGGGCACACTATCTTACTTTTCCTTGTCTGACTGCCAGTAACGCATTCAAAAGTCCTCTGAACTGAAGGGTACATTACAGAAACCCAGGCTTCCATTAAAGTGGCCACAAAGATCTTATCTAAATTAAGGGTGAACAGCAGGATGGAAGTTACTTAGCCACAAAAACAACAACAACAACAACAACAGCAACAGTAAACTACCCTTTCTCCACTTCTTGACATCCTGTTTCTGTTTTCTGTCAGGACTACATGCTCCTGTGTTTACCCTCAAAGTAAATAGCACCCTACTCAGTAAAGCAATCTCAGCATCTTTCCAAGCTGTACTTTTCTCTATCTTGTCTGAGCAGAGAGAAGAGGCTATCTAAACTGCAGGCCCATTGGGAGGGATCTCTCTCTCTCTCTCTCTCTCTCTCTCTCTCTCTCTCTCTTTCTCTCTTGAACCATAAGAAATTAGAGTTAATGGGAGAACTGGTAGCCCATGGGTGTTTGTGCTTCAGGGGATGAGGCGTTGGTGACTGAAGTTCAAGGAAGAGAGTCAACAGCAGATACTACAAATCAAAGTCCAAAGCCAGACCTGGGAATTCCAGCAAAGCCCTGAACCTGGTTAAGTGGGTGCTGTTGACTAAGGGGCGCTGTTCTCCCACGCTGACTTTCATATGCTCTAATACAGGACGGAAAAGAAACTCTAAACTGAAATAGATGCCTTGGGGTCAAATTCAAACAGGCCCAGGATCAACTTGGAATCTTGTTTAAATTCAGTAGACTTCAGAGCAGAGCAGGGGACAAAAATTATGAACCTGGATTTTTAACAAGCACATCAAAGGAATCTGATGAAAATATTCCATGGCCACATTTAAAAAAAAATATATTGAAATGCTATAGTCATGCTTAAGTTACTACGATTACCATCAGAAAAGTGCTCTCCATGGTTTAAATAGTGTGTGTGTGTGTGTGTGTGTGTGTGTGTGTGTCTCCTATGTAATTTAATCTCTTATATTGGTTAATGTATATTTTATTATTTTCCACTACAGGGTATCTGTAATAGTCATGCCACAGCAAATTAAATATTATCAATAAGAACCCAGCCCTAGAAGGCAAGGAGTATAGAGAATGATAGGGTGGCTTCCTAACTGCAGGGTGCAGCAACACAAAGCAGCCTTTAGAGCTATCATGTGATAATGGTATCGTAGGTGGAAAACTTGCAGGACAGGGCTTATAAATTAGCACTGCAATCATCCTAAAGTGAGGTTTGTTTTGTTTTGAAGAGGACATGAGGGTTTGGGTTCTTTGTTTGTTTGGGTTTCGAGTGTGTGTGTGTGTGTGTGTGTGTGTGTGTGTGTAACAGTGGTGGAGCACTTGTCTAGCATGCACAAGACCTCATGTTGACTCTCCCTCTCAAACAGTCACATGACAATCATTTTAGTGTTTTACAACTGAGGGAGGAAAACGCCTTCATTAAGCAGCCAAGGTTATTCAGATTTTATAACAACTAAAGGCATAAAGTTCCAAAGAAACAAAGAGATAAGAATCGAGTTGACACTGAACACAACTGCTGTAGAGCAAAAAGACAGGGCTGAGATCAGCCCTCACTGCAGAGACACTGTCAGAGGAAAGATGTCACTCCCTCAAGGGCAGGGGCGCCCAGGACAAAGAAGGAAGGCTATCAAGACTCAGCAGTGACAGTGACGGACGGCAGTTTCTGGGTTCTGAGGAGATAAATCTCTGTGGTATTCTCATCTTCTGTGCACAGTTGTGGAGATAAGGATTGACTGTAAAGCTTGCTTCTGTTGGGATTCAATCTGTTCCCATGTTGCTGTGTCCAACGTCCTGTGAACTCTGACCTACTGTGTGTGTGTGTGTGTGTGTGTGTGTGTGTGTGTGTGTGTGTGTATCCTAATGGCACTCCTTCCTATGCTGTTTGCTCTTGTACTTGCACGGGAATTAACTGAATTATTTCTTTGGCTGTTTGTTCTGTCACTATGTACAAAGAAACCATCCAAATTTATTTTCTGCTGCTGCTTTGCGGCCATATTTTAAATTTCATGTTTGTGTGTATGGGTGTTTTGCCCACTCGTGTAGCAGTTCACCACATATGTGCAGTGCCTGCAGAAACCGGAAGGAAGAATCAGATTCCCTGGGCCTGGAGTTACAGATGGTTGTGACTTATCATGTGAGTGCTGGGAATGGAACCCAAGTCCTTTGGAAGAGTAGCCAATGCTCTTAACTGCTGGGCCATCTCTCCAGCCTCATTGTGGCCATTTTTGTTTATATATTTACTCTGTCCATATTTACTATGCAGAATTTATTTCAATGTGTTTTGTCTTTGGGAGAGAGTACAGAAATTGAACTCACAACTAAAACTTTATTCTAGCACTAAATTGAGCTCTGAGACATGGTGGCTCATTCTTATCTAACTCATTGCATTTGATAAACTGTCCATTTGTTTGCTTCAATAGTACATGTGTGATGGGAAACAATTCAGCAGTCAGTCTGTGGTCTTTTATTTTATGGGTTGTAACATACAGTGATAACCAATGTGTTTTAAAAAATAAGTATTCTGTACTTTTCAAATGGTAGTGGGACGTTACATATGGCACATGGTAATACGTAAAAAGGTTATCTTTCCTTACAAAAGCCACTACTTGATCACATTTAATGCAAGTTTAGAAACAGATCTCTATTGAGTGTTATGTTGCGGCAAATTTACTGTGACTTATCTTATTTTTTATCTTTACAATTTCCCCCAATAAACAGGTACTATTACTGTCCTTATTTCACATGTGCTGCGAATGGTTCCCAGTGAGAGGAAGCGAGTGGCCGCGGAGACAATGCCAGGACCACACAAGCCCTGTCTGTCTGTGAAATCCCATCTGCTCCAAGGGGATCCCTTCTAGCTTCTGCTTTGAACACTGGCCAAGAAGGAAATCGAGGCAGGATCAGATATCTCCATGCCTTTTGAGGTCAGCTCTGAACACAAAGAGCCAAAGACAGTAGAGTTACAGTTTGGGTGTGGGATACGGCCCTCGGCATTAGACTCGGGGCCTTGTTTGTCTCGTTTGTGCTAAACAAATATTTTACCACTGTACACCTCCAGCCTTAAGAACAAGATTTTTAAAAATTATTATGTATGTGTATATTGTCAGAATCTGTGTCTGCCTGCCATATCCATACATGCCTGGTGTCCACAGAGGCCAGTAAGGACCACTGCATCCCCAGAAGCTGGAATTGATTCATTTTCTTGGTATATCTTTTTCTAACTCTGAGGTAATGTCCACCCTTGAAGTTGAGGTATATATTTTTTGTGTGCATCAGAAGGTTGAATCCTGTTTTTACATCCACTCTGCTCATCTCCGTCTTTTTATTGAGGGATTGACTACATTGATGTTGAGAGATATAAATGACCAATGATTGTTAATTCCTGTTATTTTGTTGTTGGTGTTGGTGCTGTTGTTGTTGATAGTGGTGGTGGTGGTGGTGGTGGTGGTGGCAGTAATGGTGCATGTGTGAGTATGCATGTTTATGCTTCCCTTCTTTTGGTTTTGCTGATGTGAGACTATTTACTTCCTTTGTTTCCATATGTGTAATTAATCTCCTTAGGTTGGAATTTTTTTCTAGCACCCCCTGTAAGGCTGGATTTATAGATAAATATTGTTTATAGATAAATATTGTTCAAATTTGCCTTTATCATGGAATATTGTATTTTCTTTATCTATGGTAATTGAAAGTTTTGCTGGGTATTGTAGTCTGGGCTGGCATCTGTGGTCTATTAGAATCTTTGGTACATGTGGTGTCTCCCAGAAATGACAGGGAAGCTATATTCATGATACCATAAGAATATGGATACAGAGATTAGAGTCCCTTCCCATACCTATCTTCCCTGCCCACTGAGTCCTCTGGGGAACCTCCAGCTGCCCTGATTCACCTGATATACCTGGCAGACCTCCAATCTCTCACCATTTCTCTGCCCACCTTATCAGACCTGCTGATCTAGAAGCAGACAGATTGCTCAATGGAATCAAATTGAAAGTCCTAAAATAAATCCACACATCTGTGGATGGATACTTGATTTTTGGCAAAAAAGGCAAAACCATATGATGAAAAAAAGAAACAATCTTCAACAAATGGTGCTGGTGTCTTCATGTAAAAGACTGCTAATAGAACCATATCTATCACCCTACACAAGACTCAATTCCAAGTGGATCAAAGACCTCTACATTAAACTGGAAACCCTAAATCCAATAGAACAGGAAGTGGTTAATAGCCATTGGTACAGGAGCCAACTTCCTGAGCAGAACACCAATGGCTCAGGCTCTAAGATCAACAATTGTTAAATGAAATGTCATGGAACTGGAAGGCTTCTGTAAGGCAAAGGATATTGTCATTAGGATAAAACAGCAGCCTACAGATTGGGAAAGGACCCCTATATCTGACAAAAGGCTAATATCCAAAAGTTATTAAAAAAAAAAACTCAAGAATTTTTTTATAACTCCCTGGGCCAAGCATATTCAAACCACCACACCAAATAACCCAATTAAAAAATGAGGTGCAGAGCTAAACAGAGAATTCTCAACGGAGGAATCTCAAATGGCCGAGAAATAATTAAAGAAATGTTCAGAGCCCTTAGACATCAGGGAAATGCAAACCAAAACGACCCTGAGATTCCTCCTTACACCCATCAGAATGGCTAAGATCAAAAACTCAATGGACAGCACATGCTGGCAAGGTTGTGGAGCAAGAGAAATATTCCTCCATTGCTGGTGGGAGTATAAATTCGTACAACCACTCTGGAAATCAATTTGGCAGTTTCTCAGAAGATTGTAAATAGTTCTACCTCAAGACCCAGGCATACCACTCCTGGGCATATACTCAAAAGACGCTCCACCATACCACAAAACACCTACGTTCATAGCCATTTTATTTGTAATAGCCAGAAACTGGAAACAACCTAGATGTCCCTCGACTGAAGAATGGATAAAGAAAATGTGGTTCATCTACACAGTGGAATACTACTCAGCTATTAAAAACAAACACATCATGAATTTTGCAGGCAAATGGATGTAACTTCAGAATATCACCCTGAGTGAGGTAACCCAGTCCTCAAAGGACATGCATAGTGTGTACTCATGTATAAGTGGATGTGAGTGAAGGTATACTCCACAAACCCAAAAAAGCTACAAGAAGGAAAGGCCCAAATGAGGAAGCTTGAACCTCACTTAGAAGGGGTAATAAAATGGTCTTAGAAGGCAGAGGGAGGGAGGGAACTGAGTAGGAATGGGGATGGGAAGGGGAATGGGGTGTTTCAGGATCAGGTGTGGGGAGAGACGGGGAGATGACCACATGGCCATGAGAATGAATGGAAAGCTGTAGCTGGTGGGAATGGTGAGGTGTGGGGGGGCATCTGGAGGATGCACCAGAGACCTGGGATAGGGGAGAATCCCAGGAATCAATGGAGATGGACTTAGCTGAGACTCACAGCAGTGAGAATATGGCACCTGAAGAGGCCACCTCCTGTAGCCAGGCAGAAACTCCAGTGGAGCACTAAGTATACCAACCCACTCACAAAATTTTTGACTCGAAATTTATCCTGCCTACAAGACATGCAGGACAGGGAATGGAACAAAAACCAAGGGAATGACCAAGCAATAACTGGCCTAACTAAAGACCCATGGGCAAGCACCAATCCCTGGCACTATTAATGATACTCTGTTATGCTTGTAGACAGGAGCCTAGCATGTCTGTCCTCTGAGAGGCTCTACCCACAACGTTAGATGGAGCTTGGGGACTCTTATGGAAGAGATGGAGAAAGGATTGAGGGTCCCAAAAGAGATAGACTAACAAAATCAACTAACCTGGACCCTTGGGGGTTCTCAGAGACTGAACCACCAACAAAAAAGCATACAAACAAAGAGCTGGACCTAGGCCTCCCCACACATATATAGCAGATGTGCAGTTTGGTCTCCATGTGGGGGGGAGGGGGGGGGGGGAGGGGGAGAGGGGGAGGGGGAGGGGGGAGGGGGAGGGGGAGAGGGAGAGGGAGAGGGAGAGGGAGAGGGAGAAAGGAAGGAAGGAAGGAAGGAAGGAAGGAAAGAAAGAAAGAAAGAAAGAAAGAAAGAAAGAAAGAAAGAAAGAAAGAAAGAAAGAAAAAGAAAGAAAGAAAGAATCTTCTGGTACATCTGCTCAGATCCTTCTGGCTTTGAGTCTCCATTGAGAAGTCAGGTGCAGTTCTAATAGATCTGCCTATATATGTTGTTTGGCTTTTTTCCTTGAGTATTTTAATATTCTTTTTCTGTAAAGTTAGTGTTTTGATTGTTATGTAGTGAGGGAACATTTTCTTCTGATCCTATCTACTTGGTATTTTATATAATTCTTGTACCTTTATAGGTATCTCCTTCTTGAAGTTAGGAATTTTTTTTTTATGATTTTGTTGAAAATATTTTCTGGGTCTTTGAGCTGGGATTCTTCTTCCTTTACTCCTTTTATTTTTAGGTTTGTTCTTTTCATAGTGTCCCAGATTTTTATATTGCTTCTCATTTTTGAAAATGGCACTGAAACTAATTAGTAAAGACATAAACAACCTAAGGCTAGGGTTGTAGTTCAGTCGGCAAAGAGCTTGCCCAGCATGCAGGAAGTCCTGAGTTTAATCTTCAGAACCACCTGTGGCTGGGCATGGTGGTGTTTGTAATTGCAGAAGGAGAGTCAGAAGTTCAAGGTCATCCTGGTTACATAGTCAGTATGAGGCTCGTTTGAGCTGGCCTCAACATATTGAGACCACGTCTTGCTCGCACATACTAAATCCAACTAAATTGGATTGTATTTTCAAATACTTTGATCCATCAAGTTAAAAAGCCATATATAATGCTAGAAGACTAGGAGGAAATATCCTGTTGTACAGGATCTATGGTAACTGAGTGGTACCAGCACTCAAAATAACCCCAGTGTCTGTTGCCCTTTTTCTGAAGGCAGGAAGTTTAGCACTGTAACTTAAATGACCCACACCTCCTAAATGCCTAGAGCACTCCAGCAGGTTCTGCAACTACAAAGTCTCCAGTTTCAAATACCCCTGAGAGAGTACTGGCCCTTCCCAAAAAGCAATCCCCAGGTTGTTAGGACCTTGTAACTGTAGGTAATTTTGCATTGTAGTCATAGACTCTCACTCAAATATGTCGTCATGATTCCATGATATTAGAGATGGTTCCAGAATTTTACTTTATAGGAAGTTCTCCTTGTACTCTTTTTGCCCTTAGAAGTATAATCTTACACCCCTGAAGTTCCCGTGGCCTTGCAGTCCTTAGAAGTGGATGTCTTTAGTGATAGAGTTCCAGATACACAGGAGCCCTACCCTGCATCACTCAGCAGCCCACTCAGCCCTGACACCACCCTTTTACTTCTTTCTAAAGATCCAAAAGGGAGTACTTCCAGGAAACGAGAGTGCAAGGAAAGAACTCTATACAGAACTTTGCAAAAGACTGATAAAAGGGAAGATAGAAACCTTGGGTGGGGCTGTCATCCTCACCACAGCTGGAAGTGGCTAGTTTTTCCAGGGCAAAAGTCACTGCTGTAAAGTATAATTGTGGTGAGGGAGAGGCTGAAGAGCCTATATCAGGAGGCTAGTGCTGCTTCTAAAACAGGTTTCTCCAGTTCTGCTTCTGAAAAGTTGGATCCCTAGTGAGTTTTAAGGGTAGACTTCCTCCTGGTTGTGCCTCTGACTCATTACAGGTCTTTCTTCTTGTTGAGCTGAATTTGTTACTCAGAAAAGAAAACCACACCTACCAAACTTGACAATTGGCTTCTCTGGGGAGCCTCCCTGAGACAAGAGTACACATCTCACTGCATGTTGTGAAATTTACTCCACCCTCAATTAAGTCTGTACTTTGACTCTATATAAGTGATACTAGCTGTACTTACTGTATGTGTATGTCATCCTTGATGGAACTGTCTTCTGCTGTTCTTGTCATGCCAACATCAGTACTCACCATATTTTCACTAAGTTACATGGCTGAGGCACGTAGCAGATTGTATTCTTTCTTTCTTTCTTTCTTTCTTTCTTTCTTTCTTCCTTCCTTCCTTCCTTCCTTTCTTTCTTTCTTTCTTTCTTTCTTTCTTTCTTTCTTTCTTTCTTTCTTTCTTGACAGCTCAGGCGTGGTACCGAGCTCAGGCATAGGCCTGGGGGATTAAAGAAAGACTCAGACTAGGGTCATCTGTTATGAGAGAATGCCAATGCCTTTACTGAGCAGGTTCAATATATACACCAAGCCAGAGAAGGAAAAACACAAACTTGGGAAAGAACATGAACTCAACGGGGTGGGGGTGGGGTGGGGGAGCAATAGGATGTCAAGTGTAAATTCCCTTCCTGGGGCATCATCCTTCAATAGGATGTTTTGTTCTTAGAAAAACTGCAGAATGTTACTTTGCAGACAGCAGCACATGAAAAGTCTCAGCCAGGGCATAGCAGCCCTTTGGGGTCCTACAAATCCCCCGTTTTTATTTTATAAGCCAATAGCATCTGTCTTAGGTCACCTTCTGTAAATACCAATTACCCATCATTGAGAATCCTGCCAGCCTCAGGCCCCTGTCTTAGGTAGGTAAGAACTACAAAGGAGTTGCCCATCATTGATTAACTATTCTCTGTAAAGGCTGAGACAAACCTGGGCAGTAGGGTTCTCTCATGCCAGTGACACAAGCACCTGCTTAGTAATTGCCTGGGACTGGGTCTGCTGTCTGCAAAAGCTGCAAAGAAATATCAATCCCTCTGCAACTTTTTCAGTAGTCCTGTTGGTGGAAACTATGACCGGCCAGGTCGAGCTGCTTATTCCCATTGACATCAGAACTGGGGGGGGGGGGGGGGGGTGTTCTTCACAAAGCTCCAATACATCCTTGCCTGGGCGAGGCTCCGTAGTGACAGGGTGCACACACTCTCGGGAATCCAAACAGGACTTTCAGCATCTTTAGGAAAAACACAAACAGAAAACAGAACCTCTCACCCTGACTAACACAGAGTCAACAGGATATTCTGTTCTTAGAAAAACTGCAGAATGTTACTTTGCAGACAGCAGCACATGGAAAGTCTCAGCCAGGGCCTAGCAGCCCTTTGGGGTCTGACACTTTCTTTCTTCCTTTGTTTCTTTCTTCCTCTCTTCCTTCCATTGTTCCTTCCTTCCTGTCTGCCTGCCTGCCTTCCTTTCTTTTTTCTCTCTCTTTTCTTTCTTCCTCTCTTCCTTCCTTCCTTTCTTCCTTTTTCTTTCTTTCTTCCTACCCTACCCAGCACAAACATCAGTTTATAGCAATGCAGTCTCCTGTGAGACCTCATGGCGAGGATAGCAGTTTGGCTGTCCAACAGTAATATGATTCCCCAATCAGGTAAGTGGAGTAAGCCCCACACCCATCCCAACCCCACTCCCACAGTTCCACCTCTGTACCCCATGTCTGTGCTGAAAACATCACCAGTCCCCTGGCTGGTCTCCAGGCTCCCCACATCTGGGCCTTTTCTTTCCTATTCTTGGCTAGGCTCAGACTGAAGGGCCTGCCCCCCTCTCCATCTGCATTCTCTACCCTGTTGGCCTGTCTTCTTCCTTACTCAATGCACACCTCTCTCCTTTGTCTACATTCTCTAACCCAGAAATAAAACAAGAGGCCCAGGCTAAGCTCTTCCATTAACATCTTACCCAGGTCCTTCTTGTTGGTCTCTACCCACAGCTTCTTTTATGTCACCGTCACTTCAAAGAGAACCTGTTTCCACTTGCAGAGCTCTGGTAGATCTGCAGTGTGCACTGGGAGACAACCATTGTATTGTGGCTGTCTTTACCTATTGGAAAGGTTATCTATCTTTCAATTCCAAGGGGTAATTCTCATCAATTTTTCCACCTGTTTCCATTGCTCCTCACCCTTTTCCTCTCCACGTTCACTTCGAGATAAATGCCACCTACATCTGAGTCTTCCAGCTGCTTGACTTTATAACAGCTGTACTAACTCACTGGCCCATTCCAATCGGATCACTTGGCTTCCTGAGCCACTAAGGGTTCAGACTAGATGTCTATTAGACAAAGGCCTATTTTTTTCCTTACTCTGTTGCTCTAACTTGTTCTGTCTGTCATTTCACTCTGTTGTACAAATGAATAAACACACTCTTTGATTGACACTCTCATTCATTTTGGCTACACATTTGCACGTCAAACTTGGATCCTGAATTCCCTACTGAGCTTTTATTCTACATTTAACTATCTCCTAATATTTCCATTTGACTTTCCTGTTATCTCATACTCTCACCCTCGTAAGAATACTCAACACCTTCTTTAAGTTTTACATATATATATATATATATATATATGTGTGTGTGTGTGTGTGTGTGTGTGTGTGTACTATTAATAACATACATATTATGAAATTCATATAATAAATTTTATTTTATAAGTACATATTATATATTTTAATCATATTTACCTCCATTGCCTCCTCTTGTCCCCCTCCCAATATTTCTTCTTATCTTCTACTTCCCAACTTGTGTGTGTGTGTGTGTTTCTGTGTGATCTGCGTGTGATCAGAGTTGCTTATATGAGCATATGTTATGGGTTATTTTCAGTAGCACGGGCATCAATGGGTACACAACTAAAATGTACATCACATCCTACCCAAAAAAGGCATGGCCTCTTAAGCTCCTCCCTCAGATCCACTGTGAATTGCATGGCACTTTTTCTCACTCACAAATTATCATCAATGTCACTATCACTCACCCAGTGAGTGTTGTTTCTTCTCCCTGTTCTACCTACTAACCTCCCTTCTTCTTTAAAATCTGAGACAGAGTTTACTTTGCTGCCCATACTGACCCTAAACTCCTGACCTCAGGGGATCCTCCTGCTTGAGCCTCCCAAGCATCTGAGATTATATCATCTGCCGCTGGTCCATACTACCAAGCTCTCTTTCTCTTTCCAACATTCTTCAGTTTTCTTTTCCTTCATAAAACCCTGTTCACAAGCATGCATTGCCCATGTTGGTCAGACATTTAATTACACAGGCTGAAATGTAGATCAGTGGTAGAGTGTTTTCCTAGAATGTGCAAGACCCTGGGTTTTAGTCCTAGTACTGAAAAAAATTAAATAAAAAAGAAAAGGGAAATGTATTGCTGCACACACAAATGTGGAGGATGAGTACCTGCAGGAGTCTGGACAAGCAATGACAGTGAGAACCTGACCCCTTCCATCTTCAGACAAGTGAAGCCTATCTCCTAAGCCACCATCTGCACAATGACATAGCAGGGGTGAGGCATCCGTCTCTGGAGCCTTCCATCATTGTCCAGCAGAATTCCCAGTACTGACTGATTTATAAGACACGCATCATGGGAGTACTGAAGAGTCAGGGGGCTGCTCCCAGAGAGCACAGAGTAAAAATAGGCAAGCATGACTGCCAGAGAACAGAAGGATGCTGTTCCAGAATAGAGCATCTATTCTGAGGAGGCAAAGCAACAGATGTCCAAAACACTCTTCCGTGACTCGGATGAAGTTAAATTCCCTCAGTCTGACACTCCAGCCTTCTACCCAAGGTAACCTAAAATGGTCTTTCTTACTCAGCATAAACCTGTTGTCTGATTCACTCTCAACTATTTTCTATCCTTACATTTCTTGGGGGTCTCCCTACCCTCTTCATTAATGTCACTGTCTACATCACTTCTTAAATTTACCATCCTTCAAACTCAAAATTAATCCACCTCACCATCTGTAATGCAGCCATGGCTCATTACCAAGGTCAGATAGGCTGAGTAGAGAGTGGTTGCCATCAGACTGTGGGCACAACTGAAGTTTGGAAAAGATGAAAAAAAGTATTGATGTTATTATTTATAATGAGAAAATAAATCAAATTTTAATTACAAGTTTTGAAAAGTAGAAACATCATTAACATTACATAATCCAAAGAATAATGTGTTCAAGAATTAATTGCCTCTCTCATAACATATTATATATCTGCTGCATGTTTGAATCCATTCATGTATATATGATATATATTCTCTAATTCATTCATTAGAAAGACATTTTAATTATTTCTATTAACAGAGAAACAATTCAGTTTCTTGCTTTTTCTAAGAGATTCTTTTAAGAATTTATTTCATCTTCTCAATTCACATTTAATAATATTTATATAAATATTTACAATATCATTCAGAGAAATTTCCAAATGATTGTGTTTGTGTGTGTGGGGGGGGAGATGATGGTTAGGAAACTTTCAACAGACTATTCTCTGGCTCCTTATACAAAAATGATGTTGCTTCTTATAATCCCACCAGGTAAGAATAAGATCACTATCACATTTTTTAGCCAAATTTAAAGCAAGCTTTATTAAGTACTGACCAAGACTTCCTGACTCCATACCTCTAGACTATGTGTGTGATCAAGCACATCCTATACAACTGAGGCAACCAAGCTTGTTTACAGACGTGAAAACACGTGGCTTATTGTCCTACATGAATAACAACCCCCACAATTCTAGGAAGTTATCTGTCTTTGGGCAAGTGGGGGTTACTGGTTACGGGCATTTTTGTTTTATAGACCCCTTAAGCACTATAATTAAACTTAAAACAGAACCTTAGGCACCATATGAATTTTCGGCCCAGTGCCTTGGCACTTGGTACTGTGGGATGCACTATTATGTTAAGATCTGGCCCTGTTCTCTTTCAGATGAAGAACGGCTTGTGGATCAGCATGGAGCTTGGAAGGAATATTGTTAGGAGCCATTTTATTTCCTATACCAGGATGGCCAGGCAGAGCTGTGTGAAAACATCTAGGTAAATCCCACTAAAACTGTTTAATGCTCAGCTGTTCCTTAGCTGGAGTCCAGAGCACTGATGGCTACTCCAAGGCAGGGAGGGAAGTGTTCTGAAGGAGAAGTATAGAGAAAAATCATTTCGGATAAAATATTTGATGGTTGAAAATTCATAAAAACACATTACAATGTTGACCTTTAAAATGTGGATGATTTCAAAAAGGACATTGAATATTTTATTTGGTATACCTTGTATGATGTATGTATGTAAGTCCTGACACTTTTGGTGTCTCTGGGAAATATTTACAATTTTATAAGTCATATAGTAACATAGAAGATTGCTTCCATAAGCATGTTATCTATATTATCTTGTGGAATATATATCTATGGCTACCACTTTTTCCTCTGTACTACTTCTAACTTTTCTATTCTGTTATTAATAAATGAGCTAAATAAAATATTTTATAGGTTTAGTTGAATGAGTCATGATTGTTGCAGCAGTTGGTTAACCACTTTGACTCTCAGTGGGTTGTATATGCACACCCATCCAGGAGCTATCTGGATTCTTGAATGAAAGACACACACACACACACACACACACACACACAAACACAAACACCAGTTAATTTTAATATATCTTGACCCGCTCAAAGACTGGGCAGTTCTAATCCTCTGCCCAGCTAGCACACATTTCCTTCCAGTACTCCTGGCTCTACAACTTCTAAATCTATGTTTTATCTTTGCTACGCTATTACCTTCCGGGCAGCCCCTCCCATAGGGCTGCTCTCCCTTCCCACCTTCATTTCGGATGAATTTTCTTCTGCAGCTCTAAATCCTATCTGTCTCCCTCCAAGATGTGGTGATCTCTCTCTTCTTCCTTTCTCTCACTTCCTAGTCCAAGCAAATCCAAAGGTCCCCCGCAGTCTACCCGCCCAGCCATTGGCCGTTGGCTCTTTATTGGGGACTAGGATCTTCAGTGTTTGGACACACAGATTCCCAATTTGGGGGGGGGGGGGTGGATTAATTTAAAACATTAGAACCAATCATGAACACATGGTCATATATATTTACACACACACACACACATACACACACACACACACACACACACTTTGGTTTAGGGTTAGAGCATTAGTTCAGTCCCAATGGTCCCAAAATATAGTACACATGTTCTTTACCTTTTAAGAGGACTGTAGTGGCTTGAATAGGAACGGCCCCATAGACTCATGTGTTTGAATGTTGGCCAAAAGGAGTGGCATTATTAGAAGGTTTGGCCTTGTTAGAAGAGCTGTGATTAGAGGCTTGGAGGTCTAAGAAGCTCAAGTCTGGCCAGTGTGTCACAGTCTCATTCTGCTGCCTTTGGATCAAGATGTAGAACTCTCAGCTCCTTCTCTGGTACCATGTCTGTCTGCACACTGCCATTCTCCCCACCATGATGATAATGCACTGAACCTCTGAACTGTAAGCCAGCCCCAGTTAAGTGTTTTCCTTTATAAAAGTTGCCTTGGCCATGGCTTCTCTTCTTAGCAATAGAAACCCAAACTAAAACAAGGACAAAGGCAAGAGTCCTCTCATTCTCCCTTCCAGGACATCTTGGTTGGCAGGTACCAGCATCTGTTGCTAAGTAACCAGTGAGACCAGTCCTATTGGTACATCTCAATTTAGAGAAGTGCAAACCCAAGGAAACTAACAATGTGTCAAAGCCAAGGGTCTGAGTTGCAGTAGCTCATCCTACATGGCTAGGTGCAAAACTCGAATGTCTGTTTACAAAATCAAGCCCCTCAAATAATAGATGTTTTCATCACCTAGATCTCGGGAAAGAATGGCAGCTGCCACCACCAGCCCTACAACTAATCAGCCAGAGTTCTTTCTTTTCCCTTCCCTTAGGTCAGCTCAGTTGCAATGATTGCAAGATAAACGTTAATCTGTGAAACTCAGAGATGCATTTTTGTTGCCTTCAATAAGAGATCAAACTTAGCTTTTAGATGCCATTCTTCCTATGTGAAATAGGAAGAATGTGGAAGGAGCAGACCTCAAAACTGTAATCATAGCAGCAGCAACAGCAGCAATCATCATCATCATCATCATCATCATCATCATCATCATCATAGTGTTTAAAGGTGTAGTTCACATATAGCCTGAAACTTTGAAACAATGAAGTCCTCTGTCCTTAATCCTTTAGGATTCTTTTGAATGGTTTTAAGGGCCAAAATGTATGGCTGATACAAATCTGGAAAAGTAGTTTCACCAAGAACCAAAAGAGTTCCTTAGGTTGGTTATGTGAAGAGGGGAAAAATAAAAGTAAAACTATTAGAGTTTGTAGCCGCCTGCGGCCATGGACAAACTAGGTTCACCTGAGAGGGAGGCTGGAAATGAAAAAAAGGGGGTGGAAAGGCAAGAGAAACATGAAGCCAAGACAAAGTTTTCTGATCAAGGCTCAAAGTTTAATATTCAGCTCTTCTATTTAAAGGGAAAGCCCCACTGAACCCATTCTTTGTTTCAGCCAGATTATGTTGTCAAGGCAAGTTCAGCCAGCAGTCTATTCTTCTAAGTTCCTGTAGGAAGTTGTACCTGCAGCCAACGTAGATAACTCCACCTAGGTCCTATTACTAGGTCTATTGTGGTAAACCAGGTCTTTCCAACCTGCTCAAGGCTTGGGGGAGGGCACAAGAATTGAGTTAAAATCCTTAAAATTTCTACTGAAAATAAGATAAGAAATTAGTATTTCTTGACTGTCATTGTGTGTCAATCATGTCCCTACTTGCATTTACCAAATCGTAGATGCAGTGACTAGAAAGGATGCATAGGGTTAATATCATTAAATCACCTGATGACGGGGTTATAAGGATCAGAAATGGTATACACACATTGCTGTTACATAACAGGCATGCAAGTCACCGTGGCTCTTATTGGCTTATAATGAACGCTTCGGACTGGAGGTCTAGTTTTATAGTATAACAGGTAGGCTTGCATTGGAAACATATCGACCTAGGTCTGAACTTGGGTGCGGAGGAAGAGAGGGCATCAAGATAGCTCACTGGGTAAAGGTGCTTGCTGACAAGCATGATCGTGTTACTGATAATCTTAGTTCCAGCCTCAGAACCCATGTGGTGAAAGGGGAGAACTAACTCTCTCAAGTCATCTTCTGGCCTCCATATATTCTGTATACATGTCTCTCTCTCTCTCTCTCTCTCTCTCTCTCTCTCTCTCTCTCTCTCTCTCTCTCTCTCTTAGGGTGGAGGGTAAAATAAACAAATTAAAATGTTGATTTCCAGGAAGTGTAGGGATGTTTGAAGAAACCTATAACCTTTACAACCAGTAACACTTTTATATTAGATGGAAAATGTAGCTACACATATTAGTCTTTATTTAATTGTAGAAAAAATGAATTTGCTTTTTATGGTCCTAAAGTAAAAATAAAATTAGTAGGTAATATCTGCACTGGGAAGGCAGAGACAAGCAGACACCTGGGGCTTACTGTCCAGGAAACCAAGCCAAATCAGTAAGCCCCAAGCCAATAAGAGACCCAGTCTCAAAAACCATTGTGGTAGCTGGAGAGATGGCTCAGCAGTTATGAACATGTACTGCTCTGGCAGAGGACCTGGGCTTAGTTCCCAGTAAGCATTTGGGCACTCACAACTGCCTCGACTCCAGCTTCAGGATATCTGACTCATTTCTGCTGGCCTCCAAGGGCAATCACACACACACATGTACACAATTGCACATACATATACACAATTATATATACATGTACATAACACACATATATATAAATAAATAATAAAACCCAAGGTAGACAACTCCTGAGGAACCACACCTGAGGTTGTTCCTTTGCCTACACACACACACACACACACACACACACACACACACACATATCCATAAATAGACATTCATTATAAGGGAAAGAACACATTCATTACAGGACATGAACAGAAGGATGTCAGGAACTGTTGCAGCCCGTACTGCCCGTTCCGGTCCGAGGGTCAGGGTCTAGCGAGCGAGAGAGAGAGAGGATAAAGGGGAAGAGACGCGAAGAATGGAGACAAGACAGAGATTCTGATCAAGTCTCTTTTATTGAAGGGAATTCTGAGCTATTTATAGGCTTTTGCCACGTGCCTTGTAGGCGCGTGGATACCACGTGCCTTGCAGGTGTTGATATGACGTAAGCCTTACAGGCGTCTATAGCGTGGACAGCACGTGCACCACAATGCCTTGCAGGCGTGGATAGCACATGCGCCTTATAAGCATGTATGGTGTAGATAGCACGTGGACAGCACGTGAACTGCAATACCTTGCAGGCGTGGCTACCACGTGCACCTTGCAGCTGGGGCCAGTAAACAGCAACACAAAATATGTGGGATATCAGAGTGTGCTTCAGCTGTTGTAGGCTATTGAAAACCAAATCTTTCGTCAGGGTATATGGTTCCAGATGGCTGCAAAGTTGATCTAGCCGCTTTCTGCTAAAGTCGGCTCCCAACAAGGAACCACTTCAAAAACTAAGCTCCCAGCTATCTGTGGTTCATCTTAAGAAGGCTCCAAACAGATCTTTGAATCTGCCCTAAGGATGACTATAAGGAAAACTGAGAAAGCTCATAGAAGAGTGTATTAGTTAGACTTTTACTGCTGTGAAGGGACACCAAAGACCAAGGCAACTCTTACAAAGGACAACTTGTGTTGGCACACTCAGAGCATAGCCCTGCTAGACAAGGCAGTGCCTGTTTGTAATGCCAGCAGGGGAGACCTAAGGACTCACGGGAGTGAACACAAGTCAGTTTTAGAGCTTTGCAGATCTGAACACAAGCTGCTTTCTCCACTTCCTCCTTGGCTGAATCATCAGGAGGCTCAACCTCACTTGCTGTCAAGTTCTTATCTCTCCGCCTGCTTTCATTTGTGGTTTTCTCAAAAACAGAACAACCTGTGGAGTAGCTTCATCTCTACATTTTATTATACCTTGTTTGTTTTAAAGCTTATTGAACACTTCCCCTCCTGGAAAGATTCAGTTATTGCGTAGACTCATGATGTCTATACTGAGTGTCAACCTTGGGATTTCCCATAGGAACTAGAGTACCCGATTCTCAATTTCATCCTACATTTCATGGGAAATAGTTCCAGGACAGCCAGGGCTACATAGAGAAACCCTATCTCAGAAAAAGAAAGATTGTATCTGTGTCTGTATCTGGTTTTGTGCCTGCATTTCTAGACATATGGTAGACTTTCTTTAAAACTGTTGTCTGATTTTCCTCTTTATTCGTCACCCTTCTGTCTGTTTCATTTTATTTTTATTCTGCTTTGCTTGGTGTTTTCAGCCACAGTCTCACTACGTAGTGACGGCTGGGCTCACACTCAGCATCATGCAGCGTTTACCTCCTGACTTCTGGCTCTGGCAATGACAGGCCCTCGCCACCACACCCAGATTTCCATGTTCTTTAAAAGATATCATTTAAAAATTTTCAGTATGTGTATTTGTGTGTATCTGTGCACATGAGTGCAGGTGCCCATGGAGACTGAAAAAGATGTTGGATTCTCTGGAGCTGAAGTTACAGGTGGTGGTGAGCCTCCTGACAAGGGTGCTGGGAAGTGAACTCAGGCCCCTGAGTAGGTCTTCCTAACCACTTCAGCCTTTGTACCTTTGTACCTTTAAAACTGTGCTAGTCAACGTGTGACATCACACCAGCAATCCTAATCCAGAGCCACTGAAATTCTGTCCTGTTCCTAAGCCAAAATGCATCGGATGATTTTTAAGATGAAATTTAAGTCAGTACCTAAAATGGCAGTTTTAAAAATAATTCTAACAGAGATAAACCAATTTAATACCTTTATGCCGAAGAATGAAACTAGACAATTCAAAAGTCTGTTTTGTTTTTATTTTTGTTTTTGTTTTTTGTTTTGTTTTGTTTTGTTTTTGTAGCTAAGCCATTATATTTTCTACAGGAGCAGAACACTTTGCAGGCCCAGTCAGAGATCATGTAATTTGCAACATTCAGTCATTTTAAATCAGAGCTGAGGAATTTGAGACAGGGTACATGGGCAGGACTTGGCATGATGCTTCACACAGCGGAGAACACACATGTTCAGGATCAAGGCTGTAGTCAAACCAGGGTATAACACAGGCAAGCAAGCACAGCCAGAAATGCCTCAGCGAACCTACACTTCTGGTACAATGTCCAGCAGCTCCTGTAGTAAGAGAAACTGGTAGCTTCATCCCTCTCCCCACCTCACCCCCAAGTTCTGCTGATCCTTTCCAATATGCCTTCTGTGTGGACCTTGTGTCATGTTGGGGTTTCTGTTATAACACCACCCCTTTACATTCAGTTCTCTGCCTTGACTAGTGTTTGCTTTCTAGTGTTCTTGAAATTCTGTGGAGAGACTAGGTTCTGCATTCAGAGGAGAGATCTGTCAGGTAGACTGTAGAGTCCCAGCACCAAAACACATGACACCGAGACACAGCAAATTCTATCATTGAAATATAGGTGTGTGTTTCAAAAGAAGCAAGTTCTCTCCCAATTCCAGGGAGCTTTTCATAATAAGAGTGATTGTTAGCTTGCATAGTTTCCGTTATCTGTTGCTTCAGTGATCACAGGGTCAGAAAGTGCAGAGCTTTCATCCAGATGCCAGAGAGAGAGAGAGAGGAAGAGAGAGAGAGAGGAGGAGAGAGAGAGAGGGGAAGAGAGAGAGGAAGAGAGAGAAGAGAGAGAGAGGAAGAGAGAGAGAGAGGAAGAGAGAGAATTTATTTACTTTACATTCCATTGCAGCTTCCTCTGCCTCCTTTCCTCCCAGACCCTCCCTTTCCCCTCCCCTCCCCCTATCTACTCCTCTTCCTCATCACCTTAGAAAAATTGAGGCTTCCCATGGTTGTCAACCAGCTTTGGCATATCATGTTGCAATAAGACTAGGCACACACCTTCTTCTGTTGAGGATAAGGCAGCCAGCCCAGTTAGGGAAAAGGGATCCAAAGGCAGGCAATGAAGTCAGGGACAGCCCCTGCTCCCACTTTAGGTGTCCTACAAGAAGACTCAGCCACACAACTGTTACATATGTGCAGAGGGCCCAGGTCCATCCCATCACTTGCATGCTCTCTGGTTGGCAGTTTCGTCTCTATGAGCTCCTATGGGCTTAGGTCAGTTGATTCTGCTGGGGTGGGGGGAAGGTTGTGTCCTTGACCTTTCTGGCTCTTTTAATCATTCCTTTCCCATCTTCCACAGGATTTCCCAAGCTCCACCTAATGTTTGGCTGTGGGTCTCTGCATCAGCTCCTATCAGTTCCTGCTTGAAGCCTCTCTGAGGACAGTTATGCTGGGCTCCTGTCTGCAAGTATAGCAGACTATCATCATTCTGGGTGATGGACTTCCTCTCATGTCATGGGTCTCAAACTAGGCTAGTCATTGCTTGGCCTTTCCCTCAAATTCTACTCTATCTTTTACCCCTGCACATCTTGTAGGTAGGACAAATCGGGGTTTTGTGGCTCAGTTGATAGCAAGGATGTGGAACAAGGGGAATAATCCTCCCTTGCTGGTAGAAGTGCAAACTGCTACAACCATTTGGGAAATTATTTTTGGTAGTTTCTCAAAAAATTGAGAATAGTTCTATCCAAGACCCAGCTATATTACTTCTGAGCATACACCCAAAAGATGCCCCACCATACCACAAGGACACTCACTCGAGTTCGTAGCAGCTTTGTTTGTAATAGCCAGAAACTGGAAACAACCTTGATGTTCCTCAGCTGAAGAATGTATAAAGAAAATGTGGTGTATTTACACAATGGAGTATTACTCCACCATTAGAAACGGTAATATCATGAAATTTGCAGGCAAATGGCTGGAACTAGAAAATATCATCCTGAGTGAGGTAACCAGACCCAGAAAGACAAACATGCTATATACTCACTTGTAAGTGGATATTAGAGACAGAATAAGCATGCTACAATCCACAGACACAAAGAAGGAGGGTCCAAGAGGGGATGCTTGGAGCTCATTGAGAAGGGGAAATATATTAGACATGGAGGGAAGGGAGAGGGAGGGATGGAAACAGGAATGATGAGGTGGAGGGGAGGATGGAGGGATAGAGTACTGGGAGAAGACAACCAGATTGGGGGCCATCTGTGAGACAAGCAAGAAACCTAGGACAATGGAAAGTCTTAGGAATCTATGAGAGTGACCTGAAGTGGAAACTTGAGGGTTCTTGGGAAAGTCAGTTGGATGATGTTTTGCTGGAGCAAACATGTGAAGGAACATTTAGCTGAAGTGGACACAGGTGCAAGACTGAGGCAGCGTTATGAAGGAACGTTTCTCTGAAGCAGGTGAAAGGATGTTCTGCTAAAGCAAGCACGTGAAAGGACACGTGATGAAGGATTCTTCACTAATAACGCACATGTATTGGTCTGCCTTACATTGCATGGTTAAGCTTCATTTGTCAGGACTCCATAGAGAGAAATGCACCAAATAACTTCTGGTGGTGTGCTGCAGTTTCTTGCCCCTTCTGCAGACTTGGACTGATTGGCAGAGTGATGTCATCTGAGACAGACACAGGTGCTGAGGCAAGACCTGTGGAGGACACGTGATGTTTGAAGGGAGTATAAATAGAAGTCAACTGACAGTGATGGAGGCTGAGGTGGGCTTGCTTATAGAGCTAGCTGTGCAGTGCTTGTTGGTCTCGCATCTTCTCTGAGAGTAACACTGCTGAGAACTTCTGGCATCCCTCCAGGTCCCTCATGCTGACTTGTACCAAGGCTGAGAACTGGCTGCTAAGTCATGCCACCCCTGCTGCTATCCTAACACTACCATACTGCACTGCTGACGTATCTGTGAAGTGTTTGTGAGTGGATCCAGCTGCCGCTGCTGAGCTATAAACTGAACTGCTGATTTCCTGACAGCACAGGTGGGATCTGTTCCAAAGAACCATTTCTAAACAGGTCCACTTCCCCCATACCCTTTCTTTCCCACTACCTCTGGTGGGTGGGAGGTTAAAGCATTTAAGAACCATCATTAAAAATAGGCTTTGAAAAAAATTAAAGTTACAGTGACCCTAACTAAGACTCTTGGCCATGGGGAATATGGAACCTGAACTGGCCATCTCTTGCAACCAGGCAAGACTTCCAACAACAGATTGGAACACCAGTCTAGTAGAGTTTTTAAGGCAGTGTTCCCACAGAGAATATGGTAATTTTGAGAGACAGTATTAGCTGTCCCTGAATGACATCTCCTCTTTCTTAGAATAACTTGAATTCAATTTTTTTTTAAAAAAAATTAGTGTTCAATTCAGCAGCACATATACTAAAATTGGAACAATACAGAGATGATTAGAATGGCCCCTGCAAGAAAGACATGCAAATTCATGAAGTGTTTCTTATTTTTTTCTAAAATATATAAAAAGCTAAAAAAGAAACAAAAACAAAACTGGACATCAAGAAAACAAATAACTCAAAATAAAAATTGGGTACAAATCTAAACAGAGTATTCTCAATACTCACAAATTATTACACAATATTCACAATAATCACAAATGGCCAAAAGGCACTTAGGACATGTTCAACCTCCTCAGCCATCAGGAAAATGCAAGTCAAATGACTTTGAGATATCATCTTACACTTGGCAGCCATCTCTCCAACCCTTGAACTTCTATTCTTTTCTGGTAGTGTTACTCATCCTTTCTTGAAGATGGCTGTGGCTATGTGCTTGAATTCTGGACAAGAAACCAATGGAATCGTTGTATGGGGTTATAGAACATATTAACAGCTTCTCTCATAAGTGGTCATCCATTGTGTCTCATTTCTTGGTCTCTGTTTCTTGATTATCAGACATGGCCTCTAGTTGTGAATTATATCACAATTGGATGAAAGCTTTGCCCTTTTCCAGCTAGAGCTTACCTGCCTCTCTGGGAGGTTCCTCTAAGCACTCTATGATGAAAAGCAAGCCTAGATGCCAGGGTAGTGGGCAAGGGACACTAGTTTATTGAACATCATTGAAACTGACTGGGTACATAGCCTGACCTTTCTGCCTGGTCACACCTCTGTGAGAATCTCTGTGAGACTGGAATCTAGCTGAGAACTTTAGAAGCTGGTGGGCCTCATTGTCTCTTGGCTTTCTTTCCAGGGTCTGAATATGGTTTGTTTCCCTTCAAAACACATTTTCTTTCCAGGGTCTGAATATGGTATGTTTCCCTTCAAAACACAATGTAGTCCCTCAAATATCCACAAGAAGGAGCTGTACTTTCTGTTCCTTCAACTCAGATCCCCCTTTCCTACTGACCCTCAAATCAAACAATCTGAGCTTTGTTGAACATCACCTCTCCAGTCCTAAAGAATCAATCAAGCTGTTATGCATTCTAAACAGCAAGACACCACATTCCACTGTTGTCAGTGTAGCCCTGGACAGTAAGTCACATACCTATCTCAGCTCAAAATCTCTGCCTTCCTAGTATTGCCATCGAGAATGTCATTTCTGTGATGGAAGAAAAAGGAATGAGGGATGGAAAGCCTTTTATGAAAATGAGAATTTGCCTTGGGGTCCAGTTTGGGAGCTCTAAGTTCTTGTACACACTCAAGTCATTAAACTTGATTTTTGTTGAGCAAATAGACATGAAGGGCTGTATAATGTCAACTAATTTCATCAGTCTCAATGAAGAACAAGTTTTAAATGTGACTGACAAAGGAAACCAATCCAACGAAGAGGAAAGTAGGAGTTATGTTAAGCATAAGCAATCTCATACTCCAAGATTGCATTTGTGCTTGGAAATTCAATGGGGAAATGCATTATTCTTTTTGAGTTTGCTACTGGAATTAAAGACACCTGGAGTTTGTAAGAGTAAAGGGTGGAACGAACTGTATTTGGGCCACTCATGTTACCTGACAGCCCTTCCAGTACTCGGCAAAGGAGACAGGAGGAAAACATGAAAGTGCCTAGGAACACATAAGTTTCTTGTGGGTATTAATGTAAAATCATTAATAATTCTGAAGTCATATAGAGAAGAGTAAACAGCAGGAAAGACAAGAGAAAGGAAGGATTGATTCCTTCTGTGCCTGCCTAGTGTGCACTCTGCCTTCCATGTCATTCTTTTCCTTATGCTTCTGTAGGTTTAGACAGCAATGCTTTGTGCCTTTTAAATTTAGGGTGTGACTTGAATACAACAGGCAATGGTCTTAACTTGTCTGCCTCCCATCAAGGTTTCTTAGAGTTAGGGTCTAGGAGCAGGACTTACCATGGGCATTCCAATGTGCTTTGAATAAATATAAAGTAATTAATTTTCTCTCATAAATGAGTAACAAGAGCAGTCTAGGTTTCTAATGGAATAACACGGAAAGAAACTGGTTATGGCAATGTTAAAACCAAATGTTTCTTTTGATCTTTTCTACAAGATAAAAATATAGCAGGTCGAATCATCTGTCCAAGATTTTTAGAAGCTTGTTATTTTAGGGAATATGATTCACTGGGAAAAAAAAGGACCACATTCATGTAAAATGTCTGTCAGTGTTGTAAAGTTCAGTGGTATTTTGAATATTCCTTCTTACTGCTTGAAATCTGTGTCTTGAAGTCTATTCATATAGTCAGGATTCTCCTGAGAAAAATTAATGGAATGCACGCATCATCTCTCTATCACCTATCAATTATTGTCTATTGTTTATTATCTATCATCTGTATATCTAGGTATCATCTACTTACTATCTGTCTATCTATCATTTAGTCAAAGACATTCATTATAAGGAACTGGCTTATATGATTGTTGAGACTGACAAGTAGAAGTCTACAGTGTGAACCAGTCAGGGAAAAAGCTGATAACATAAAGTCCAAAGACAGTCTACTGAAGAACTTCCTCTTCCTACAGCAAGGTCTTTCTCCTCTGTTTTCCTTTATTCAAGCCTCACACTGATTGGACAGGTGTGATGGCTATTTCCAGTTGTCAACTTGACTATATCCTAGAATGAACTACAATCCAGAAATGAAGGATGTATCTGTGACCCAGATCTTGAGACTGGAAGACATAGGCTTTTGATCTGGATCTTGACATGGGATGACACACAATTTTGATGCAGATCTTGAGGCATAGTGGAAATGAAAAGCTTAGTCCCAAGCAAGGTGGTACACACTTTTAATTTCAGTAGACAGAGGCAAGCAGATCTCTGAGTTCAAGGCCAGCCTGGAACAGAGCAGGTTTCAAGTAAAGAACAGGTTAGATCAGGCATGGTGGTACACACCTTTAATACGGGCCATACCTACTGCTGGTGGCCTATATAAGGACAACGGAGGAAGGAAGCCTTCCTTCTTCTTCGCCTGCTTGCCCTTACTTGCCAGCACATCTGTTGGAACCTACTTCTTCAGGATTCCAGCTTATACAGAAGACCAGCTGAAACAACTAGCCTCTTGGAACTGAGCAACCACTTCCTTGGAAGTACTCTTGGGCTTCCTCCAACTCACAAATACCCATTGTTGGACTGCAGGCTGAAAGTCATTCCAATAACTTCCCTTAATATATAGAGACACTCCGTAAGGTCTGTGACTCTAGAAAGCCCTAACTAATATAACAGGCACACCCTTAGTGTACGGTGTAACCTGCTTTATTTTAACTTAAAATGTTGACTTTACCCCCAAACACCATTGAAGCAACATTGAAGGTTTTTCTTTGTCAAGTTAACACAAAATTAATTGTGACAGCGTTCATGTGGCAGTGCCTATGTAAATTGTTGTCTATGACTCTGCTTAATGATGTCTGAAGGAAATGGTCACGGTGAATGCTACTAGTTTTGTGTATGTGCCTAACATGGGCTCCTACTTCAAAGGTCTGGATTCTGAGCTCTGTGACACTGAACAAGTTATCAAAAGTGTATATTCTGGCTTCTTCACTTGTATTTTAGGAATAATAGTACCTCCTTATAAAAAGTGAGGATTAAATATATGCACAATGTTCAGATCAATGTTTGGCACACAGGAAGATTGTACACCTTTCCTTTAATGATAAAAATGTCAGCACAAAGGGGATATCTTATAATAGCAGAAATATATACTTATGTGTGTATATATTATATATGTTTTAAAGAAATAAATTTAAGGAATAATTCATATTCTACTGAAGAGATGAGGAGCTAGACAAATTCCATGAAGCAGAAACTACTCTCTGATGTAGAGAAAAAGGGAGCTCTTAAATATCTTAAAGTTGTTTTTCAAAAGTATAATTTCCTCCCCCCAACTCTTGAAATTTTTTATTGAAGAAAGACTGTGTGTTATTTAGTTTTCTGTTGTGATAAAACATCAGGACCAAAGTCAACTTAGGGTAGAAAGAGTTAATCTGGCTCATGGTTCTAGAAGGGTGAGGATCCATCAAGTGGTGGAGACATGGCAGCAGGCAGGCATGGTGACAGGAACAGAAAACTGAGAGGTCACATCTCAACTGCCAGCATGAAACAGAGAGAGGAGAACTGGAAGTATGTTGAGGCCAATTCTACGTAGGACATTTCTTACTCAAATTACCACAAACTATTTTAGACACCAGTGTCTAGCCATTGTTGACCAGATGTCCATAAAACTGTTAAATGTGGCCATCAAGCCACTGAACCTTGTTTTTTTTTTTTTTTTTTATGAATTGAAATCTGAATAAAAGGATAGCACAGCAAATTGTTTGACTAGGAGAAAAAAAATCTAAGAAACCATGGTGGACATGTGACCCATCCCTGTGATCCCAGCACTGGGAGGCTGAGGCAGGAGCACTGCAATGAATCCAAAGCTACCCTGCTTACACAGTTAGTTTCAGGCCATGTGACCAGAGCTAATAAACCAGAGACCTGGCAGCAGTTTCTGCTCATCCATCCTGAGCAATGTGCTGAGTCAGCAGTGTCCCCACCTAACACACACGCAAAGCCCAGATGCTACCAGTCTTTTCTCCTTGTGAGTTCTTCTTTTTCCCATAGTTTATCCCTCCAGTTTCAACCCCATATCACTAGATAGGAGAGAAAGAAGGATAGAGGAGATATGAAACTATCTGCATCTGGCCAAACCATGCCTCTGCTAAAGCACGAGGCAAATAGTCAGCTTCTGTGGACAGTTCGAAGAGGACCCACATCCTTCCATCTGGGATTAAAATAAAAACACATTCTTATAAAATTTCTGTGTTTTTAAAGAAACCAAAATTCCAGAATTCTTACTACCCCCAGCACATCCAGGTGATATGGATTTTAAAGAACAAATTTTAACTCTCTTGTGGATTTGATTTCTAAGAAATTTAAAAGTTTTAAGAATTTGTTATTTTAAAAGTTTCATTTCTGCATGTGCTTACACCACTAATATGTGAGTATGTAGGGAAGCCAGAAGAGGGTGTTGGATCCCATAGAGTTAGAGCTACAGGCAGCTGTGAGCTGAGCTACTAGCATGGGCACTGGGATTTGAACTTAGCTAACCTGGAAGAACAGCCTAGAGTGCTTTTAACCACTGAGCCATCTCTCCAACCCTAACTTCTAGGAAATTTAATTGGTTGCTTTCCTAATACATCATGGGCTTTTTGTCTTCTAACCTTAGTGTCCAAGTCATTAAAAGCCATGCCAATGAAATAGCAATAGTAATATAGAATTAACATTTTGTTTCATATATTTTAATATGTTTGGTTTTTTATTTAAAATAATTTTCCATGCAATATATTCTGATCATAGATTCCCCTCCCTTGTTTTCTCTCAGATTCTCCTACTTCTCCATTTTATCCTTCCAACTCTTGATCACCTATCAGTGTCAGTCATGAGTTCCAATTCATGGAGTGGGCCTTAAATTCATTCAGAGACTGATAGGTTACTCCTAAAACTTTTGTGCCACTATTTCACCAGAGTACCATGCAGACAGGTCACAATTGTAGATTAACAGGTTTGTGAATTAACTCCTTTTGTTTTTTTAAGATAGACTCTGGCTATACAATTCAGGCTGGCTTGGAACTCTTTACATAGCCCAGATTTTCTGTAAAACTTCCTTCTGAGTGCTGTAATTCAGTATGTGCACCATCCTGCCCAATCTAAAACACACTAATGCATCTGTCAATGGCTTGGCCATTAGGAAACCCTCATTTTAAGCATGTGACTGCTGTATTCTAGTTTCATATGTCTTATAGCTTCTACTTCCAACGTAAGATAAAAATGATATCAAAATAACCAGTAATCCAAAAATTTTAGTAATAACTCCAATGCATAATACGTGGGGGAAATTGTACATGGATCTGGTCATGATGTTGCATACCTGTAATATTAGCATTCAGGAGCAGAGGAAGGACTGTGAGGAGTTTGAGGTCATCCAGAGCTACATAGTGAGACCCTGTCTCTAAGTAAAAGTGCCCCCAAAGTAATATAAGGACTTGGCATTCTTCTTGGTTGCCCACCAGGTTGATTAGATCCTATTGCTGAAAATACCACATACTTTCTTTTGTTTTCAAGATGCAGGGAAACCAAGCTGGAACTGAACTAGAGGCGTTTTCCTTCTGGCTAGCTTTCATAGTGGTGGAAGGGGCTATACATGCTGCTGGGTAGAAAAGGCATTAAAAGTTTTACCAACCTGTCAGACAAGATGTGCCCACCTGTATAATAGTGGCACCTCTATTACGACTGTAACCAACCACTCTTTGATAAGATTTGAGGCCTATCCCACAAGAAAGAATTCAAGTCTGACACTATAAATTCAGGCAAAAGCTCATGGCTGAGGAATTGTCAGGCACCAAGAGTTGGTTAGTTAAGTTGACACAGCATCAAGCTAATTTCTAAGTATTTATGTTTATATACATTGTCAATATTCCTCCGAGACTTAATTGGAGAAGCTTCTCTGCAGTGAACAATGGTGAATGCAGGGACCCATGGCCATTTAAGGTGTTGAGAGTAAGTGTGTGCTGGGAGCTCAAATCCTAAACAGGACATTTATACCACTCCCTGTACATATCAAGTTTAGTTACAGGAGAGAAAAAATGTTGGAGCTTGAAGATGTGGGAAAGACCTGCGAAACACTACTGTGCTGGTTAATTTTTGTCAACTAGATACAAGCTACAGTCATCCAGGAGAACAGAACTTAACTGCAAAAATGCCTCCACCAGATTGGCCAATAAGCATATATGTCAGGTGTTTTCTTGACTGTGGATTGATGCGGAAGAGCCCAGCCCACTATTGGTACCATTGCTGGACAGGTGGGTCAGAACATACGAGAAAGGTAGTTGAAAATGAGCCTGAGAACTAACCAGCAAGCAGATTTGCTCAGTTATTTCTGCCTCTGTTCCTGTTTAAGTTCCTGCCCTGACTTCTCTACTCAATGATAATACCTGCTCCACTATGTTCATAGCAGCCTTATTCATAATAGCCAGAAGCTGGAAACAACTGAGATGTCCCTCAACCAAATGATAGATACAAAAATTATGGTTCATTTATACAATGGAATACTATTCTGCTATTAAAATCTTGGGATCCATCCCATCAGCAGGTGCCAATCCCTGATGATATTACTGATGCTATGTTATGCTTGCAGACAGGAGACTGGCATGGCTGTCCTCTGAGACCCTCTACCCAGCAGCTGACTGACACAGATGCCCATACCCACAGACAAACATTTGACTGAGGTCAGGGCTCCCTATGCAAAAGTTAGGGAAAGGATTGAAGGAACCAAAGAAGATGGCAACCCCATAGGAAGACCAACAGTGTCAATGAACCTGGATCCCGGGGAGCTTCCAGAGACTGAGCCTCTAACCAAAGACGATACATAGCCTGATCCGAGCCCCCAGCACATATGTTGCAGAGGACTGCCTTGACTGGCCTCAGTGGGAGAGGATGCACCTAATCCTGTAGAGACTTCATGCCCCAAGGTGGGGGAATACCTATGGGGCACCCTCTCAGAGGTGAAGGGGAGGGGTGATGGGGCAAGATCACTGTGAGGGGGGACCAGGAGGAGAGGCAACATTTGGGATGTAAATAAATAAAATAAATAATTTTTTAAAAGTTGTTTTTAAAAAGAACTCATCACTAAAAATAAAAACAAAAGTAAAAATGTAGGCTAAAGACTCACACCCGCCCCCTAAATAAGTGAGGGTGAGGGGCAGGCCAGGGAGAGTAAGCTTTCCTTTGGATATAAAGATAAAAGTGAGCTCAGAGAGGAGACACTCAAAGTGATTGGAAAGAAATGAAAATGGCCTGCCACTGACTGACACTGTTCCAGGGAGAGTGATAAGGAGATAGAGCCAGCCATGAAAAATATAGACATAGGAAAGAAGACACCCAAAGCTCTGCGAATCAGGACATTGTCTGGGAGCCTGACCACTGGTGTGGTTTCTGCTCAGTGACAATGAGAAGCACAGGTGTAAGGATCCCCCGCCCCCACCCCAGCTCCTGACAGTTTTCATTTTCACTGTAAATTAATAATGTCTGTTTCTAATGCAATAAGTAACATTGGTAGAAAGTTTACTAAACTGTATACCACAAGTCTGATCAGCTTCAGAGTATTGATGAAATTAGTTTCCAAATCCCAGGTCCAGACAGAACCCAGACACTGATTTCTCCCCTCTTCTGCACTGGTAAATCTCAAGTAAAGATTTTTTCACTCTAAAATCACTCTTCCTAGTAGCAGGTGGCCTGCCATGCAAACCCAATTTCAGCTGCAGAGGGTAAGTGTGGGACGCATAGGAATTGTGTCCAGAAGTTAACAGTCTCCTCCAGGGCACTCACCCCTCCTTTGCTTGGTCTTTTCTGAACTATGGCATAACAAGTAGTTCCTAGAAGATAGGTGGTGCTCAATAACTGTGTTAAAAGCATGGCTACATTTACACAAACAGGGTGATCTTCCACAAGAAAGAAGGAGGGCCTTCTCACCTTGACCTCATCTCCCCAGCTGCTAAACCAAGTGACTGTGGCTATAAAAAAGCAGAACTTCTGACAGAAGTTTATATATATATATATATATAATTTACATTTCAGATGCCATCCCCTTTCCCCATTTCCCCTCCCTAGAAAACCCCTATCCCATGGCCCCTTTTCCTTTTTGCTTTTATACATTTTTTAAATGTTAATCAAAGGTTTTATAAGTTTGGTAATGGTCAATCAGAAGTGTAACCCAATACCCAACCTAGATATATAAACTATCTTTGACTGGTGGAGACACGTGAACATCTGCCTCCATGCCCCCCCCTTTCTCTCTCTTTCTCTCTTTCATCACCTAGCTTCACCCTTCCTGTTAGAATAAAACTTTTCTCTCAAAATGCAATTAGAGAATAATTATTCCTAATTGTACCAGTGAGGTACAAGATAGTCTTAATATGCAGTCCATCATTTTGTTGACTAACCAGAACCTCTCTGACAGAAGTTTTTTAAGAAGACACCTCTCAGGTTCCCAAGGGTAGGAACATTGCAATGTAATTAGGACACAACAACCCTCCTCAGTCGCAGCCATGCACATGGTGGGCATACATACATGCAGGCAAAACACTCATCCACATAAAATGTATTGTACAAAATTCTAAAAGAGTAGACCATTATTTAATTTAATAAAGTTAAGTGAACTAAATATGAAATATGTACACATTACTTGCCCACACTTCCTCCACTGGTACAAACATCCACATGTGCACACGCACAGTTACACACTTAAAACATCATCACTCATAGTTTTTGTGTGCTTTGGTTTTGTTGTTTTGTTTTGAAGGTGCCAGGAATTGAACCCTGTGACTTAACAGGGTTAGCTGAACATCTGAGGACACGGTCAATGAGTTGGAGAAAACAAACCTAAGAATTCTAAACTTGAACTTCTCATTGGTCTTCTTTACTTCTAGTACTTAAAATTTCCTACAAGTATGAATACTTTTCCAACACTTTCTGGTGGCATTTTTTCTATATTCAATATGGCAGCCATAACATTATTTGGGGGTTAATCTAGTTCTGAAGCAATGGCCTTTCAGGTTTTAATTTATAAACTTTAATATATTTTAAGTGATGTATGAAGTTTATACATACTAACGATGTACCATATAATGTTTTAATACATGAATACATTGGATAATGTTTAAATCAGGTCAAATCTGCTGTTCCTTTGTGGTGAAAACCTCAAAACACTTTCTCTTAAGGGTTTTTGAAATGTACATTACTTTTATTATCTATTCCCACCCTATTGTGCAAAAGCACAACAGAACTTACTGCTTCTGTCTAACTATAACCTAGCACCTACTCACTCATGTTGAACTATAAGCCTCTTGAAAGCACTGTTAAGGGGATTGGCTATTCACCTGGGGACCTAGCACAATAACTAGCTTTTGCTAAGGGCTCTACAATTGCTTATTGAAAGATCAAATGGTGGGAAAACAAATGAGCATGGAGAGAGGGGAGAGAATCTGGACACCAGAACAGAACAGAAAAAAATTTTTTTAAAGGAGTCTTATAAAACTGCCAGTTTTACACTAATTATAATGACAGCTTTACATTGTATTTTACTAGTAAATATCTAAAGATAAACCAATTAATCTCACCAGAAGTATAACATTAGGTGATTGGTAGGGCTGGAGAGATGGTCCGGCTGGTAAAAATGATTACTGTCGATCCTGAGGACCTCAATTCAGTCCCTAGATCTTACTGTGCAAGTGGAGAACTGACTCCCTCCAATTGTCCTCTGACTGTCATTTGTGGACATATGTGAGCACACACACACACATACGCTCAGAGTAAATAAATATGCAATAAAAAATTGAAGAACAAAGACATTTTTCAAGTCTCTGACTAACTGAGTATTTTACAGGAAGATGCCTCTTGTCCCATCTGCTCTTCTCTGGTCGGCCATCTCTTCTCCTCCTCCTGAGCATGCACTTTACCATCCTTGAAGATTTCTTGACTTCTCCACTAGTCACTTCAAAGTTGTTTGCTATTCGCCAAGCCGCTTCCTAAGCAGCCAGGTATTTGAGTCACTGACAAATGCCACACAATTTCTACTCCATAGAGTCATTTCTCAGAGGAAGACAACACTGAGGGCACAGTACACAAGCACATAATTACCAGTGTGCAAAGTCCAGGGTGTGCAGAGTCCCATGGAGATGCTTAATGGGAGGTGGTTCACAACAACCTGCTTGGAAATCGCAGTACTTGCCTGGGGCATCCTGAAAAAAAAAATCTCAGAAAAGGAGACTAAGAAAGAAAAACTTAAGACGTCTTACATTAGAAAGCTAAGACAAACATTTGAATCAGAGAGAATCTAGAAAGAAGCGGCTCTGAATAAATGTGCCTCCTGTATATTTGTTCAAGAAATAAGCAGTAGTTTTATACTTTTTTTTTTTTTTTTTTTTTTTTTTTTTTGCTAGGTTGGGCAGGGGCAGCTTTTAAGTACAGAATCTTTTAAGTCCTCAGAGCTTATGAATGCTTTAATCCAGCATTGTAAAGAATCTTGACCTTCTCTGAAGGGGTAACTGAAGCCAGACTTAGCTGAGTAAGACGGCAGGGGATAACACACCAGATTCCCAGAGCTTATATGCAGCACAAGAAGTAGCTGAAGGTGCTGGAGTCAAGAGCGGAGCGCCATGGCGCCAGCTAGCTCTCCCTGCTCTGTGGGGAGACAGCTCTAAAGGTGATCTCATCTGATTTAAGGAAGATCTTTCCTGAAGTGAGAGCCATGTCAGGACACAGGAACTCAGGCTGGCAGGCAGCTGTACAAACACAGACTGTTAGGCTGATTTCAGGCAAGAGTGTGTCTGTATACCCCAGAGTCTCTCCTGCTCTGGATCCTTGTCCACTGCCGTGTATCAGCTTCCCTTACAGAGATATTTGTCTCTGGCTCTTTGAGCAATAATGGCTCTCCTCCTGGCTACATTTTTCTTGCTGTAGCATCTATCCAAGTCTCCCTTCATCTCAAACCATCCAAGCACAGCCCTCAGGTCCCACCTTCTTCTCATCCTCTCTGAGCAGTAAGGAGTCAACCTGCTATTGGCTTGTCATCTAGGACCACAGAGGATCCAGACACCACACTCTTATTTAAAAGATGCCAACACACACACACACACACACACACACACACACACACACACACAGATGCATATACACAAAGACACACCCCCATATACACACAGGGACACACATACAGATGCATATACACACAGATACACACATACACAGATAAACATGTATACAGACATACCCAGATGCATACATGCACACATATACAGACATAGACACACACAGATACACACATACACAGATAAACATGTATACAGACACACCCAGATGCATACATGCACACATATACAGACATAGACACACTCAGATCCATACACACACATACACAGACATGCACAGATACAGACATACACATATACAGACATACACAGACACACACAGATCCATACACACACATACACAGACATGCACAGATACACACATGCACATATACAGATATACACAGACACACACAGATATACACATACATATACAGATATATACACACACATACAGACGCACAGACATACACACACACAACCCTCACTGATAAACTGTTGTCAAAGCCAAATATTCAGCCTAAGCCCTTGAACAAGTAAATATTTGTTCTTCCTGTTTCCCAGAGTGAAGTTTCTTTGAATTAGTGTTTCATAATTCATGACATTCAACTCGTTCTTCTCACAATCATGGGGATGCAATCTTCAGTTGCCTTTCTTCTTCACATTTTCCCCCCTCCTGGCCTTTCTGACCCTTCTACAGTTTACTCAACATCATCCCTTTAAACTAACATTTAGAGTCACTGTGAAGAAGGGAAAGCTATGGAACTATGACAGAAGTAAAGGGAATCGTATGATCTTTAAACTTGGTCATGGAGGGCTCTCTCTAGTCTCAAGACCAATCTTTATGACTTGTTGCCATAAATGAGTGTTGTATATCCTTCTTTATTCTATCTATTCAGAAAGATTGAAGGTTACTTATAAAATGTGAACAGTGCAACAGAACATACAGGAAGTAATTAGCCAAAGGTTAACCATGAGGAGACAAAATAATAAATTGACCTTGAAAGACTTATACACGTACAGCATGGGATCCAGGTGGTAGCTGTCATTACAAATCACCAAAACAGCAAAGACAGGAAGCATTCTAACTTATAAAATTCAAAATACTCACAGGATGATGAAACACACAGGTTGCTCGAGGAGTGCTATAGTTACTTGTGTCATTACTGAACTTCTTCCGCTACTTAGGATGAGGACACAGTTCATGAGAAAGTAGTATTTTCACACCCTCCTTCAATGGACACAGTTATGGGGTCCTCAGCTACTTCTCTTACAGTCCCTGGACTTATGACTGTGCACTGCAGGTTTGTGACAGTAAAAGGAAGTGCCACAAGCGTAGCAAAGAGTGCCCTTTGATAGAGTTCCTAAGATGTAAAGGTAAAATCTAGATCTTGAAAAAATGGCACCATGTTTAGGAAAACTTCCGTGAACATTCCTCCTTTTAGCTGAGTGTTTAAGCTGGGCAACTAGAGCTGCACTGGCAATTCATTTGCACGAGTAGACAGACTACAAGTGCAAATGCAGTAATGTTTTGTAAAAGCTAAAAAAAAACAAAACAAAACAAAAAAAAAAAAACCCTGAAAATATGTGTGGACCTATCCAATATTTTTTCCCTTAGAAAATAATTTTAGCCCGGAAAAATCTATGTAGCAATTACTAGGAGATTCCTACCTAAT
Organism: Arvicanthis niloticus; assembly: GCF_011762505.2. Lineage (NCBI taxonomy): Eukaryota > Metazoa > Chordata > Mammalia > Rodentia > Muridae > Arvicanthis > Arvicanthis niloticus. The sequence goes on from NC_047661.1 coordinate 20,946,321, forward strand.
GCAGTCAATTTTATCAGAAAAGAAAAAACAAAATTTATACATTTTCAAACTATGTAACTTGAAGCAATGAAAGTGTCCTGTGGTGGCTATAAAACAAGATGTTGCAAAAGCAATGTCTTTGGAAGGCTGTTTTAGTTTGCGCAACTGTGTAGTGCTGAAAGTTGGTTAAATGTTGGAGGCAGACCTAACAGTAACAGTGTCACAAATTGCAGTATTATTGAAAGAGTATTCTTGCAATTATTGATTAAAGTCCACTGATACTGTTGTTAAAAATTCATCATAGTTCCCTCTTTAGGCAAGTATGCAAAAATGAAAGTCATTAGGGCTGTTTTCATTCTGTTTTTTGTTTGTTTTAATAAATCATAGAATGTATCTAAAAGTACTGTCAAGTTATGAAAGTCAGGAGGAATTGAGGTGCAAATAAATTTTAATAATAATAAATAAATTATTAAAATAATAAATAAATATAAATAAATTTATATTTTTCCTATTTTCTTGCCTTTTTAGCAATAATTTTTATGAATTCCAATTCTCACAATGGTTTTGGATTTCAGTTAGGTGTTTGTACAAATAGTTCAAAAAGTTGAAACTGAGTTTATGTGACATAGCCCACCACAGATGTCTATCTGAGGACTTTTCAGGGTGTTGTATAACAAGACTTTTCCTGGGGAGGTACAACACACTCATCTTCACACTCCAATAGGGAGACCACTACAAACCAAAGTATGGACCCACCAAAGTCTAATCTGGTAAAACAACTGATTTTATTGGGACTACTTACAGAAGAAGAAATGACTGAAAGACAGCTGCATCACCAAAGCCCACCCCTGTTTTAGTGACAGCCTATAAAGTTGAGAACATGAAGCACACTGCACAGCCTGGGGGCAGCTCAGCAGGCTGGAGAATGTCCTTTCCAAGTGACTCTGTTGGCCTAAACCTCTTTCAGCAGCTGGGTTAGTCTCTGCTTCTTCCAGGTACTTTGTCTAGTGTCTGTTTCCTTTGTAGCTCAGCTTGTCTGAGAGTGACTCTCAGAAGTCTTTCTTGCTTACTCCTGGAGTGAGGGGTCTAGTGAGTCTGGTTAGTTTTAGGGACTTCATGAAGCTATTTTGAGTTGTTTACCTTCTGTCTTAAGGAGTTTCCTTACAAGATGCAATGTTTCAATTTCAGGGAATAAACAAGGAAGGATACAACTAAGTAGTACATCACTGTCCTCGCTGTCCTGTAGTAGGTCTCCACAAGGTCCTATGTCTAATCCTATGGAGGTCTAGAAAAGCTTGCCTCATTTCTTTTTTCCCTGTGTAAAGTCTAGTCTAGAGCTCCTGGAATAGTAATTATTTGGAAGGATTTTTTTTCTAGGATTACTATTTTGTAATCTAGTCTATTTGTGATTTAAAATTTATTTATTTTGTGTACATGCATGCCACAGTGCATGTATGGAGGTCAGAGGACAGTTTGCAGGGGATGGTTCTCTTTTTCCATTATGTGGGTTTTCAGGATTGGAAGTCAGGTCATTACGTTTGGCCATAAGCACCTTTACCCTCAGATACATCTTATCAAACCCAGATTTGTGATTTTGAGAAAAACTGTAAGTTGGCATTTTCCAAAAATAAGATTTAAAAAGATTTTCCTAGCATGTCAGCCTGATACTATAAAAATATTTGGATACTATAAAAATATTTGAGGTAACACACTAGGCAGGCTCAGTGTACTTCATAGAGACTGACTGTGGAAGAGTCAGGGAGGTACACTATTGTGATTGCCTTTAACCTAAAGCAGCAGCTCTCAACCTGTCTGCCATGACCTCTTGAGGTATTGAACCACCCTTTCACAGGGGTTACCTACGATCATCAGAAAGCAGAGATATGTATGATATGGTATGATTACAGTAGCAAAAATTCTACTTCTACAGTTATGAAGTAGAAATGAAATAATCTTATGGTTGGGGTTACCACAACATGAGGGTCACTATAACATGAGTATTAAAGGGTTGTACCATTAGGGTAATTGAGAACCATTGATCTAAAGGATGGAGACCACTGGTCTCCCATAGCCATTCACTATGTATTGCTCTGTATTACTTTGATATTATGAACCTAGATATTTCATTTCTTCTCTTGGTTACTCATTCATTGGTCTCTCTAGTTGTCTGAACATTTACTGAATACCTTTTAGACACCATGAGTACCCAAATGAATGACTTTCAACCTGGACAAGTTCAACCTGTGCCTTCTCAAACATAACCCAAGATATTCTGTACAAGAAAAATGCCTTTGTCTGTAATACCTAAGATTGCCTATTATACCAAGTTAGAAAATATTTGGCATTTTTGCCCAAGAATGCACTCATCTCATAAGCATAACTGGCACATAATTATGCTAACATGGAGACAAAAGAGCCATATTTATCATTAATATACCAGCTGTTAAATGATGCTGATAATCCCTGTATTGAGAGTGTCTGCCACCTCATTGGAATGGCTCAAGTTTCATGTTTCCAGGGTACCCTGTCACAGTGGCCCGTGACATGCTTTACTGGGTACCCTGTCACAGTAGCCCATGACATGCTTTACTCCTGGCCCTTTGCCAGCACTTTCTACTCAGTGCTTTATTCTACCAGTATGTAGTTCTCTATCAGGCTCCCTTCCCCCCTCAGCCTACAGCACGGAATACTCATGAATGAACACCCTAGAGAAAACTCCTACTGTTTTCTTATTTAGAAAACTCCAGGAAATCTCCATTGAGCGAATTTTGTCTTAGCCAAGCAACTGCCATCTTGGGATGCTCAACCTTGCCTCCTTGCAAAAGATGATCTCAGCAGGGCTTGTTGACTGTTCACACCTCAAATGAAAGGTCGAAAAGGATCGAAAGATCTTATCCTGAGCATTCACCTGCTCCCTTCTGTTTGTTGTATACAAGTCTGCCTCAGTTGCATTTGGACTCTGGGGGAGGCTGGAGTACATAGACAGGGGCAGACTGTAGATGGAGCTCCCTCTCTCTCTATGGCTACCTGGGAAACTCTCATCCCTGCTAGCAAAAGGCTTTTTAGGTGTGTCTTGTTGTGGGAACAGCACCCAGACCCCTGTAGGTAACCCCTCATTTGTGCTCTGTTAGAAAGGAGGCCCAGTAAGCTCCCTGGACACTGGTTGCCCAGAGTGAAGTTTGAGGCAATCATGCCTCGGTAACTATGTTCTTAGGAGAAGGGTTAGACACGATTGTAATTAGTCAAAAGCTCAGCATTCTGGGTTTCACTTTACCCATGAGGCCCCACTGCTTCTCCCCTGAGTTAGTACACCATCTTACACATCCAAAGCTTTCTTCACCCAAACATTTGCCCCTGCAGTTCATCAGGTTGCAAAGTCTATCCCTTCTTTAGCCTCTCATTTCAAACTTCAGTTTCAATTCAGACGCAGTCCAGTGGTAAAGTGTTTGCCTAGAATCAGAGATAAATAAAAATGACTTTAATAGCTTTTCTCCTGACATCTTCCCCAACTGCTATTGCTTACATCACGTTTCTGAAATTATTGATTACTATCAGTATAATACTTTAGGGGTTAACTGGTACATAACTGCCTCACCTCCCCCCTGTGACTCCTCTTTCCTACTAGATTATACGCTGCACCCAGGACAGAGGAGGCCACGCTTAAGTGGGCTTTGTGCCCTTTCCTAATTTTAGGCAGTCTTCACACAATCATTTGATGCCGAAATGCTGAAGAAATAGTTGTGGAATAAATGTCACATTTTTCCATCAATCAGGACAGGAGTAGGTTCCTGGGCCTGGGAACATGAACTTAGTTTAACCCCGCCAGCAAGATGGAGACGTTGTTCTTGAGATGGCTGGACTCAGACAACTGTTTACAACAGAAGCTGTTCAGCTATTGGGAAGGCCCCAGCTCCCCTAGGGCCTAGGACCTTGAATTTACTCTCCCACCCCCACTCCCCCCATAAATAAGTGGAGTCTGAAAACAAAATGGCGGTACTTAGAACAAGTTTCTTTTGTTTGTTCCCAATAGCATATGTGTTTATGTATACACATACAATTAAAATCAAGATTTCAGAGAACTGGTCCCTAAAAATTTCCTCTGACCTCTACACACCAACATGCATGCACTCCTACCTCCAATAAATAAATTTAATAATAATAAAAAAAAAACCCATTGATCGTTATACATGTAAATGATTTTTGCCACCACTAAAGAATTACAACTATAGTATAAAAATACTATTCATGCTATGGTCCTGGTAGAAAATGTTTGGAGTAAAACACTGCTCTATTGCTATTTTTTGTTCCTGACAGTTTGAAATTTCTTCATGGTCTTCATATACTTGAGTTGCTTTCTGCCACATTGCCTCAAAACACCTAGATTCAACTCCTTCCTAACTCCCCACTCCCTGCCCACTTCCAGCTTTAGAAATTTGGAACCCGGTTCAATGATATTTAAAGCATCCTCCAGATTGCTGTTTCACAGGTTATCTTCACAAACTTTGGTGGCATATAAATAAACATTTCCAGGCCTACTTTGTAACCAAGTCATTTAGAAATGAAATGTGAGAAGTAAGCTTGTTTAGGACTATAGCTTAAGAAAACATGTTCTACTGCCTGATAATCCATCATCCGAATCACAATTTTGCCAAATTATTTAATTTGAGCTTCTCCATCCGCACAATTGGGATAATATGTACTTCAAAGAACCAACGGATAAATGAGAGTATCGGGTTGAGCTAGATGCAGTAGGTTCTGGGACACTGTCTTAGGAATGGAAGTAACATTTTGTCCTCTCTAAAAACATACCTGTATACCGGGCGGTGGTTGCACACGCCTTTAATCCCAGCACTTGGGAGGCAGAGGCAGGCAGATTTCTGAGTTCAAGGCCAGCCTGGTCTACAGAGTAAGTTCCAGGACAGCCAAGGCTATACAGAGAAGCCCTGTCTCGAAAAACCAAAAAGCCAACCAACCAACCAACCAAACAACAACAACAAAAAAAAACCCATACCCGTAACTTCATGCTGGTGTCATAAAGTAAGGTTCAGTCATAAGAGCAAAACTAAGATTCCTTTTTCTTTTTAAATATCTGTTCAAAATTTGGGTAATTTATAATATAAAAAAAAAATCCATTGCTGGTTTTATAGGTCATAGATATCTGGAAGAAAGATTCTAATTGCAATGCTGGATTATCTAAGAAATGCCTACTGAAACCAAAAGACTAACTTCTCTGATCATGGTAGCTTAGATTCAGGTTTTTGCTCAATGTTACTTTTCAAATTACAAACATCTAATGGTGAAGTGTTTTAATTCACGAAAAAGAGTACAACACGAAGATGTACAGGTGGCTGCTTTTAGACAATATAAACTTGTTCCAGTTGCTTGTATGGTCTCTCTCAACATTATCCACAACCTTGTTAGAGAGGTCAAGCTATTTCCAGGGTAAGTTTTCTTTGCATGCTTAGCAATTAGCTCTCCATAGAAAGCCTTTACCCTTAACCTTTCCAGTTTAATTCAGCAGGATAGGATCTCAGCACTATCCCCAGAAACTGAGGTGCAGCCTGTACTCCCACAGAAAAATCTCAAACTTTCCCCAATGTTAGCCCACTCTGGTCACTCGCTGAGTTATGTGTGAAGCAGTTAAAGACCGTTGACAATTAAAAGAATATCTTCACCAATTCTGTGAGAATTTCATACACTTTATTTTGATCATAATCATTTCCCCCTCAAATGAAAGCCTTTGATAATTTGATGGTAGCCTCTGATTTTCTGGTTACATACATCGCTGTCGCGGATCCCTGTGTGTATGTGTGTGGGGGGGGCGGGGGGAGTGCTGGGGAGGAGAGGAGATCTGCAACAAGGTAGAGCCTGAGAACTGCCCCGCTCAACTTCCCCTTGAGGAGTTGCTGCAGCCTGGCCCGCCAGGGCTTAAAAACTCGGAAAAGGCCCACAGAGCAGGCGAGCGTGACAGCGCGCACGCTTTCCTGACACACCACCCCGGAAAGGGGCAGGCAAACCTTGCGGGGGAAAACTGGGAAGGGTGGGCCTCGGAGAGTTAGTCTAGCGGGCGGGTCCAGAGCAGGTGAGGGAGGGGCACAGGGCTTGGGGCGGGGCCATGGCGGACGGGGGTGGGGCGCTGGGCTTGGGGGCGGGGCTATGGCGGGCGAGGGCGGGGCGGCGGTGCTTCGGGTGGGGTGACAACGGTCAGAGATGAAGGTGGCCGCGGCGCAGCGGGGAGTTGAGCTGCGCCGGGCGCGGTTGGCAGGCAGGCCGGGCCTGTAGGACCTCGGGACCGGGGTGGCGGGATGGGGACCCGACTCGGGTAGAAAGGCGGCGGCAGCAGAGAGCGGAACTTAAGCCCGAGGGGCTCGCCTGCTCCGGTCACACTCGGAGTCCTCCTCTACCTGCTGCCGCTCGGCCCCGCGTCCGGCGGGCCAGGACGGCTTCGGCGACGGCGGGGGTATGTGGCGCTGGGTCCGGCAGCAGCTGGTAAGTGAGTGCTGGGTGGCGCGGCGGGGCGGCGCGGGCTAGGCCGCGGCGGGGGCGCGCGGCTCTCCCTCGGCCCGGGCTCCGCACAGCGCGGGGATGCGCTGCAGCTTACGGCCGCTGCGGGTCGCGAGCGGCGCGGGTCCCGAGGTGACGGAGGCGGCGGCGCGGGCCACGGGGCGGGCGGCTCCCGCGACTCCGAACTAGGCTCGTGCGGGCTCCGGAGGAGGTCTGGGTCCTCCTCGGCCTCCCGGCGGAAGCTCGCCCTGGGCCTAGGAGGAAGGCGCGCCGGAAAGGTCCTCACCGCAGACCGGTGCAACTTCTCTGTGAATCTGTCAACCCCCCACCCCCCCAGGGCGGTTAGAACGCACGGGTTTGGAACCAGTGGTTAACTTTTGGACATTACTGTGTTACCTGGAGAAAGAAAAAGAAAGCCCTCGAGTGACTTAAGTATCTAAAAAGCATCACCTTTCTCAGAAATTATCCACAGACGAAAATCTCTCGTGTCTCTTGGCACCTGCAGCCTAGAAAATAACGCAGAGGCGACAGTGACAGGGCAGACATCACTTCAGTTCTAGGAATGCTAACCTACATGCTGTTTAATTTCGAAATTATACCAATTGCAGTATTTTTGTTTACGAGGTTTCAAGGCAGTGATAAATCTTAGTGAAGCAGAAATGTTTTGAGACCAAATGTTTTGAGACCAAAGTCTTCATTCTTTTTTTTTTTTTTTTTCCCCGTGTGGTAGAACAGCTTTTCAGGTAAAAACTAAAAAGTATGTATTTCAGTCTGTCTCCTGTTTAGTTTACAGTAAGCATCACTCTTAAATAAAGAAATCTTATAAATAAAACTAGAACTGCCTGTGACTCCCTCATACAAATGGTGGGTTTTTATTTTTAGCTAACTGTTGCAAATTGAAATATTCCAGCTTTATTGGGAATCCAAGCTAATGATGTCATTTAATCCACACTGTTAGACTGCTTTGGCTTTCTTTTGACAAGCCGGTACAGTAAGGAAGTTAATTATTACAAATCTGATCTGCTTTTGACTTCTCGGGCGTCATGTGAAGGCGGCTTGGTTTAACACCTTTTATCTGATGTTTTGTGTGAGAAAATAATTTTTAAGTCTGTTTTTTTCAAGCTTTCCCCAGTATGTTAAGACAGTGTCTCGTTGTGAGGCACTTTTTTTGTTAGCTTGAATAAAACCTTTCTATATGATCATACCTATCTTCCAGATAGAAATCTGGTAACTTTGGGGAAAATGGCTTTAATGTTTACATCTTCAAGGAAGAACTAGAAGCTGTGTGGTCATTTATAAGTCAGCTGTCTTATGGGACTGACTTAACAAGTTGAACAAGTTGCCTTGCATAAAAAATGCTATCTCTGATATTTAGTTGCCTGTCACTGGTTTTACTTTTACCATAATCAAGTCTTTAAGGCCTTGTGCCAAAACAGGACTTTGTATTGCTAAGTTTGTGTAATCACTTAAATTACAAATTAACGACAGTATGTTCAGAGTAACCAAGTATGTTGTGCTAGCTCAGTAATAAACAGCCATTCTAATTGCTACTCCAAGAATTCTGTCCAAAAAGTCTACCTTGGATTATTCAAATTCGACAAATTTTATATACAAATAATGCAGATATATTCTATATGTGCTCACTGGGTTTAGTCACTAGCATTATGTTAATTATAAAATTCATAAAAGTGAAAATTTGGGTAAATCAATAAATCACAGGGACAGGTTGTTTTGGAGTTACAGAACATTTCATATGAATCCTGGCTTCCAACTAATACTTTAACCAAAAAAAGATACTTTTTGTTTTTAATTTTTTTATTAATGCTTAGTGTGGGGTGTGAGTGTCAGTCAGTTCTTTGCTACCCTGTGGGTCTCAGGAATCAAACTCTGGTTCTGAGGCTTGGTGGCAGTCTCATTTGCCTCCTGAGACATCTCACTTAACTGCTGTCTTTTTATGATAGGGACCATTCTATCTTCTACTTATTTATTTGCCATTTAAAAAAATTGGTGAATTTCTTATCTCTATAAAATACTTGTAACTGCCTAACAGTGAGGAAGCATGATAAAGACTGACATTTCCCTTCATGAAAATAGTGAAAACGGGGAATATCTTTTTCTTTGTTTGTTTCTCTTTCACACATAATGTTCAAATCACCTTATGCTAAAAGTTATTATGTACTTCCGGTGTAGTTTATATTCATAGTGTACCCCTTCGGTAACATGCTGTACTAACCCATTATAATACATCATTAACAGCATCTCAGTTATAACAGCAGAGGACCATTAGATGCCTGGTTTATTATTATTAATTATTACCTTTCCAGTGCTGGCAGTCAAACCCACAGCTTTGCACATGCTAGTGGTAGCTGTTGACCACATGCAGCTGCTAAAATTTATGTTAAGAGAAGAATATTTTCAATAGTATATTTATTTGTATAGTACTGATGTCTGCCTTTAAGCAAAAATCCTTGTAAACAAATATGTTTAGATGATGTATAAGGTTTCATTACAGAACAACGTAATACCATGTTTTCATAGAACTTAACTTGTGTGTAGGTATACACTAAATCCTGTTTTATGTGAATGTGATGAGGCTTTTACTCATGACTGTTCTCACTCAGCCCCTATATTGAGCATACAGTTAGTCTTGATAATGCTTTCCTAATCTAATAATGAATAGATTAGGAAATAATGAATATTATTTCTCTGTTTAGCAATATAGTGATAAAATTTAAGTCTGACCAGCCCAGAAGAGTGTAGAAAATGACTGTAATTGTATGCAAGCATAACCTATTGGATAGTGTTTGTTTTAGCTGGTGGCACAGGCCTGTAATCCCAGCATCTGGGAGTTGGAGGATCATGAGCTGTGGTACGGTGCAGTTCAGGTCTTAAACTGTTCCTGATGTCCTGTCAGACTTTCACTGGTGATTATGAAAGGAGGTGAAGCCTGTCTCCTGACTCACTGAGGAAACTGACAGATTCTTAGCCACAGCTCCCTGGGTGTTGTTATCAAATGCATGAGCACACTTGCCATGTCTGCGCTCCCCTGCCTTGTGTGTGCTGCCACACAGTGAAGCCCCTCCCTCAGGCTAGCAGCTCACTGTGGTTATGATGCTGCTCTCATCCTTGTCTCGCCTCCTCAGTTAGCAGAGCCTTTGCCCTTTCTCATTCCCTTTGACCTGCAAACGCAGTGAAGTTTCCCACTTTATCTTAATTTGCCCTGGACTGTCCCTGAGTGCCAAATGTGCTTTAGTATAATAATCATTTTTAAAAGGTTTATTTTGCATCACAGTTCTATCTAATAAACTTGAAATGTGGTTGGCTAAAGTTGAAATTTTCTTAAATATAAAACATAATGGATCTTAAAACAGAAGAGAAATGTGACATATCTGAGTTATATTTATTTCTGTAATAGTGAGATGGCCTAGCAGAAAAAGGTACTTGTTACCAATTACTGTAATGAATCCACAGTAAATGTGCTCAGTCTGACCTCTGGGATTCACTTAGTGAAGGAGAAATTATTTCCTGAAAGTTATCCTCTGATTTTTACATTTGTGTGGTGACCTGTGCCAACTCCCCATCAATAAATAAATATAATAAACACTTTATTTTTAAAATGTAGTTATTAGAAATTTAAAAATAATGTATGTGGCTTGCATCTGTGGCTTGTGTTTTATTTTTACTAGTACTGCTATATAACATTAAAAGTAAGCTTTGGTTTCTTTGGAGCACATTAAATCTGGATATCTTTATATTCATATTTGTCTGTCTATCTATATGTATATCTATATCTATCTATTAAAAGGATTTTTTTAATGTATCACAGGCTGGTCTTAACTTGTGATCTTCATGCTCAGTCTCCTGAGTGTTTGGATTTTAGAAGTGTATTCTTAAATATCAAGTTTTTCTTTTGGTCAAGATGAAATGTTAAAAGTGTCTAGGTGTTCCCAGAAGCACTCAGGGATCTTGCTTCAGAGCCTGGGTGTACGGCTTTCCCCAGAGTAAGGTCGGTATACCAGGTGTCACCATTGAAAGCAAACTTACTTTCCTCCCCTGGCAGCAATTAAATGCCAACAGCTCTTCAGCTAAGGGTGTGATTTCATGCCTACTTCACTTTCTCCATGCTGAAAGTTTGTTTTCTCTAGCTTGATTTTGTGCAGGCCTTATATATTTTGTCAAAACTGCTATGATTTTGTATGTGTATGCCCCATTGTGTCTGGAAAAGTTGATTTGAAGTCAGTCACTGGACTGGCTGTTTTTGTGTTAACTTGACACAAGCTGGAGTTATCACAGAAAAAGGAGCTTCAGTTGAGAAAATGCTTTCATGAGATCCAGCTGTAAGGCATTTTCTCAATTAGTGATCAAGGTGGGAGGGCCCCTTGTGGGTGGTGCCATCCCCAGGCTGGGTTCTGTCCCTCCATGGCCTCTGCATCCGCTCCTGCTTCCTGTCTGCTTGAGTTTCAGTCCTGACTTCCTTTGGTGATGAGCAGCAATGTTTCCGGAAGTGTAAGCTGAATAAACCCTTTCCTCCCTAACTTGCTTCTTGGTCATGATGTTTGTGCAGGAATAGAAACCCTGACTAAGACATTCGCCATCTCTACATCTTAATCTTTTCAACTCTTTGACTTAGATCCCTGAGTCTTTGTGGGGTTTTATATAGTTGTTCAATCAGGACTGAGCACTCTGACATCTCCTGTTTGCCACATGTTTATCAGTTGTGGATTTCTGTGCAAATTGCCATATATTACTAGAAGAAGCTTCTCTGATGAGAGTTGGGTAGTGCAGTGGTCTATGGGTAAAGCAATAAGTCATTAAAAGTCGTTTATTGGCATGTCCATTTAGCAGGTTAGTAGTAGGTTTTTTCCTAGAGCCAGTGATCTATCTAGCCACAGGTTCTTGGTGTCATTAATGGTGTCACATATCTCATGGAGCAGGCCTTAAAGCTAATTCAGTCTGTTACTCCCATATCACTCAAGCTGCTATTGCATCAGTGGGCATATCTTGCCAGGCAGGTTGTGTCTGTGGTTCTCAGTGTTCATAGCTGGGTGAGGTTGATGATTACTTTTCTCGTAGTGTGCAGCACTAATGAACACTAGAAATAAAGTTACCAGTTCAGTGCCAACTTGGTATCTATATGTTCTGTAACCCAAGTGTGTGGTGCTTTCAGCAATAGGGTTTTACTGTCAAGTTCTGGAGGGTAAGCAATAGCATTGACAATAGCCTGTACTTATGGGGAGGGGGTTATCGATCCTTTTGGCAAACAACTCAAAAAGAGGTAACCCATTCTTGGTCCTGAGAGCTTCCTTTAGTAATGGATATCTAGTTGGGATGCTGTCCTCTCACTGTAGAGCAACTCCAGTTAAACTGGAAGCTTCCACAACAGTAGACCTCCATCTCCATGTGACTTTTCAAAAGGCCTTCTTCAGTCTTAGTTATCCATCCTCAGATTCCCTCCTCTACTCTGTCCTTCCATCCTCAAGCCATTTAATCTTTCCTGTACTGGTTCCTCCTTTGTAACACTCTATTATTTTTCCATAAAAGACCCTTCTCCTCTCCCATCCTCCTTTATTAGTTACCTGAGTTGTCTGTGTATTCCAAATGAAATGCACATATCTAAAGCTGAAAAGCATCAACATATGAGAACAAATTCAGTGCTTATATTTCTGGGTTTTGGTTACCTCACATAGGATGATTGTTTTCAGTTCCATACATTTACCTGAAATTTTCATAATTCTGTTGTCTAACAGCTGAATAATACTCTATTGTATAATATACCACATTTTTATTATTCATTTATCAGTTGATGGACATCTAAGCTGTTCATTTCCTGATTCTTGTTAATAGAGCAGCAGTGAACATGGATAAGCAAGTATCTCTGAGGTAGAATATAGTCTTTTAGTTATAAGCCTAAGAATGGTATAGCTGGATCTTGTGTAAACTGAAATGGAACATTGTGAGGAAGGTCATGTTCCATAGTGGTTTCCATAGTGCTGTTCCACTTTTCTAGCATTTATGTGTGCTCTCTTTTGTGCCTTCCTTCCCTTTCCCCTCCCCCTCCCTTTATTCTTCCCCTCTCCCCTTCTCTCCTTCTCTCTTCCTCTCCCTTCTCTCCCTCCCCCGCCCCCTCTCTCTGAGACAAGTAGTTCTGACTAGAACCTGTTATATAGACTAAGTTAACCTGGAACTCCAGAGAACCACCTGCCTCAGTCTGCCTCCTAAGTACTGAGATTAAAGGCATGTGCTATTTGTATGTAATCTTTAGAGAATTCTATTAGTTTCAAATTCCATTTTTAAATTGGGTTGTTCCTTGATGTTTAGTTTGTTTGTTAAACTGTATATATTCTAAATACCAGCCCTCTGTGATTGATATCCTTTGCTGTTCGGATGCTTTGTAGTTTCATGGAGTCTCATTTGCCAATTATCAGTTTTACTGCCTGTGCTATTTGGGTTCTGTTTAAAATGTCCTTTCTTGTGCCTGTAAGTTTAAGCATATTTCTCACATTCCTCGATATCAGATTGGAGATATCAGTCTTAGGTTGAGATCCATTTGTGGTTGAGTTTTGTGCAGGGGGGAGAGATGTGGATCTAATCTTACCCGTCTACGTTCTGCTATTCTGTTTGACCAGAACCATTTGTTGAAGATGTCCTTTGTCCTCCAGTGTATATCTTGGCCTTTTTGTCAAAATTCAGTTCTCTAAACTACTGTACCTAAGGATCAGGGACCATTGCAGAAGAGGGGATGGGGAGACTGTAAAAGCCAGAGGAACAGGGAGTTTCGATGAAATTGTATCTCCTTGAAATGTCTGAAGCTACACCCATTAAGTCTCACCAACATGGCTGCCTAAACATGAGCTGAACAAGGATGATACCAATAGATACGTTAACATGGAAGGGGGAAAGTTCACAAGGAGTTGACCCTAGATGAAGAACTGTAGGCAACTAAGGAATGCTGATAGGAAGAGGTAATAGTCTTCCCAGGGGAAGACCACACCAATTGACAGTTATCCAGTAACAAATGGTCAGTCTGGAAACATGGACATACAAGTATTTATATATTTAGGAATGCACACATGCATACACCCCAACAAGAGCAATTTAAGAAACAAAGGCTGTGAATTTTGTGGTAACTTGTCAGATTGTCTCTGAACAAACCTGCTTTTTAAAGACATTGATAAATTCTTTTCTTCATGTGATATCTTATACAAGAACACTCAGATGTGCTATTAGATGTGACTGATTTTAACAAATCCTATTAGGTTTGTTTCAGCTGGTTACATGTATTCATAGTCTTTTGTGAATCGTTGCCTTTTGTTTTTAAAGATAGCCTATTTTGAATCTTTGTATAGGTACATTCCTGTTTTTATGACAAAAGAAAAAACTTTAAACTGTTCCAAACAGAAAAATAGTGACTAACAGAAGTATGGTTTATTTTAGAGTGAGTTACTGTTACTGTACTTGTTTATTATAAAGGTAGACATTTAGCATTCAATGCAGATTTCAATAAAAAAGGAATTAAAAATATCAAAAAATTGAATCCCATACACGAGAAGGTTTAGAGGGAGGAAATGGATATGATATGATTAAATTATAATCTCAAAAATAATTTAAAAATCAGATATCCATAGATACGGACTTGTGTCTAGATCTATACTTCTATTCAGTTAATCAGTGTCTCTTTTTATTCTGGTCCAATGCTGTTTTTATTACTATAGCTTTGTAGTATAAGTTACAACAAGGGATGATGATATTCCACCAATTCTTTTATTATTTTTAATAATTAAAATTATTTTTAGCAATTCTGTTTTTTTTATTTCCATATAAAGTTAAAGATAGATTCTTTCTCTTCTTCTTTCTTTCTTTCTCTCTTTCTTTTGTTCTTTCATTCTTTTGTTCTTTCTTTCTGTTTTGCTACAAGGTTTCTCTGTGTGTAGCCCTGGCTGTACTGGAACTTTCTCTGTAGATCAGGCTGGCCTCAAATTCAGAGGTCTGCCTGTTTCTGTCTCCCAAGTGCTGGGATTAAAGGTGTGCACTACCCAGCAAGATAATTTTTTCAATTTCTGTGAAGAATTGTGTTGGAATTTTTACAGTAATTGCATTGAACCTGTAGATTGTTTTGGTAGGATAGCCATTTTCACAATATTAATCTTTCTGATGTATGAACATGGGAAATCTTTCCTTCTACTGATACCTTCACTTTCTTTTTCAATGTTTTAAGATTTTTATTATATAAGTCTTTACTTTTCTATTTAAATTTATTCCCAAATATTTTATTGATTTATTTATTTGATGCTAGTGTGTATGGTATTGTTTCCCTTATTTCCTTTTTCAGTATGTTTGTTTGTTGTATATAGGAAGTTACTGATGTTTGTCCCCACTCTACTCTTGACTCTGCCTTCTTGCAATTCATATGGCCCAGGCATTCTTAACATCGCAGAATCTTTGTCCTTGCTGGTTCTTTTTTTGAAATATTTTTCTGTAGGTGTCTGCTAGATCCTTTACTTCCTTCATACCTTATATGGTGGTTTCAATGTCACTGCCACAGTGTCTCTTCACAGCAACAGAAAAGTAACTTAGATACCTAATCAAACAGTAAAGCTTTTTTTATAGCTCTTAAGTAGAAAATGTAAAATAAACAAAACAAAAACCAACACCCCTCCACTGTGGCTTCTGCACCCCCTTTTCTGCTTTGTTTCTCTTAGTGTTCCAACACTATTCAGCAGACTCTTGACCCTACTTACTTACTTCATGAAGCCTGGGACTTTAGTTCTCCACATAACAAAAACCATTTCTCAGTTTTTCATCCCTTTTTAGGCACAATCAGTTTCCATTTATTAATTCCCCCTAACATTTTCTGAATATCTGTATCGTGGTAACCTGCTGATAGGATTTGAGACTGCTAAAATGAAGCTCTATCTCTCTCCTCAGGTAGTTTCCACAGAGGCTCTTGTCTAATAAATATTGGAACTGCTGCTAAGGTGGTTTATTATTGTATAAAACAAAACAAAAAAACATGGTGACCTTTTTGTACATAACTTTTTAAAAAGTGAAATACCTAGAATTGAAATTGCTGGATGCACATTGTGACTGCTAACCAGTTGCTTCAATTACATTTCAAAGTCTGAGAGCTCCTGTCTCACTACAGCTTGCCCAAACCTCAGACACATTACCAGGCTGGTGATGGAGCTCAGTGGTGAAGACACTTGTGTATGTGCGCGCGCACACATACATCCACACACACACACACACATAGAACAAATGTTTCAGAAAGAACTTTATTAGTCTTATAGGTCTGAAAAAAAATCTGATTTGCTTTCTCCTTATTGCCAATGAGCAATGCCAGTACCTCTATTTTATTCATATGGATAAATTTCCCATTTTTCTACTGAGTAGTTTATTTATTACTTGTTACTGTGATAAAATCCTTAACCTAAGCAACATAAGGAAGAGTTTATTGTAACTTACTCTTCAAGGGTAGTTTATGCATATCATGGTAGAGAAATCATAGTGACAAGCGCTTGAGGCAGCTAGTCATGTGTGCATTTAGGAAACACTACAATGCATACTGGTGATCAGCTTTCTCTGTCTTACTACGTCTAGGACCTCAGTCTAAGCCTGGTGCTGGCACACATTATCGGTGGATCTTCTTACATCAATTAATCTAATCTAGACAGTCCACCATGGGTATGTCCAGAGGTTTATATCCATCGTGATTCTAAGTCCCAACAGATTGACAATTAAGAGGAATATTAGGGACATGGAGAAATAGCCATTCAGATCACTTACTGCTCATGCAGAAAGGATCAGAGTTTGGTTGTCAGCACACTTGTAACTCCAGCTTTAGGGGGAATTGAACTCTATCCTTTGCAGGCACATGCACTCATGTGCATATAACCCCACCCCTCCATAATTTAAAATAATAAAAATCTTTAAAAATGATTAATATTATAAGTAGTTCATCATTTCTTTGTTCCTTTTGTAGTGTGGATGCCATTTCTTATGTTATATGTGCTATAAATATCTTCTTCCATTCTTTGCCCTGTATATAATTTTGTTCGTATTTTTCTTACACATTCCCCTGTAAGTTTCTTTGTAGAAAATTTGATTTCTGCCCTCTGTTACCTAACAATATCTTTCCTCTATTAGAATCAGAGAGTTGCTTTAGTATTGTTTTCTTCAATTGTCTTAGAATGTAGTTTTTCAGTATTCAAATTTAATATACTTAGAATTGGATTTTTATATATAAAATAAGGGAATTTGTGTTTTGCTATTAGAAACTTATTTGTTTTATCTCTCAGTTTGTTGGATGAGCCATTTTTGATGTCTGATATATGTGTTTGCCTTCGTTATGAATGACATTTTAAATTTCCCTCTATGTTCTATTTTTTTCTATTTCACTTATCTATTGGTATACCAATAATGAGTCATTTTAATTACAGTTTTTGCATAATGAGTCACTTGTGAGGTAGAACCTTCCACATACCTTGGCTTCTCTTTCTCAGAATTGCATTGGACCTTTGCTCTTCCATTTATGACATGGAAGCAGGTTTTTTGTTTTGTTTTGTTTTTAATTCTCTGGGTGAAAATTAAGGATTTTGATTGACTTTGCATTAAAATTTGGTTATTTGTGTAGGAGGGCACATGTGTGTGGACAGGAGAGGATAGCATTCAGGAGTGGCTTTCACTTTCCACCTTGCTGCTTCTTTGGCTGCACATAGCATTCTAGACAAGCTTTAAGTATACTGGTATTAAAGGTGTGAACCACTGCATTTGCCTTTTTTATGTGGGTTCCCAGGATGAAACTTGTGTGGTTAGGTTTGGATGGCTAGTAGTTTTACCTAGCTTCTTCCCAGTTCTGAGTTTCTTATATTTATATTCTTTTCTTTAAAGACTTAACAGCTGGGCCTGCAAGATGGCTCAGCAGGTAGTCTTCTGCTGCCAAGCCTGACAGCCTGAGTTGTGTCCCTGGGACCTTCATAGTAGGAGAGAACCAGTTTTGGTTTTTGTTTGTTTGGTTTTTAATAACATAATTTTATTTATTTTTTAATTAAATTTTTTTACTTTACATCCCAATATTAGCCCCTGCTCTCCTCCTATTACCCCCTCAACAGATCCTCCCCCCACTCCACCCTCCGCTTCTCCTTTGAAAAAGGGGAACTCCCCTCTGGGTGTCACCTCCCCACTCTCTCCATCCCCACACGTCAAGTTGCTGGAGACTTGGTGCCTCCTCTCCTACTGAGGCCAGACAGGGTTGTCTATATAGGGGAATGGGGTTCACAGGCAGACAAGAAACAGACTCAGTGACAGACCCAGCTCCAGTTGTTGGGGGACCCACATGAAGACTAAGTTGCACATCTGCTACATATGTACAGGGGACCTAGGTCCAGCCTGTGCTTGCTCTTTGGTTGGTGGTTCAGTCTCTGAGAGCCAAGGTTAGTTGACTATGTTAGTCTCCCTAGGGGCAGCCCTGTCCTCTTCTGATCCCTAAATCCTTCCCCCAACTCTTCCATAAGCTCCATCTAATGTTGGGTGTCAGTCTCTGCATCTCTTTCTTTTGGCTGCTGGGTAGAAATGCTAGGCTCCTGGCTGCAAGCCTAGTGGAGTACCATTAATAATGTCAGGGATTGGTTTTTGCCCATGAGATGGGTCTCAATTTGGGCCAGTCATGGTTGTCCATTCCCTCAGTCTCTGATCTGACCTTGTCCCTTACACATCTTATAGGCAGGACACATATTGGGTCCAAGGCTTTGTGGATGGGTTGCTGCTCTTATCCCTCCCCTGGGGAGTCTTTCCTGGCTACAGGTAGGGGCCACTTCAGGATCTATATCCCCCACTGCTAGGACTCCCTGCTAGTCATCTCCCTAGGCCCCCTGGGGCCTCAGGCTATCCCATCCCAGGTCTCTGGCACTTCTAGAGAATGCCCCTCACCTCTGACTTCCCTTCTCTCCCCTGCTCTCCCTACATCAATCCTTACCTTCCCCCACCCCTGCACCGCTCCACCCCATTCCCCATCTCCTCTCCCACCCAGATCCCTCCTTCCATAGACCACTGTTATCTACCTCATTTCCCTTCTGAGAAGTAGTTCTTAGAAGTTGTCCTCTGACCTCCACATGCATACCATGACATGCTGACACTCTCCCCCATGGGAACACACAAAATAAAAAGAAAATATCTTTTAAAACTTTAAAAAAGATGGATAGCTGTTGACTGTATGTTTATCTTTTTCTAGCTATGTCTATAGTTACTTGAGTATACTTGTGTTCTAAATCATACAGCAACATAGAGGTTTTCTAGACATAAACCTAAAGCGTAAACTTACTGTAGCCTTAATTTTATAAGATATTATGAACCTGTTTTCAAACTTCTATACCACTTCACAGTTAGATTTTACATTCCTGTGCATTTACAATTTTTTGTTTTTTAAATTATAGTTATCCCAGTGCGTTGTTTTACCACTGAGTGCTTACCTGACCTAGTAATTTATCTGCCTCTTCTATGTGAAATTACTTTCATTATTATAGGGTTTTAAAAAATGATTTATTTATTATTTTATGTGCATTGGTGTTTTGCCTGCATGTATGTTTGTATGGGAGTGTCATATCATCTGAAACTGTAGTTAGCCGTTTGGGTGCTGGGAATTGAACCCAGGTCCCCTGGAAGAGTAGCCAATACCCTTTAAGGAATAAGCCATTGGGTTATTCCCAGCCCCTTGGGTTGGTTGGTTGGTTGGTTGGTTGGTTTTTAAGCAAGTATTGATGGATGATAAACTCTTAGTTTTTATGCCTTAAAATATTATTTTAATTACTACTTGTATTTTAATTTAGTCAGATACTAATTTATTGAAGATATAATACATTCTGCTGCATTTTGGCATTTTTCATTGGTGTAAATATGCTTTTAATAATATTATTTTCTTGATATTTCTTTTCACATTAGTTTTGATTTCATCTTTGATGCTTTGTGGTTTTAGTGTGATTGTAGTATCATTTTTCATACTATTTTTCTTTCTCTGCATTTTTCTTTCAATCTGAAGATTGGTATTACTATAGTTAGGAACATTTTCAACCTCCTTTTCTTTAAATGTTGCTTCTTGGCCCTTAATTCTCGCATTCTAGAGTTAACTGGTGAACATGATGTTGAATCTCTTTTTCTATCTGCTGTAATATTTAGTGCTCTTGTCATTTTGTTGCTTTCAGTATTTCTAGTTTTTATTTTAAAAAATCATTTTACTGTAATGACTTCACCTCTCCTGTGCACACACTCATGCATGCACCAAAAGTAACAGCATGCGCCTCCCTGAATCCTATCCATACAGCTAGATTAAGATGGCCCACTCAATCCCTGCCTCTGACGGAATTTCATCATCTGCCAGAGCTCTGGGAGGACTGGAGTGAAACAGTGTCTTCTGACTATGATGGGACCACTGCATTCATTAACCCACAGCAGCTGTGGTTGCCTGCACAAGGCAGGCACAAGGTCAAGCCATCCAGCATAACAGGCTAGGACAGGGGAGGGACACATGGACCCCTTCTGCTGAGGAGCTAGGAACAGTTGATATCTTCTGATGGGAGAATCAGTTTTGTTGAAAGGTATGGGCACTAGGAGGTCGAGCATGTTCCACCGGATGACCCCACAACCGTGAGTATGTAGGTGACACAAATTGAAGATTAATTTTTAGTAGTTTGCCAATGGGGTCCAGAAAAACAACTGGTCATTGTGCAGAGAATAAAAGACTATGTGTAGTGATCAACTCTAAATGGGACATCTGTCACTCCTTTTCCACTGAAGGCTCAATGCAGAAAGTGGAGTAGAGAGATTGTACAAGCCAGAGGTATTAGATGAAGCAGAACACTATTCCCTGGACTTCACAGCATCATTGTGATATGAACGTGGAACAGTTGTGATTGTATATGCAAAAACTGCACAAGAGCAAGCCAGGGACAAATCTCAGCATGAGTCAAGGTGGGGCTTATGAAGTTCCATCCATTGCTAAGGGGCTATTGGCAGTTGGTGGCTACTGAGGGAAGGTCAGTTTTCATGCAGGCCCTTAGGGCTCCCCATGCTTCAGTGGATGGTTCTATACACATGTACATCCCTCTCAGTGAGTTTTAAGACAACAATAACAACATCAAGGCTGGAAAGATTGTTCAGCGTTTAAGTGTACTTTGATAGAGGACTGGTCTTCAGTTTCCAGCATCTACATTGGGTGGTTCAAAACTGCCTCTCTAACTCTATTCCCAAGGATCTCATGCCTTTTTCCTGTGTTCATGGGTTCTTGCACAGAGAGGATATACATCCAGACAATCAGGTACACATGCACATAAAAATTTTAAAGTCTTTCAAAAAGAGCATGTAAAGTTGGAAGGAAAAAATTAGGGGGGATAGGTAAAGAACTGGAGAGGCAAAGAGTAGGTAGATTTTTATCAAAACACATTACATGCATATATGAAATTCTTAAAAGGGGATAAGGATTCCCCCCCGCCGCCAGGAAACTAGCCATGTGGGACAGGGTTAATAGTTGGGTGAAGGACTAGTTCCTTTCTCTGTCATCCTTCACACCTTCCCTATTTTGTCATCCTAAACCTGCCTGGGAATGAGGCTGGACCAGAGTAGATTAAGAAGGAATGCACAAGGTAGCAAGAGACTTAAGTCAGTGGTGATTGGTTTGTAGAGAAAAAGGAGAGGAGTTATCAGAATTCTGTAATTAGTTACTCATGGCTGTTCTAAAGGTTAGCTTGGCATACTTTACTGTTAGGTCTTATTTCTTCCTTGATATATACCTTTTGATAAATGCATACTATAAACCAGAATGTCTGTAAGTTGATCTTAAACAACACAGCAAATTGTTTGCAAGTTTTTATTTTCATTACTCTTTGGGAACCCCAAAATTATTTTTTTTTGATATACTTTTTTTTATATACTTTTTTTTGATACTATAATAGAAATCTAAGGTGGCAAAAGACATCTTTCTTGCTTATTTTAATCAAAGCTTTATTATATCTGAAATTAAACTAGACTATACTTTTAAAGCTTTATTCAGAAGAATATGCTTGATAATATTCTCTAAGAAAAGACATATACCTAACAACATAATGTTATTTCAGTAGGAATTTTTCTCAATTTGAAATTTGTTTTACTTTTTTATGATGAAAAAATGTATATCTAGTTGGCTGGACATAGTTTAAATGATCTAGATGGTTTATCGATGGATTAGATGCAGTGTGTTGTTTTGTAATGTTCCCTGGCTGTCTCAGGGCTCAGGCTGGGCTGTTTCTCCTGGGACTGGTTGTCAGAGGGAGCTGCAGTGTCAGGCCCAGTTGGTGGGCAGCATGCACATTTTCTCCTATTCTTCTGTTTGTGTTTTTGAGATGGAGTCTCCTTGTGTAGCAGGAATGACCTTGCCTTGAACTTAGAGTGATCCTCCAGGTTAGCCCCCAGAAAGCTGGGATTTAGATGAGTACCACGCCCAGCTGTGGCTGTGGGTACCTTTCACCACTGCTCCTTGATTTGGCTTTCATTGCCTTCTGTTGTTGTTTGTTTGCTTTGAGGAGAGTCAGGAACTTCTTTCTTTCCTTTCAAGGCTGTCTTCCCATCTTTTTCTGTGCTGGAGAGGGAATTCAGGGCCTTGCTAGATCAGTGTCTACCACTAAGCTACATCTTCTATCATAAAGACCTCACTTTTTAAAAATAAATTTTTATTTAGAATAAGAATAATGTCTTCTTATTTTGGTATTTCAGTAGTTCCAAGTGTGTTTTTTGGCATATAGTCTATGCTCATTGTATTTATAAAATAAAAATTGCAAGTAAAATTATAGGATGGTTTAGCACATAACATTCTAAGTGATTTGTTATCTCAGAATGGTCAAAGAATTTAAAGATATGTCACAGTACTCAGCACACTAGTAAGCATGTTTTCCAGCACACATTACCTGTTGGTGTGCTAGGGTTTGACATTGAAGAGGCTTTATAATGTATATTGTGGGAGCAGGTGCTCCTGCTGCTCAGCACACACTGAAGACTTTATTTCTTGACCTCTGTACCTCCCAGTATTGCTTTCCTTGGCCCTCCACTAATGGCTTTTAAGTTAAACAGTATGTTCAGAAAGTTCCAGTAATGGCAATGACTTGACTTTTTGATAGTGAGAGACAGGAAAGTTCATAATCTTGACTTTTTATGTTGAACTTTAAATATGAAAAAATGAGTTTCTGACACAAATAAGAATGATACCATCCTATTTTGAGGGTCAATCTCTATTTTCTTTTTTTAAAGTTATATTTTAATTATTTCAAATAATTTTTTTAAGATTATATTGAGTGCAGGTTTATTGGGAAGCTACTCTTGGGTGGGCAAGTTCACTGGCCCCAAGGAAGAAGGCCAGGGAAGTCGCCATGGGGAGGGAGAGAGAGGAGAGGAGGAAGAGAGAGAAAGAAAGAGTGCACACATAAGAGGAGAAGCTTAAAACATTTTTTAAATATATTTTGATCATATTTGTCTCGTCCCCCAAGTCCTTCTAGATTAGTGGTTCTCAAACTTCTTGATGTTGAGTTCCTCATGTGATGACCCAAACCATAAAATGATTTTTGTTGCTTCCTTATAACTATAATTTTGCTACTGTTATGAATCATATTACAAATATGAAATGTTTTCCAGAGGTCTTAGGCAGCCCCTGTGAAAAGGCTGCTTGACCTCCCTCTACCCCCAAAGGTTAACCACTGTTCTAGATCCTCTTCCCTCCTCCACAGCCAGCTTTAAGTTCTCCAATGCAGATTTAAGAGAGTAAATGAACTAGTTACTTGCCAGTGTTAATCTCTTGTTTCCTGGTTGGTAGAACTGTTTGGGAAAGATTAGGAGTTGTGGCCCTAGAAGAGGACGTGTGTCATTTGGGGTTGGCTTTGAGGTTTCAGAAGCTCATTTTGTTCCCAGTTAGCACCTTCACTACCTCCAACTTGCAGAACAAGATGTAAGCTCTCAGTGTTTCTGTCACCACACTTTTGCTCTGCCACCATAGACTCTTAAGTCTCTAGAACTGTAAGCTCCAAATTAAACACTTTTAAAGTTGTCTTCCTTGGTCAAGCCCTCTTATCATAACTACTGAAAAGTAACTAAGACACTACGCTAAGATTAACTACTGTACCTGGAGAGATGTTGTCCTAATTTACTTTATATTGTTGCGGTAAAAACACCTTGACCAAAAGCAACTTAGAGAAGAAAGGGTTTATTTCATCTTATAGTATATAGTTCATTATCCATGAAGGGTTGTCATGGTAGGAAGCTGGAGGCAGGAACTGAGTCAGAGACCATGGAGGAACAGTACTTAGTTGGCTTACTCCCTGTGGCTTGCTCTCTATGCCTCTCTCACCCTTAGTGTAACAATCAAGAAAATGACTTATACAGGTCAGTCTGATGGAGGCATTTTCTTAGTTGAGTTTCCCTCCTCCCAGATATCTCTAGCTGTGCCAAGTCAACAAAACACCAATCAACACAGATGGTCTTCTGAACTTAAAGGCAAGTATGTGTTCTGCCAGGAATATTTTAAACATATTTCTGTCTACAATTCAGGAAGTCTTACCTGTTTACCTCTACAAAGAAATGATTCAGTGGTATAAATCTGTGGAATGAATCTTAGTCTGTTGAGAGCAAAACTCTTTGAAACTAAATTGATCTTGGTATAAGAGAGGTTAAAAATAAGCATAAAACTTTGCTATCAGACATGGTAGCCACATATTAATTAGACATATTTCTGTTTGAGTAATAATCTGTCACAGGAGAAAGCAAGGCACTCATGGGAGTAAAAAGCAGGAAATGCAGTCAAGAATGCTTCTAAAGTTCTCATATCTGGGGTTTGTTTTTTCCTTGTAGTGTATTTTAGAGTATGAACTAATTTTCATTATTGAAGGTCTGACTGTAGTTAATTTGTTTCTAAAGGTATTATACCTGTTTACCTGTGAAGAAAAGCATTGGTAGCTTACCTGCCCTAATAATAGAATGGAGTCAATGTATGTGCAGTTTAAGGCCAATAGTATATATAATATGATCAGTATATGAAATCAATAGTAAAATATTATAATAACTAGCCTGCTGATTAGTATTCTTTTTCTGTTGTTTGATCTTAGGGTTTTGACCCACCACATCAAAGTGACACAAGAACTATTTACATAGCCAACAGATTTCCACAGAATGGCCTTTATACACCTCAGAAATTTATAGATAACCGGATCATTTCATCTAAGGTAAGAGTAAACAACTTTATTATTACACTGTAGATGAGAGCTTGGGATACATTTGTAGCTCATTTGGTAGAATTACTTGTTACATGCAAAGTCCTGAGTTCAGTCTAAAGTACCACATAAATGGAACATTATGATGCATGCTTATAATCTCAGCACTCTTAAATTCAAGGTCATCTTTAGCTACATAGCAAGATTAAGGCCAGCCTGGCATATATGATACAATACTTTGTCCTAAATAAACAAATCAAAATGATAAATTTGTAACATTTTACAGATGATTTACTGAATGTATGCAAGTATATATGTACACTTTTAAAAAGTCAAGAAACTGAAGGTTGATAGATGTATCTCACCCACCATGATGTAGGAAAGAAAAGAGGCTGTTAATTCCTACAAGTTAACATTTGTCTTCAGCTGTGACTGTACTATGATGGCCATCTGCTGAGCCTGTTTCTTCTCACTTTGTTATTTAATATTTGTAACAACCTATGTGAAGTAATTAATAAATCATGTTTACAAAATGCTACATTTATATTATCACAGTTCTTTGATTTCAGTGCTTGGAGATTGAATAATTTTCTCAAAATTCTAAGTAGCTTGGTTAGAGTTTGAACTCTGTTCTATGTGATTTTAAAGCCTCCTTGTCCTATTATCTAGAGTCTTCTATAAATATTTTAGTGTAAGGTACTACTTTATTCTTATTTTTTTTTTCCTTTGGCTCTTGAAGAAGTTGTGTTTCTTAAAGCATAGGATTATAGAGCAATGCTGTCTGATTTCTCTTTTATGATAGAAGTGAGTTTCAGTGTTCACTAAGAAACCTAGTAGCACATAGGACTGTTAAGGCCTTGGAAATATGGCTGGTACAACTGAAGAACTGAACATTTGAAAATTATTTTAATCCAAATGGCATAGCTCTATGTGACTAGTGACTTTTTTTATTAAATATTTCTTTTATTTAGGATGTGAATCAGAGAAACTGAGGGTAAAGTTCCTACTTAGACCTGGCTCTTGTGTATAGGGTACCACAAGAAACCTTCCTATGCTCTTGCCCTGCCTTCCAGAGACACTGATGTTTTCCTCTGATACTGATCTCATCTTTCCTAAGTTGTCACCTTAGCTTGTCCATCCCTTTGCCCTGCTCTCTTTTTTTTCTTCTGTCACAGTATTTCTGTATAACGGGTCCATTGATAATGCTAAAAGAGCCTGTTCCAGTTCATTCATTCATTCATTCATATGTATATTTATGTGTGTGTGTATATATATGTATATACATATATATACACATATATATATACACACATATATATACATATATATGTGTATATACATACATATATATACTGGATACTGTATAGGTTTAAAAGCCTTTAAAAATTTTAGAGTCTAATTTGTTTATTTAAAATACAATTTTATCATTTTTCCCTTTTTGTTTCTCTCTTCAACTCCACTAATGTCCCACCCCTAACCTTCATTCCCTCTCAGATCTGCAACCTCTTTTTCTTTGTTATTTTTACATATGTAACTACAACCTTCTGAGTCCATTTAATGTCAATTATATGTTTATGGTTTCAGGGCTGACCCCTGGGGAAGACTAGTTCTACTGCTCTTGCTGTGCTTAGTTACTGGCCTCTGTCTAGGTGTAAGGCACACTGGGATTCCTCCTTTCACGTTAGCATGGTGATTGTTTTTTCCTTGTTTTGGTCTTGTTTAGGCATTGTTGAGGTGTCATGGGTCCCACTTCCCTGTCACAATCAGCTGATTTTCTGGTTCTTTGGCTCTTACATCCTCTCTAACTCCCTTTTCTTTGATATCTCTCAGGTCTTAGGTGTAGGAAATGTGTTGTAGATAAATTCACTGGGACTGGGAACCCCACAATCAGTTCTGCAGTTTGACTAGCTGTGGCTTTCTGCAGCCATCTCTGTCTGTTGCAGAGAAAAGCTTCCTTGATGATGTATAAGAGCTATACTCATTTGTAGATACAAAGAAAAGAATTTAGGATACAGTTAGGAGTTATGTAAAATGATAGTATTGGGCTGTACTATGTGTACTATATTACGTACTATATGACCTCTCTAGCCCTGGCTACGTTTCCAATACCAGGCATGTTGAGTGGGCCTTGCATCCAATTAGAGAGATGTTGGTTACTGCCAAGGTGTGAATGCCACTGATACAGATTTATCACTGATAAAGATCCTTTAGGAATGTCTTACCATGCTGATCATTGTTGTAGCTATAGCTAATAAGCATCACAGTCGAGTGGGACTGCTGCTTACTTCCCTCTGTTGGCAGCTTGCTTAGCACCTTCCAGTACTATTAAACCTAATCTTCAAGGAGGAGGCTTTTAGATCAGATAGTCCTGTTAAACTCTAATATTTAAGA
Organism: Arvicanthis niloticus; assembly: GCF_011762505.2. Taxonomy (NCBI): domain Eukaryota; kingdom Metazoa; phylum Chordata; class Mammalia; order Rodentia; family Muridae; genus Arvicanthis; species Arvicanthis niloticus. Next base: position 20,973,410 of record NC_047661.1, read on the forward strand.
TTCTTATCTGTAGGACTTCACTAGCATTTCAGCTGGTGTTGGAGGCTGAGAGTCCTGAAAAATGTTGTGATTAAATAATTTCCTCTATATGGCTGTTTTCTTATGCAGTTTAAGTTTAACGTTTTTGACCAGAGTTTCAGAAATAAGCATTCTCCTTAAGCCATTTTAGCATAAGTAAGCATCCTTATCTGGCTCTCCTACTTGATTGTGTCCCAGTTGTTTCCAGACCCCTGTAACTATTGCTGGCAGTCTCATAGCTTGCAGGAACTCTTTTCTCATTGAACCTTTGCCAGATTGCATGCTTTCACTATGGTGCTTAAAATGTGAAAATCTAAAGATGTTTATAGTTCATGTCAAGAGTATATATAGATAGTTGCTGATACTCTTCTCTCATGCTGCAGTGAGGCTGGCATGATGTTGGTTTTCTTTTAAAACTTCTGTGTTGTTCTCTGACACATTTTCTACAAAACCACAAGGAGCTTTGCTTTTGTTGTACATGTTCATTTATATATTTTACCTTTAACTACAACTGTTAATCTCATTGCTTTGCTTCTAAGCTGCTTAGTAAATCTGACATGTTGTAAATCTTTTTCGTTTGTTTTCTTTTTTTTTTTTTTTTTTTTTTTTTTTTTTAAATTTGAGACAGTGACTCATTATATAACCCTGGATCTCACTGTGCAGAGCATGCTTGTCTCCAACTCACAGAAATCTGCCTGTCTCTGGGTACTGGGCTTAAAGCAGTGGTTCTCAACCTTCCCAAGCTATGACCTTTTAATACAGTTCCTCATGTCGTGGTGACCCCCAACCATAAAATTATTTTTGTTTCCACTTCATAACTGTAATTTTGCTGCTGTTAGGAATCATAATGTAAATATTATAATGGTATGGAACCCTTTATGAAAAGGTCATTTGACCCCAAAGGGGTCATGACTTACAGGTTGAGAACCACTTGCCTTAAGGTATGTGCCACTATGCCCAGTTTGGATAATGTTATGCCTTAATTTACCTTATAGTCATCTTATATTAAATTTAAACTTCCTTGAAAAGGTCAGTTATAAAGTCATACATGACCATAGAGAGGTTTTACTGATTCTGTTATCCTAACCACTATTATATAATAGTTAAGATAGCTTTAAAGCTCAATGAATTGTTTTTTAAAAGTATTTTCACATTGAATAGTATGTCCCTTCCCTCTCTATGGTAGGATATGTGTAGAATTTTGATTTACTCAATCTGTTATAGAAAACATGAAAATAATATCTTGTCATTATTTGTATGTGAACTTTTTATCTTCAGCTTTCCCTTGTTTTAATGAGCTTTATGAGCTAGCCAAAGGAAATCTGTTCTTTTAAAACCAGCTGTTATGGGACAGGGGAGATGGCTCAGAGGTTAAGATCATTTAATGTTCATACAAAGAACCTAGTTTCGGTATCTAGCATCTACATGATAGCTTTCAACTGTCTGTATCTCCACTTCTGTGGTATCTAATATTTTCTGTACTCCACAGGTACCGTACACATACGTGTGCATGCACGCACACACAAACACTTTTACACATACACTTTTAAAGGATTTATTATTATTATTTGTGTGTGTCTGTATGCGTATAGGCAGGTGAGTGTGGGTGCCTGTGGAGGCCTGAAGTGCAGATCGTCCTTGAGCTGGAGTTACAGGTCATTTTGAGCCACCTGACTTTGGGGCTGAGGATTGAGTTTGAGTCCTCTGTAAGAGCAGTCTGTACGCTCTTCACTATAGAACCATTTTCCCATTTTCTTGTAACCATTTTCCCTACTGCCAATTTGTTTTTTAAAAAATTACAGAGAGAAAAATATTGTTGGTATCTACATAGATGTTGGTTGATTTTTCTTTTCTCTTTTTTCCTAGTATACTGTATGGAATTTTGTTCCAAAAAATTTATTTGAACAGTTCAGAAGAGTGGCAAACTTTTATTTTCTTATTATATTTTTGGTTCAGGTAAGTTTTATCACCCCTTGAATTATTTATGAACTTGCTGCCTAAACATATATTTTACAATATGAAAAAATTACATTGTATTCCTAGTTGTTTGGCTATGGGGTTGTTTTTCTTCTGCAGCTTCCCCATTGTACTCATAAATAAATTATCTAAATCAAATCTAGATTTCTAAAACATAGGCTATAAATTTTAAGGTCAACTGCATTCTGTTTCTTTACTAGTATATCTTAGTACTGATAAGTGTAAGCTAAGCTAAGAACAGTACTTGTAGTTTTTCTGATGCCTGCCTCAGAGTATAGATGTTTTAGCTATTAATAACTAGTGCATCATTGCCACATGTCTGCCTATGCAATCATCTTAGTACAAGATTGTGTGTGTGCTTAAATTTTGTTCTATCAGTGTCTGTAATCACAGATACTCAAGAGGCTGAGGCCGATGAGCATTGCTCATACCCAGGAGTTTGATGCTAACCAGGCAATATAGTAAAATCACAGCCCAATAAATTATATTTAAATTATAATTTTTCAACATTTTTCTCCCTCTTTCTTACTTTGTCCTCCTCCTCTTCCTCTTTTCTTCCATATCCTCCTCCTCTTCCTCTTCTTCCTCTTCTTCGTGTGTGTGTGTGTGTGTGTGTGTGTGTGTGTGTGCCTGCCTGCCTGCCTTATAGTCTCATTACGTAGCCTAGACTGGTTATGAACTTACTTTCTGTCTGTACCTGCTTCTCTGGAATTATAGGTGTTTACCCCCACATTCAACATATTATATTTTAATTTTTAAGTATTTACAAGAGTACTTTTCTGGGCTTAAATCTGAGGTCATCATGAACTATTAAGTAGCTTCTTAATCTAATTTTTTTTTTTGCTTTCATATGTGTGTCTCTGTGTGTGTGTCAAAATATAAGTTGAAACTCAAATATAAATGAATTTGTAAATATAGTTAATTATCATTTTCTTATGGTTATTATTTCTGATAAAATCTCAGAATATTCCTTCAGTGTTAAATTAAAAATTTGTTTAAACTCTAAACTGGCCTTTCAGTAGAACCTAGGATTTCAAAAGAAAAGTTAAAATTACTCAAATAATCATTTTAAAGCTTTAGAAAATAATTAGTTTTAAAATGTTTTTCTTCATGAATGGAAAAGGAACTTCTAATTTTATATCAATAGAGCATCCAGTGATTTTCCTGGAAAATGAAATTATGCTAACTATATTCACATGGCATGTATGCAGTTGTGAAATTGCTAGCTAAGATCAGCATTATACTGAATAGAACAAATTTAATTGGCCTATCCAGAATGAAGGGAAATCAATAAATCATAAGATTTGTATTCTTTCTAGCCTATGTACTAACTGCCGGTACTTCTTCCGCAACTTACAGAATCTTCAGTTAGTTATATTATTTGTAGCATAATTGAAACACCATTTTCCTAGCTGTCTTCCTCTCAGTCTTTTCCACTCTTAGTTCTCTTTCTTCAGGATTGAGTTTATCTTGAATCCCAAGTTAAAGGCGCTGACAGACTTGTCAGCGTTTTGTAGGATGTACAAAGAATATAAAATAAGACCCATTGTGGTTCTACTCGTGGGTAACGTTGAGAAGAACGTAAGAACTGTGAAAGCCAAGTAGCCACGTTTGGTGGCTCATGCCTAAAATCCCAGCAATTGAGCAGCAAGGACAAGGGGATAGGGAGTGGTTCAGGTTTGTGTGGGCATATGTAGCAAAATCCTGTCTGAGAAGGCAAAACAGCAATAAAAAAAGCAGAGTAACAGTTCAGTGTAGCAGTGTATGAGAGAGTGCAGTAGAGACTCAGTCAAGCCATGAGGTTGTCAAGAAAGTGAAATAGTAAATTAAACTGTATGCCTTGTACAACAGTGTGAGATTTGGGGCATTAGTAAGGCAACATATGTAATATAAATTTGTAATTCTCTACATTATTTCTTTAACTCTAGCTTATGATTGATACACCTACCAGTCCAATTACCAGTGGACTTCCATTATTCTTTGTGATAACAGTAACTGCCATAAAACAGGTATGTAATACTTCCTGTCTTAATTCTTCCAAAATTGATTCAGAACTTTTAAAATATTTACATATTAACATTTTTGCGAGAACAATTTCATAACAAAGCAGCAGATTTATTTGATATGTAACAAATTGTATCCAGGTACCTTGTGACTAACTCATGAATGATTGCAATCATTAAAATATGTTATTGTCTTGATATAGAAATCAATCTAAAAACAATATATGTACAGACTAATTTATGAAACAAATTAGTATAATCATTTTTGTAATTTTAGTGAACCATGGTTCAAAGGAAGTAAGTTTATGAAGTAGAGCATTTGCTTTTGGCAAGAACATTTGTGCTTTCCTAAATTTTATAGTTTTCTTCAACAAAGGTAGTTTTTGTGTGTGTTAGTACCCTAAAGGAAATAATTTTAGCCAGATTATAAGTTGATATTAAGATCTAGGAAAAGAGAAATAGTAGAATATTGGGTAATATTATTAATTAAATAATATCTTTTAAATGTCAAATTGGTATTGCTACCACTTCTCAAAACATCTAGTCAGGGTCTCAGTGATACAGAGATGATTCCTTCCACTAGACAGAGAGTTCATTGCATTTTTTTTTTTAGTCTAAATGATATTAAAATCCTCTGTTTTATAATTTGTAAAAATACCATGTTGATTGATGGAAAATGAAATTAACAACATATGAAGTTGAGTTTTAGAATATGGATAAAAAGGGAAATTGATAAAGGAGGTAAGAGGGTAACAATTTAGATAAGAACCCATCTGCAAGAAACGTTCTGAGGAATTTGAATTGTGATTTGTGTTTTGAAAAGTGCTATTGGAAATAGTGATACTAATTAACATAAGTGAAAGATTCTTTGCTGTAATCATTGAGAGTCAGTAAAATGGTTTTGATCAGGCTACTGAACCAAAACAATAAAATGGGATAAATCTAGGAATGATATACAAATTAGAATTTATGAACTTATATTGAAGGATAATGCATTCATTGTTACTGCCTTGCTATTAGTGTTATCTAATGATAGAAGGAAGTAAACTTTTTCATAGCTTCAGAAATGATATTTTAACTCATAGCTTTTTCTAAAAGTGACATATTGGGCCATTATAATCTAGATATCTCAAAGTGCTTTCCAAAAATATTTTCTCCAAAAAAGAAGACTATCAATATTTTGATTTAACACCTCTAACTTTTACAGTCTGTCTCCTCTTCTACATAGCTCCCCAAGCATTGATGGGAGGGCTTTGATGGTGAAGACATCCCATTAAGGACTGAGTATTCCACAGTCTCTTACTCTTTGGACATTGTCCATTTTGTGTATCTGTGTTAGTTCCCATTTACTAGAAGAAGAAACTTCTCTGATGAGGGCTGAGCAAGTCACTGATTGTAGGTATAGCAGTGTGTCATTAGGAGTCATTTTATTGCAGTGTTCATCTAGCAGAATAATGGTATTAGGTTTTCCTCTAGGCCCATGATCTCTGTAGTCTCAGATTCTCGGCTATTCTATTAGTGTGGGTATAGGTTCCATTTCATGGAGTGTGCCTTAAATCCAATCAGATAGTTGTTAGTTACTCCTATAATATTTATGCCATTATCACACCAGTGTATCTTGTAGGCAAGTCTCTGTTGTATGTCTTAGGGTTTGTATCTGGGCAGTATCAAGTACCATAAACAATAGTCATTAGGAATGAGGTTTCTAGTTAGGCACCAACTCAACTTCTTTGTGCTTAGTGCCATAAGTGTGGTCTTCAGCAATAGGACTTTACCACAAGTGTAGAGAGATCAACCTTAGCAATAGCCTGTGATGCTTGGAGACATTCCCCCATTACCCTGTATGCACTTAGCCTGAAGATAATTTTGTGCAGTAATTTAAAAATACTTTTATATATAAAATAATGTTTCACATGTAAAGTCAGATGTGGAATTATCTGCTTTTATATCATGCCAGGGCTCAAAAAGGTTTGTATTTTAAATTATAATTTGTGGTTTGTATTTTAAGAAAGGAAAAGAAATCAAACCTCAGTTTTAAAGTTTTTCTTTTTCTGTTTCCTGCAACCATACTCTGTAAATTTATACCATGTAACTAAAACATCATTAATACATAAAAGTCGTGTAATGATTGAATAATTTTAGGAAATTGTAGAAGTTGTGAGTGTCACCCTAGACTTTTGGCATGATTAGCTATGACATTTGTCAATATGGACTTTAGCAAGAGCATCCTGAAAGCAGCTTTGAATATGCTTAAGATGTTTATGAGCCCCAACCCTTGCTAAGGAACTGTGGGCTAAAGCGTACTAGGAGGAGGAGTGTCTTTGGCTTTCTTCTTCTTTTTTTAATCTTTCCACATCTTTATATTTTTTTCCTTTACTTATTTTTTCCCAATCTGCTTTTATACCATTTTAATTACATGTAAGTATTAAGGTCAGTTCTAGGTTGAGGAGCTAGCAATACAATGCTAGTAGTCAAGGAACAAGCAAGACAATAAACACAAATAGTCAAAGAACAAGCAAGGCAATAAACAAAGGTCCATGAACACTCTCTTGATCACTGTTTCTCAGGGCTTATCAGGATGACCAAAATATCTTGAGCCTACTTCCCTGTCCTAGCCAAAAATCATTTTCATATCTGAAGCCTACTTCCTTGTTCTAGCCTAAGATTTAGATTCCTGCCTGAAATTACTTCTTTATTCTAGCCTAATGTCATATTCCTGCCAAGCAACCTATTTCCTTGTCCTTGGCCAATGTCAGATTCCTGCCAAGCAGCCCCAAAAGATCTCCACATCTCCCCTTTTTTATTTCATTAACAAGACTGAGCCTGTCTTAGGTCTTTCTGACAAGAACACCTTCCTTACCTGTCACGGAACATGCATTATTAAAAGCAATACATTTCTGTCTTAGGTTGGTAAGGCTCTGTGCAGAATCTTACCCATCCTTGGTTTGCCAGCCTGTTAAATTAATAACTCCGTCTGAGGGTTGTCTTTGACTTTCTTGTCTCTCTTTTATTCTCCAACTTTTTTTGAGATTTTAATTACAGTTCTCCTTTATATCTCCCTCAAACCTCTCATATATGCCTCCCTACTCTCCTTCAATTGTTATTCCATGTATACATATGTTTGTATATACATATATGTTCCTAAATATAACCTGTTGAGTCCATATAATGTTAGGTCTAGGTTTTCAGGGCTGATTGGCACTGGACAGTCTGGTTGTGTGCTGTTACTGTTCCAAGCTTTAAACAGTTGTCTGTAGTTCCTTGTATAGTGTTGTGGCCTCAGGGGCTTTTCCTGATGCAGCATGTTTATTGGTGTCCTCATTGTTCAGCTCATGTTTGGGCAGTCATGTTGATGAGACTTCATGGTTGTAGCTTCTGTTGTTACTTAGCAGACACAATCTCAAGCAAATTGCCTGAACCTCTGGCTCTTACAATTTTCCTCCATCCCCTCCTGCAACATTCCCTGAGCCTTAGGTGTGTGGGCATTTGTAGAGCCATTGGGACTGAGCTCAACAACGCTGCATTTTGATTGGTTTTGGATTTCTGTAGTAGTCTCTACAGAAGAGAAGTTCTTTTGATGAGGGGTAAAGACAACATTTATCTGTGGTATAAGGACAAATGTTTATACCACCTCTCCCCCCCAACTCATACCCAAACTAGCAACTGAAACTTAACTGAGTTTGTTCACATGCACAAAAAGACATTGCAGGAGGAGTTGGCTTGTTGAGATAAAGGTTTCTAGGGAAGGTGAAAATGATCAGAAATATATATTTTTTCACACACACATAATGTATGTGAATGTTTAAATAAAGATATTTATAAAACCTCAAATGAAGATATTAATAATGCAGTTATAAATTTACTTTTGGAATCCAGATGAAATGGGAGTTTGAGAAAAAATATTTAGAATTATCAGTGTACTTTATATTATTTGAATACATAGAAATAAATAGAGTAATTTTATTACTAGGAGTGAAGTATGTGAAAAGCACTTATGAAGGTGGCAGAGGAAAACCTTCACAAGAAAACAAGGAAAGGTCCAGACCTCAGAATACCAGGGACATATATGTAATGTTATGTTAATAAACAGTTAATGTTTCTAGAAGGAGTGAATGTCTCAAATGTCATTAAGGATCTCAGAATACCAGGTACTTATATGTAATAGAAACAGTTAATGTTTCTGGTAAGAATGAGTGTCAGAAATGTCATTTCTGTTTTAGGCATCAAAGAAGCCTAATAGAATTCTGGAGAATGTTCCCCAGAAACTATAGGATAATGTTTCTTCTTTATTTCTAGGGTTATGAAGACTGGTTACGCCATAATTCAGATAATGAAGTAAATGGAGCTCCTGTCTATGTTGTTAGAAGTGGTGGACTTGTAAAAACTAGATCAAAAAACATTCGGGTATGTATATGGAAAATGATATAAAATTGTATTTTGGTATCATAGTTTTGATCTTGATTTTATCCATATATTTTATACTATAAAATCCTATGTATATGCATGTGTGTATCTCAGTAGCAGAATACTTGTTTCACATGCTTGAGCCCCCAAGTTCATCTACATTGCAGAAAATATATGAAAAATAGAATATTGTGGTAAGCCACCTATCTAGAACAAAAGGAAAACAAATACTTGCCTTTTAAAATGTAAAGTCACTTTTCTCCTGATTTCCTATAGGTGGGTGATATTGTTCGTATAGCCAAAGATGAAATTTTTCCTGCAGATTTGGTGCTTCTGTCCTCAGATCGACTTGATGGTTCATGTCATGTTACAACCGCTAGTTTGGATGGAGAGACAAACCTAAAGGTTTGTTCATATATATGTTTCAGTACTGCTTTTGTGAATATAATGCCTCATGTTTATATTTCCTTTTGCTGAAGTGATCAGGTTTGACCTGATAAAGTAAAGTTCTTTTTAAGTTACTGAAACTTAAAAAAAAAAATTGACAGAAGTTGATGGATTGGGACAATGACTGTGTTAGTAGAGTACTTGCTACCTATTATAAGCTTCTGAGTTTAAGTTCCTAGCACCTACATAAAAAAGACAGGCACAACAGTGCATGCTTGTAATCCTAGCACTGGGGAGCTTTAGATGGGGCATCTCTGGAGCTTGATGGCCAGTCAGTTTAGTGACTGGTTAGCTTTATGTGCAGTGAGACCCATCTCAGTAAGTACAGAGGAGAGTGATTGAAAACTTCACAAGTCAACCTCCAGGCTCCGTACACACATGCATATCTGATTTCTGCACACTCGTGTACATACACAGACATGCATACACATATATGTAACTAATGTTTAAAATTTAAATGTATTGTTATTATGTGTTTAAGGCATTCTTACCCTAGTATTGTTTATATTAAAAGTGGAAATAGATAATGTTTTAGGAAAAATAAGATCTTTTAATACTTCTGATGCTTTTTTTTTTTTTTAAACTAGACTGGGCTCAAACTTCCTCAAACTCTGCCTCTCAAATACTGTGATTATAGATGTCAGCCACCATGCCCAGCTTGATATATTTTTAATCAAGAAGAAAGTATAAATTTGCCCAGTTTTCAGAGTCTAATAAGGGGTGAAAATTTATATTTTTCTACTATTTAGGATATAATGAATCTTTAGACATTTGATTACAAATAGACTCCAAATGAATAGGATTGCTCCATGTAAAAACAGCAATCCATTTGATTTTTTTTCTTTTTTTTTTCTTTTATATTTTATTTACATTTAAGATGCCATCCCCTTTCCACATTTCCCCTCCCTAGAACACCCCTGTCCCATGCCCCCCCCCTTTCCTTTTTGCTTTTATACGATTTTTTTTTTAAATGTTAATCAAAGGATTTATAAGTTTGGTAATGCTCAATCAGAATCGTAACCCAATACCCAGCCTAGATATAAAAACTATCTTTGACTGGTGGAGACATGTGAACATCTGCCTCCATGCCCCCTCTCTCTTTCTCTCTCTCATCACCTAGCTTCTCCTCTTCTTCATCTTCTCTCCTTGTTCCATCTCTTCCTCTCAGTACTTCTTCCCACTTAGCTCCTCCTACATATCACTCTTCCTGTTAAAGTAGAACTTTTCTCTCAAAATACAATTAGAGCATACTTATTCCTAATTGTACCAGTGAGGTACAAGATAGTCCTAATACCCAGTCCATCATTCTGTTGACTAACCAGAACCTCTGTCATCTCTTCTAACTAAAACACTTACTTTTGATCCTGGCTTTTTGGCTTTAGAATGAATGTCAGCTGAAAACCATCTACTCAGATCTTTTCACTCAAAGTAAATAGCCAGGATTGATTATGAGACTAGGTCTTCAACCCCATCAGAAATCCAGAATGACTGAGTTAACTGAAGTTATGGGAAGTACGAAGCATAGCTTCTAAAACTTAGCCAATTTATAGAGACCGCTGAACACCTGAAAAGCCCCTATACTACTGAACGTTGGAGCATCAAATCTTCAGCCTTCTGGCCCAGAATCATCTGACAGACCTTAGTGATGCAGGATTATTAAGGGCTGATTACTCTGTCTAGGCAGATATAATCAGTCAACTATTCTGCATGTGTGTCCTTTTCTGGACAGTAATTTGTCTGTAGATGGAGAGAGGCAATTCTTGCCTAGTGGCTGTCACCGCACAACTGGAGTATCTCCAAGGATGCTCAATTTCTTCTTAGAATCCAAGACAGGAAGCTGTCAGGAGCAGACAGGTCTCTAATCAAAATGAACATTAATATATAAATATTTGTAGCGTCAGTTCTATGGACTTCTGATGTTTTGAAAACCAACTATCCATGTAAGGTAACCTGGACTGTTGTCTGTTCACTCCTCTCAGCTATTTCTAAATAAAATATGGAAAACACCCTAACAATAAAGTCAAAACCATGAATTTGCTATAGTCCCTTAACTCATAGGTTAACCGTCCCAAATCAGTTAAAAAAGTTAAAAAAGGGCTGGGTCTAGGTCTTGTATTCCTAAATGTGTTATACAGGCACAATGCCCATGAGAGTATCAATATTCATCTCATTTTTATATTAATAAGAGGCTCATACCAATGAAAACCTTAAATTTGAAATCAAAGTAAATTTTGTACCATTTAAGAAATTATAACTTCATCTTGATAATAATTATACAGATCTCTACCAGTAGGTTATAGCTATGCAATAAGTCCTAGCTAATCCCCCCTGTTCCAGCAAAACCACTACTTTTCCCTAGAAAGACAGACCATTATTAATCACATTAGTCCCCAAGCTCAGTGAATAGGGGCGCTGACTCTTCTTTAACTTCTTCAAGTTGATTAAGGGCGTTGAGATTTTAGAAGAGGGGTCGGGGGAAGAGTAAGTTGATAATCCTCTGATGCTGTGTCTTCACTGAATCCAGATGGAATTCCAGGACATTGGAGGTTTGGGCAGGTCTGCTCAGTATGCTTGATGAGTAGATACACCAAGGCTGTGTATTCTGCAATATACAATTCTCAGAACAAGTTTTAGTATCAAGAAACAAAAATTTCCCACCCCCAGGGGGCTGACATTTTTTTTTTAAAGAAGTTGGTTCTGACGACTTTTTTTTTTCCGCTTGTTAAAATTGGTTGTAGTATTTACGTTTCAGATTTTATCCCCTTATCCTACTTCCTCCCACCACCCAGAAACCTCCTGTCCCATCCCCCTCCTCATGCTTCTATGAGGCAGTGACCACACCTACCCCCCCTCACTATCCCCTCCCCACCCTCATATTCCCCCCCCCCACTGTGTGTTCTTTTTTTTTTTTAATGGGACCAAGAAACTCCTCTCCCACCTATGTCCGACAAGGCCATCCTCCCCTACATATACCTCTGGAGTCTTGGGTCCCTCCCTATGTGTTCCCAGGCTGGTGGTTTAGACCCTGGGGGGCTCTGGTTGTTTGGTGTTGTTGCTTTCCACCTGGGGTCACTAACCCTTTCTGCTCCTTCAGTCCTCTCACTAAGTTCTCCATTGGGAAACCCCTGATCATATCAGTGGTTAACTGTGAGCATCATCCTCTGAGTGTGTTAGTCTTTGGCAGACCTCTAAGGAGACAGCTATATCATGTTCCTCACATTATGCACTTCCACCCATCCACAACAGTGTTTAGCTTAGGTGGCTGTACATGGGGTGAATACCCAGGTGGAATGGTCTCCTGATGGCCCCTCCTTCAGTTTCTGTTCCATGTTTTGTTTGCCTATTTGCTCCCTTGAGCATTTTTGTTACTCGTTCTAAGTAGAACTGAGGCATCCCCTCTTGGTCTTCCTTCTTCATGAGCTTCATGTGGTCTGTGGGTTGAGTCTTCGCTAATCCAAGCTTTTGGGCTAACCTCCGTGGAGATAATGTTTGTGTAACTGTCTTCTTTTGGGGTTTTTGGAAGATTACTTTCTTGCTTTTTCTAGGTTGTAGTTTCCCTCCTTGTGTTGGAGTTTTCCACCAATTATTCTTTGAAGTGCTGGATTTGTGTTGAGATACTGTGTAAATTTGGATTTGTCATGGAATATTTTGGGTTCTCCATCAATAATGATTGAGAGTTTTGCTGGGTATAGTAGTCTGGGCTGGCATTTGTGTTCTCTTAGGGTCTGTATGATATCGGTCCAGGATCTTCTGGCTTTTATGGTCTCTGGTGAGAAGTCTGGTGTAATTCTTATGGGTCTGCCTTTATATGTTACTTTGCCTTTTTCCCTTACTGCTTTTAGTATTTTTTCTTTGTTTTGTACATTTGATGTTTTGACTATTATATGGCGGGAAGTATTTCTTTTCTGGTCCAAACTATTTGGAGTTCTGTAGGCTTCTTGTATATTTATGGACATCTCTTTCTTTAGGTTAGGGAAGTTTTCCTCTATAATTTTGTTGAGGATATTTACTGGTCCTTTAAGTTGGGTGTCTTCCCCCTCATCTATACCTATTATCCTTAGGTTTGGCCTTCTCATTGTGTCTTGGATTTCTTGTATATTTTGGGTTAGTAGCTTTTTGTATTTTGCATTTTCTTTGACAGTTGTGTCAATGTTTTCCATGGTATCTTCTGCACATGAGATTCTCTCTTCCATCTCTTGTATTCTGTTGGTGATACTTGTGTCTATGACTCCTGATCTTTTTTTTAGGTTTTCTATCTCCAGGGTATTGTCCCTTTGTGATTTCTTTATTGTTTCTACTTCCATTTTTAGATCCTGCATGGTTCTGTTTAATTCCTTTTCCCGTTTGGTTGCATTTTCTTGCAATTCCTTAAGGGATTTTTGTGTTTCCTCTTTAAGGGTTTCTATCTGTCTACCAGTGCTCTTCTTAAGTTCTTTGAGAGTGTTATTTATGTCTTTCTTGAAGCCCTCTATCATCATCATGAGAAGTGATTTTAATTCTGATTCCTGCTTTTCTGGTGTGATGGGGTGTTCAGGGCTTGCTCTGATGGGGGAGCTGGGTTCTGATGATGCCATGTAACTTTGGTTTCTGTTGCTTACGTTCTTGCTCTTGCCTTTTGCCATCTGGTTAACTCTAGTGCTGCCTGTACTTGCTGTCTCTGACTGAAGCCTGTCTTTCCAGTTATCTAGCTTGTGTCTGATCTCCTAGGGGTCCAGATGTCTCTGTGATCTTTTCCAGCTGCACTGATTACAGTGGTACCTCTAGGATGCCTCAGGATATTGTGCCTCCAAGGTAGTAGTCCAGCTAGGTGTCTGCTGTTCTGGGTGCAGTGTCTCCTCTAGAATATCTCAGGATATGTTGTCTGACGCTCTTAGTTCAGTTGTTCCTCTGTGGCTCTGGGTTGAGTGGACCTTCCAGTATGTCTCAGGTGGAATCCGGGGTCCACACAACAGCAGACCTGGCAGAGGTCTGATCCAGGTCTCAGATCTGAGAACTAGTTTCTAAGACACTGTCCAAGTTAGAGCGCCTGGGATCCCTGCTTCCTCTGGGTTCTTGGAGGTTGGGAACAGAGCTGCCACCCAAGATCTGCTCAGTGCTCTGGCCTACACTGGAAGGAACCAGTGTTCTTGGCCAGGAGTGACTTCCCGGGTCCTTGTGGATCCCAGTTACTCCCTGTTTAGGGCGGGTCCTGCTATCTGCTTACCTAAGATACTGCCTGAGTTAGAGCACCTGGGATACCTGCTTCCTCTGGGTTTTGGAGGTTGAGGGCAGAGCTGCCACCCAAGATCTGCTCAGTGCTCTGGCCCAGACCGGAAAGCAGCAATCCATTTGTTATCTCCCTATTTCTAATTATTTCTGATCTGTCATCTTAGCAGAGTGATCTGCAGTCTAGTATGCCATGATGTCATCTAGAAGACATTTGAAGTAGTCGTTACTTGAGGGCAGGGTTAGATATGTATCAATCCTTTTCTAATTTTTTTCAGACACATGTGTCAGTTCCAGAAACAGCAGTATTACAAACAGTTGCCAACTTGGACAGTCTAATAGCTGTAATAGAATGCCAACAGCCAGAAGCAGACCTATACAGGTATGGTGTGTTATCTGGTGAGCTCTTCTTCATTTAATAGCTTCTATTTGAAGTAAGGGTCTAATAGACTGATATTAAATAGCCACAAACAGCTTCCAAAATTATTTTTAAATTTTATCTTATAAAATTTACTATAATATAAAAGTCCTAATAGGAGGTCAGCTTTCTATTAAGAAGACCTTGTTTTCATAAACAAACATAAAAATAAAACTTTAAAATTTTCATTACATTTTACTTATTTGTGTACATATGTGCATGTGTGTATGTGTTTAGGCATGTGCATGCCACTGTGTGTATGAAGGTCTGAGGACTACTCTTGGGGTTCTGTTCTTTTCCTTCTATGTGTATTATGGGGACTGAACTCAGGTTATCAGACTTGGCAGCAAATGTCTTTACTCATGAGACAGCTTGTTAGTTCTTAAGTTGAAACTCTTATCTGATTTGGTAATAATATTTGTGAGGCCTTCAGTCAAAGTGAAAAATAAACAATTTGGTAAAATTCTAAGCAAAAGATACTAATTAAAATTTTGGTTGGGAAGGAGAGAGTGAGCTAGCATTTTGTTACACATGTGTTTATCTTGGCGTGTACACCTGTGTATGCATGCCTGTAAGGCTAAAGGTCACTGTCCCGTGTCTTCCTTGATCATTTTCCACCTTATTTCCTGAGGTAAAATGTGTTACCGAGACTGGCTAGCCAGTGAGCTGCAGGGCTCTTGTCCCTGCCTCAGCAGCCTTGGGCTGGCAGGTGTGTACTGCTGTACCCAGCTTTTATTCAGGTACTAAAGATGTAGCTTAGTGCTCATGCTGATAGCAAACTCTTTGCTAAGCCACCTCCTCAGCCTTAGCCCTGTAAATACTCCTGATAGGGCATATTACTTGAGAGGAGAATGTTAGCAACAACACTTACGTCATGATTCTGGTTTTGGTTTTAAGGGCTTAAATGTCTATATGTGAAGACATATGGAAGTATATATGTAAAATGCATATATACTCCCAAACGTTAACAGTGTTAAATAGTGAGATTCCTAGTGGTTGTTGCCTTAGTTTGCTTCTCCATTGCTTTGATAAACACGAAGACCAAAAGCTACTTGGAGAGGGAAGGGTTTAATCTCATCTTAAGCTTACAGGTCCATCATGAAGAAGTCAGAGCACAGACTGTGGAGGAACAGTGTATAGTGGCTTGCTCCTCACAGGTTTTCTAGTTTGCTTTTTTATGCAACCCAGCACTACCTGCCTACAGTGGGAAAGGCTCTCCCTCATCAATCCACAATCTAAAAAGTGCCCCACAAACTTACTTTTAGGCCAGTCAGATGAGTTGGCATGTTTTCAGCTGAGATTCTCTCATCCTGGATGACTCTAGCTTGTGTCAGTATGACAAAAAACTAACCAGTAAGGCTGCTACTTCCATTTTGCTATCTTACTTAATCTAAATAGTTTGTAAAATGTATTTGTGTGCTAGTATATATAGCTTATATTTCTGATCAGAAAATAAAGGCATAGTTATTTCTGCTTTGGAAAGAAAAAGACGAGGGACTGCAGAAAGGGTTGGTCCAGCATAGAACTGGCTTAAACGCATACTAAAATGCCGGAATCAGGGATAATGAATGGCGTATGGAGAAAGAAAACAAAAGACTGGCTCCCATATCACTTCTTAAAGGGGTTCAGGAAAACACCAGCTGAATTGGATCTAAATATGAAGTCTAGATAAACTTCTCCAGAATTAGGAGAATAACAACAGTACTCCTTTGATATAAAAACCTGATAGAAGAAAAAATGATAAATCAGAAGAATTAATGAAGTTAAATTCTTCAGCAGATAAAAGATCTGGGCCTGGAATGGGAAGGGTGATAGAGGGGGCATTTGGAAGGGAGTGCTAAACCATTTTTATTAGCTCCGTGGGTATCAGACATGCATGCCTGTGGTACATAGACATGTGCAGGCAAATCACCCATATACATAATGAAAAATAGTAAATTAAAACCTTGTTTGAAATCTTTGTACCTAAAGATTAACTTGAAGCTTTTGTCCATAATCTGCTTTCTGACTATAAGGTAGCTGTGCTCTTGTATTAGCTGTGTATACCGTGCTGTTTTCAGTCGTGGAAATTGGAGGTGGAAATCCAGACTCTGGAAGTCCAATGTGGTAATGGGCTGTTCAGCCCAGATTTTAGCCACAAAACCTTACAAAGTTAAAGAACCTCAGGACTGTCTCACACTTAAGCTTGCTGCTTTAGCTCTACTAGTTACCTGAAGCAGAGTTGCTCATTGGATATTTGTTGAATAGATTAAATATTTGATCTGGTTCTGGTGATTTGCAGGTCACAAAGAACTTAATAAACTGTAGTGATATGTATAAACATTCATTGTTGGCTGAGTTCTGTATGTATTTTTGTGTAGTAATTCATAAGTTAAGATGAGAAGTAGATTAATAATAGTGGCATGTGACATTTACATGGGCATTTTGAAATGATTTTGTTTGTTAATTCAACCATAGCTAGACAAGAGATGACAATAAAAATCAGTTTTTAAAATTTAATAAAAAATATTTTTATAGCACTAATATTGAATGATATATAAGATGTAAGACCTAGGTTTTGATCCCAGCGACAGAATAATAAAATTTTCATAAGAGATTGATTAGGTGTTAGATTGCTCAATGGTTAGGGAACTTGTAACATAGTGATGAGGACTTCAGTTTGTGTCCTAGAAAAAGCAACAAGCCTAACCCAAGCACTGGGGAGGGCCAGGGTAGAAATAGGAGGATGGACATTTGCAGCAGCATGCTGCCTAGTAGCCTGCATGAAATACCGAAAGCTTCTGGTTCAGAGAGGGTCCTGCCTTAGAGGAATAAGACAGAGTACCAAAGGGCAACTTCTGTATTCCTGCACACACAACACACACACACACACACACACACACACACACACACACACACACACACACACGGATTGTTTCATTTGGCTTATAATGCTAACTGTATTCTTTCCATTGATTCCATAAGTTACCTAGTTTTGTAATGTGATACATTCTTTTACAGATTTATGGGACGAATGATAATAACTCAACAAATGGAAGAAATTGTAAGGTAAGTATAAATCATATTATCTACTTATTATAATTGGAAACTGGTAGAGAGACCAAAAGTTAAAGGGAATTAAGTAAATAAACAGCATATCATGGGAGAGCATAAGTATGTCAGCAGCCAGTAATTTTTAGGAGCATCAAGTGAAGATGAAGCACTTCATTTAATGACATAAAAGTAAGTATGTAGATTTATATATTTGCATTTTTGATAGTTCTTGGTGAAAACTTTGAAATGAAATGCTGCTGCTTAAATTCAGATCCTTAAATATTTAAATCATAATACTCAGAGTCAAATGAGGTAGGGTTCAGTTTCATGGTACAGCAGTTATACCCTATAGGAAGTCCAGAGTTCAGTCCTCCTGCCACAAAAAAGTTTTAAAAAGATGCATGTTTTGCATAATGTTTATTTAGCAAATGTGAATTCTGTGATTGGCTTTATTTTAGTTACTGAGTGAAGCTAAAGTCTGTAGTGACCACTTCTGAATTGTTATACTTGTTCTTCTGATTGGTTTTGTTGTTGTTGGTGGTGGTTTTTGTCTGTTTCAGCATCTAAATAAGAGCCTTTGAGTCAGTTTAAAGATTTGCTAATAGGATGAGATTACATTTTTATTTATGCCCTGAAGGATGTTAACTCAGCCATTAAATTTTTATTTTAATTGGAGTTTGCCAACTCTATTCTAGGGATATATCTGCTGTATATTGGTGCATGAAATAAGTCAGTAGCAGAAAGAGTTGAGCATTTTAAAATTAGATAAAATTAAATGACATTTAAGCCATCAAATGTCATGTATTGGCACTGACTCATATTTTAATAAATATTAGCATAAGAAAGTAGATTCAATAAACTTCAATAATAATATGTGACATATATAGTCTCATATATATGTGATGTTATTATGTATATACATAAGATCCCTGATGAATAACTGTGACTAAGTGTTTTAAGATTTATTTATTTATTTTATGTGACTACACTGTCACTGTTTGCAGACACACCAGAAGAGGACATCAGATTTCATTACAAATGGTTGTGAGCCTCCATGTGGTTGCTGGGAATTGAACTCAGGACCTCTGGAAGAGCAATCAATGCTCTTAACTGCTGAACAATCTCTCCAGCCCCTAAGTTTTATTTTTATTTCTGTATTGACATAGTGAAAAATTTGTGGATGCATCATCTGAATTGTGTTTTAAGATATTGTGTCTGGTAAAGAAACATTGTAGCATAGAACACTCACTCCTAAGTGGCTGAAAAAAATGAGCTGTGCTCTGTTCTGAAACAATTGCAATTAATTATTGAATTGTCTTTTATTTGGAAGCTGTTACGGTATCCCAGTTCTGTATGCATTTCTTTTAATCATTAGAACCAATACCATGTTACTGAATAGAAAGCAATAAGGAATGAATGTTTAATTGGGCACATGGTTTCTCTTAGCAATGAAAGTATTTTCAGGGAAACAGGTATTTTGTAGCTGCTGAGTAGTCAGTCACCACACTGGTTCTGGCATATCAGACTTGAGGACTCACCAAATATGACTCTTTAAGAAAACTATACTTGGTAAATATGTCCTAGGTGCATGGCTTTACTGGTTCAGTGCAGTTTATTTTTATAGTGTTTGGGCTTGCTGATATTTTTAATAAATGAGTCAGGTCTTGTTTGATTTGAATAAACATATTTTTGTATGTTTGAGAAAAGTTTAAGGACTATCAACAAGATAAAAACCTTTTAACTTATCCATGACAGACTCTTGATCATCTTGCCATCATTAAGAAAATACAAGTTCCGTTGTAGTTACTCCTTTTCATTTTATATCTTCTTAATAAAGAAAAATTCAAACAGCAAGTAGGCCTGTACACTGAGAGGGGGGCAGTGCAAGTAGTCAGCCTTGTGAGCTTGCCTAGAAACACTAACATATTTTGTATATTATACTTTATACTCTAACATAATTTTAATTAGGTAGAACTTGTGCATGTATATTCTGTAGGTCTCACTATAATTTTATGTTTGCACTGCATTTCCATTCTGTATTTTCCTTTCTAAACTGTTAATTTTGCTAACAATTTAAGTTTTGTCTTCTAAATTTTATTAAATCACTGCTTAATTTTTCATTTTATTTATGTTTAAATTTTTTGACATTAATGACTTTGTGAGTTTGTTTAAATGTATAATTTTCTTTTTAGGCCACTAGCCTTAATTTTTAAAAGTTTATGTATATGGGTCTTTTGCAAGCATGTATCAGTGCACTACTTAAGTGCCAAGTGCCTACAGAGGTCAGAGTGGATATCGGTTCCCTTGGAGCTGTAGTTAGAGATGGTTGTGAGCTACCATATCAGTGCTGGGAATCAAACTGAGGTCCTTTGCAAACAGCCAGTTCTCTTAACTGCAGAGTGATCTCTTTAGCCCTGCCTTTAATCTTAAAATGACTGAAATGCTAAAGCAGATGTTGGTTGTTATGGTAACTAATATTACTAGCCCAGGATGTATTATAGTAGCTGAGATTTTGATTTTATATGAAAACATGTTGTAACTACAAGTTAAGTATCTCTGATTGAAGATGCCTTTTAATTGAATTGAGATTTTAATATATTCAGTGCCTTTTGGATTTCTTTTTTCTTTAGACCTCTGGGACCAGAGAGTCTCTTGCTTCGTGGAGCCAGATTAAAAAATACAAAAGAAATTTTTGGTTTGTACATACTTAAGTTTTTTTTAATTGTTTGTGTGTTTTGTATTGGTGTTTTTATATGAAGCTTTGCTTGTACAAACTTGGAGGTGCTGGGTACTGAACTCAGGTCTAGCACGCAACAGGCACACACTCTTGCTCTCGACAGCATCCTCAGCCTCTGTAAAGGAGCTTGGACAGCACAGCATTTTATGCTCCTTCGATTGCATATTGCTTTATTAAGTAATCATTTTCTTTTAAGGTTTGTTTTAATATTGTATTTTGTCATTGTTGTTAATCTTTCCTTGTGAGTAGTACTAGAGTCTTCCTCTTACTGTGTTTGTGAGTCTAACTATCAAGATAAGTACTAAGAAAATGATTCTGGTTACTTGAAATAACATGGATACAATCAGTGCTTTTTAGTATCACAGTAGTAGTCTACACTTCTTCAATTCTGTTATGGCTACCCTTCAGTTGAATTAATAAGAAGACATACTTTGGTATCAAGTAATTTCTTACTGAATGTGGAAAGGATACTTTTTGGAACATATACTCTATTACTCAAGAGGAAGAATAATAGTGCCCTTACCTAATAGAAGCCAGGCCTAAAGGGCCACAGATTGTATGCTCCCTCTCATTTGAAATGCCTCACCTGGGTATATCCAGAATGATGAAGTGCTAAATGATCTCCAGAGGTTAAAGAATAGAAAAACAAGGATAAGTATTTAACGGGTCTATCATTTTTTAAGTGATTGAGGTATTCTCTAGCTAGATAGAAAAAAAATGGGTCCACAAAATTGTGAATGTGTTACCACCACTCTGAACTATACATGTTAAATAATTAGGTGGTACTTTGATGTTACATGTATTTTGTTACCATTTTTAAAAAAATTATAACAATGTTCTACTATCTGAAACCAGACTAAACCTCCAGGATTTTTAAATTTTCTCATGAGACACTGAATTTTTTATGACTTTCTGCGAGTAATGCATTTTGTCCTTGTTACTTTAAAGTAGGGGTCCAAATTATGCTTAGTTTTATAGGCAAGTGAGTATTTGAATGCTTTTAGTTGGGTCTATTGTTTGCCTTCGAACCCTTTTCACTGTCGTTTCATTCTGAAGGTTTGTTTTATCTCAAGTTGCATGGTTTCAGTGCTATTTTTCATTTTAATTATGACCCCCGAAATTAAAGAATAATTATTTTTAAAATTCCAAGTCAGATACTTACTAAAAGGGCACACTTGATTCTATGTTGTTTCTTTCATATTATTTAGGAATGTGAATGAACATTTAAAGTTTGGTCTTGTCTAATTAGTTTCACTGTGCAGCTTTAGTCCCACTATTATGTCTGTTCTCTTTTATCTCAGGGTCTCCCATAGCATTTATGAATGCTTACTTCGTTTACTCTGAACAACATTAATATTATTCTTAATTCTTAGTACTTAAGGAATTACATGTACACTCCAGATTCTGACATGCTGGGTCTTTAGCCTAATGCAAAGCTCCAGTTTAATGGAAGTGTTTTTCAGTTGTTGCTGTTAATAACACCATTAGCACCAAATGCAGTGGCTATCTATTATATTATTCTGTCCTCTTTTCCCAGCAGTCTCAACTCAGAACATCTCTCACCCACATATCTGTTATAACTGAGAAACAAAACTCTATGCAGGTTGAATGTCTAGATCACCAAAATTTTAGGCTTAGCAGGCTTTAAAAGCTATGAAAAGACTCAAGGAAATGTCGAATTATATAAGCTGTCATACAGTGCTTTTTCTTCAAAGCTTTCATGTGAGTACATTTAAAATCCAGGTTTTTTTTTATAGGTGTGGCTGTATACACTGGAATGGAAACTAAGATGGCATTAAATTACAAGAGCAAGTCACAGAAAAGATCTGCTGTAGAAAAGTAAGAAAACTCTTCACATATGTGTATCTTATATATGTATAACATATATGAAAATGAACGTTTCTGAAGCTAGAGAGATGATTCAGTCGTTAAGAGCACTGTTCCTCTTGCAGACAATCTTGTTTGGTTCCCAGCACTCACATGGTGGCTCACAACCATTTTAAACTCTGGTTCTAAGGGGTCTCCATGGACATTAGTGATACATACAGAGCAATTGCACCCATGCAGGCAAAACACTCATACACATAAAAATAATTCCTTTTAAAAAGGTATTTCATATTACATATGAATATGATATTCTTATTAGATAAAGACAGTGTTTTATGTTTCTGTATATATTTAGCATTTTGCATGGTATTGATTTGACTGTTAGTAAATATGAAAATCTGACTAAATATAGTATAGGTTATGAGGCAGTAGCTCTGAATAAAATACTTGGTGTGCAAGAATGAGAACCTGAATTGATATATCAGTTAGTCATATTAAAAGCTGGTTGTGATGGCATGTACCTGTAACCTTCTGTGTAGAGCCAGGAAGATCACAGGAGCTTGCCAGTCAGCCAGTCTAGCAGAAATAGTGAACTCTGCATTTAGTGTGAAACTCTTGTCTCAAGAAATAAGTTACAGACCAAGAGAGGGACATACCAACCTTAAGCATACACACACCATAACACATACCTGTCTGTGTATCAGTGTAGGCATGCAAACCCACACACAGGTACACACACACACACACACACACACACACAAGTAATGTTGGAGCGTACATGGTGAAGGCATCCCAGCAATCCTAGTAATTGGAAGGCAGAGAAAGGAAGATTATGAGTGTGAGACTACCCTGGACTACTAGCAATAGAAAGTGACCAAAACCAGGTCAGTACTAGCAGTGAGTCCAATTCTGAGAATGATTGGCAGAAGTGGGAGAAGTAAAAAAAGGAGAAGTCTAAGCTGTATTTCTTTACCTGGTTGACTTGTCAGAGGACAAGGTATAACACTGGAAGAACACCTAGAAAGTTAGGAGAAAATAGATAAGAGCACAGAAAATAACAGACTTGAAAGCTTATACATAAAGCCTGCCTAAAGTCTTGCATGGCTGATAAAACTGTATAGGTACAAGTTGGCAATAAACAAACAACAGAACCTAGAAGAATACTGGGACGTGGGGGAAGAGCTAAACAGAATTTTACTTTCACCAATTGCAGTGAAGTTAGGTGCTTAAAGCTAACTGTCCACTAGAACACAAATCAATACTCTTCTGAGGAACATGAAAAGCTATAGACTCTGTAACCTGTTATTTACAATACCCAGGGTGAAATTTTTAATAAAAGTGAGGGAGCAGAGAGCTTTTGCCAATGAGAGGGCATCCACCAGGGCCACAGGCTCACTTTCCAGCATCTAAAAATAATGTTTATTGAATAAATATGAATGAAACAGAATTGTAAAACCAGAAGTCATGTAAAAATGTTTAGGATCTAGACTTAAGCAGATTTTAAAAAACCAAAAAAGTATAACTCCTAAATGAAAAAGTTAATAAATTAACTTCATGTAAATTAAAAATGTTTTCAACTCCCTTGAAAGGATGGAAAGACAAGCTCCAGACAGGGGGAAATGTTTGCAAACCACAAACTTAAACCAAAAAGTAACAGAAAGATCAGTTAGATATAATCAAAAAACATGAATCACAGATCATCAAAGGAGTTGTAGTTGGCAAATCAAGAGATAAAGATGCTGAGTTAACATTATTGCCTATTATACAGTATCATCACAACCACAGAGAGGTTTAACTCATCGTTTAAGAAACAAGACTAAAAGAGTACTCTGTTAATAATAAGTATTAGAAGGAAGCAGACAAACTGTATCTCGTACACTGTTGGAAGGAATGTAAGATGATAATACTTCATTTGGAAGTTAACTTGGCAATTTCTTTCCTTAGCAGCTTTATTTATAACAGAAAAACAAAACAAAACTGGGAAATAGCCATTGTCCATACATAAGTAACAGTTGGACAGAAAATCTGGTACAGCTATGTCATGGAGTACTATTCAGTAAGAAAAGGGAGTTAGATTTCATGCATCAGACCAGATTACAAAATTGTTATACTTAGTACAAAAGTCAAATTCAAAGATTACATATTGGATATTTCTAGTTGTATGACTTTTTCAAATTTAAAAACTTGTATAAGTTGGGGACAGATTATTGCTGCCAGGGGACTGAGATTGAGTGTGAGGTAAGTGAGAATAGAGAGAGTGAAGGGATCCCGAGACATGGCTCACCAGTTAAGAGCACTTGTTGATCTTTTAGAGGACCTGGGTTTGGTTCCCAGTGCCCCATGGTGGCCCACAACCATCTGTAACTCCATTCTATAGTATCTCACACCTTCTGACATCCACAGGCACCAGATACACCTGTGCTGTACATATATATAATATGCATGCAAAACACTCATACAAATAAGATAAATTAGAAAATGGTTAAATTTTGGTTTTTGTTTTGTTTTGTTTTGTTTTGTTTTGTTTTGTTTTTTGGAGGCAGAGTCTCTATATGTAACCCTGGATATCCTGGAACTCATTATATAGACCAGGCCTACCTTGAACTCACAGAAATCTACCTACCTCTGCCTTCTAAATGCTGGTGCTAAAGGTGTAATGCCATCATGCTGGGCCCTAGATAAATATATTTTTATAGATTTACATATTTATCAATGTTTATATATCTATATTTACATATGTAAAATGATGATGGGACAGTTCCTGGTGATGGCAGTTAATCTGTATGTGGAATTAATTGCATACAAATAAGTTCAAATTTTATAAATGTGAATCGTAATCAAATCTAATTCACTGACCATTGTGGATTATTTGTTTTATTCTTTTGAACCAAATACTTTGATATTTTAAAATGTGAGTAGTCCTACAGTTGAAGTACCAAATAACACTATGCCTGACACATGATTATCAAGTAGCGAAAGCACCCCTTCCTCTTATGCCTTTACTTCCCATGTATTCTCAGAGTCATCTGGTTGTAGTAGAATTTATGTTATAGGCGATGTAAGAGCAAATAATTCATCCATAAATATAGGAGGCCTAGGGAGAAAAGCCAGGAATGCAGGTATTTTTCTACCCTGCAGAGTTTTTATGAACTTCGGCTTAATGTTTTTCTGGCATTCTCACTAGGTGTGGAGTTCATTACACCATTGTGATTATGTTTCTATGTATTTTAATTGTTTAATTTAAAAAATTTCTTTACTTACATGAATAGTTTGTTTTTTGACTTAAAATTAGACATTTTATTAAGATTGTCCAATGAATAAAAGAGGGTTTCTGAATTTCTTACTTTGATGACTTGAAGAAATTATAAAATTATCTTTAGATTTGGATTTTTGTCACTAGAAATGATGTCACAATATCATGAATCTTTTTGTTTTTTAAAAAGCCAGATGTTTAAGATTTGATTAAGATAGTAGATGTGACAGAAGTTTTGAAAAAAAACGTTTAATGCT
Source organism: Arvicanthis niloticus (assembly GCF_011762505.2). Classification (NCBI taxonomy): domain Eukaryota; kingdom Metazoa; phylum Chordata; class Mammalia; order Rodentia; family Muridae; genus Arvicanthis; species Arvicanthis niloticus. Next base: position 20,998,989 of record NC_047661.1, read on the forward strand.
GTATATAAATGTCAATTTTAGCTGTGAGAATGAGATAACCCTGAAAATCTGAGAATACTTACTTACAGTAAAAACCAGTGGCCCAGACTGTTACTCACTGTAACACTGTATATGTTAGCTTCTCTATTCCTGATACGTTTTTTAAAATGTCTTTTAGAATTTCCTACTTGAGTTCTGTGCTTACATCATTCTCACCACACCCTCTTCTCTCCAGCTCCTCCCACAACACCCCAATCCCTCTCAAATTTAAGAACTCTTCTTTAGTTAATTTTATTAAATATACAAAAACATGAATTTTAATACAACTTGGTGAGATAACTTATTGTTCATATATATGCATTTAGGGCAACTACTTCAAATTGGACAACTTATTATAAGGCATCTCTCTGGAGAAGATTGATTACTCCTCTCTTAGTGGCCCATAACTCCTGTAGCACTGTACGTAAGAGTGGGACCTTGAGATATTTCCCCATCCACTTTGTCATATCAACTGATGTTGTCATTGGTCAGGTCATCACATGGTTAAGATATCATAGATGTCATATATAGAAGACACTGTCTGTTGAGTGACAAAACTTCTCTTGGAAAGACACAACATACATGTCTACTCACTCCAAATACAACACCCCAAAGTAGAGATACCACTGAAATCCATCTTGATGAACCAAAGAATTTTATTGGACTTACTTACAGGAATGTGGGTGAGAGGTTACTTTCAGAAGCAGGAATGACTGAAAGACATCTGCATGTGTCACCAAAGCCCATTCAGCATGGGTGTCAGTTCACCAAACTGGGGACCTGGAGCTCACTGTGCAGCCTGAAGGCAGGCAGCTGAAAATGTTCTTTTTTTTTTTTTTTTCTTTCTTTTTTTTTTTTAATTATTTTCTTTTTAAATTTAATTTTATTTTTATTGGATATTTTATTTATTTACATTTCAGATGTCATCCCCTTTCCCCATTTCCCCTCCCTAAAAATCCCCTATCCCATCCCCCTCCTCCTTTTTGCTTTTATACCATTTTAATTACATGCAAGTATTAAGGTCAGTTCTAGGTTGAAGAACTAGCAATACAATAGATGCAAATAGTCAAGGAACAAACAAGGCAATAAAAAAAAAAGATCCATGAACACTCCCTTGATCACTGTATCTCAGGGCTTATCAGGATGACCAAAATATCTTGAGCCTACTTCCTGTCCTAACCAAAAGTCATTTTCATGTCTGAAGCCTACTTCCTTGTTGTAGCCTAAACTTTAGTTAGATTCTTACCTGAAATTACTTCTTTGTTCTAGCCTAATGTCAGATTCCTGCCTGAAGGCCACTCCCTTGTCCTTGGCCAATGTCATATCCCTGCCAAGCAGCCTATTTCCTTGTCCTTATGCTTTACAAGTGATTCAATTGGTCTAAACTTCTTTGAGGCAGCTTAGGTGGTTTCTGCTTCCTCTAGGCAGGTAGTCTAGTGTAAGAGTCTTTGCAGCTCAACTCTGTTCATCTGAGTGGGACTCTCAAGTTTTATTCTTAACCTGTCAGGGAGGGACCTAGTGCGTCTAGTTAGCTTCAGGGATTTCCTGAAGCACTTTTGAGTTGTTTACCTTCCTGCTTAAGTAGCTTCCCGCAGGTTGGAATGTTTCAATCTAGGAGGGAACTGTTACATAACACCATTTCATTGGAGATGTCCTGATCCTCTGGCTCTTAAAATTTTTCTGTCCCTCTTCTGCAATGTTCCTTGAGCTTTCAATGTAGGGGTTATGTTATAGATGTACCAATTGGAGCTTGGTACCTCATGGTCAGTTGTTCTCTGTATTTTGACTAGCTGTGGATTTCTAATATGGCCTCCATCTGCTGCAAGAGTCTTATTTGATGAGTAGAGAGTTACACTGTTTGTGCAGATAGGATAGATACTTAGAATGAAGCTGGAAATCACACTAGGTTAGGAAGATGCCATAGTAGACTCTCCCTTAGGGTTCATGACCTCACCAGCCACAGATGGCAATATTTACAGTACCTGACGTGAATTGTAGGCTTCACATCCAATATATCCATGATAACCCCCAAAATATAGGTGTCACTTAAACTTTGGGATATATCTTGCTATGATCTTGTGACTGTTTAGTTTATAACTGGATTGCTGGTAATTATTTTTTATTAAATGGTCATTTTTTAAAAAGTCTGTTCTTTAAAATGGCTATAACAAAATCTTAAATATTTTGATATATCTAACATTAATATCTAAGCAAATTAACATAAAATTTATTGCTATGTTTATATTATTTTTCTTGCTTTAGATCAATGAACACATTTTTAATAATTTACCTAATAATCCTTATTTCTGAGGCCATCATCAGTACGATCTTGAAATATACCTGGCAAGCTGAAGAAAAATGGGATGAACCTTGGTATAATCAAAAAACAGAACATCAAAGAAATAGCAGTAAGGTATTCTATGTTGTTCATAATCCAGCTGTAAAGGAAGTTCTGTGGAGATGGTTGTTGCTGTGGTAGTGACTTCTGATAGGGAGAACCAGTGTGATCTTATCACAGCATCGGCTCTTGAGAAGTGCAAGCAGCATGTTAGCATTGGTGTACTTTCCCTAGCTTAAAGCCTAAACAGAACACACAAGTTTATGTCAAAACAGGTGCATTGTACTTTAGTATGACAAATTCAGGACTTTAAAAAAATCATCTATTGTACCTTATAAATGAATTAAAGAATACATTGATTTTAATTCATGTCTGAATAATCCAAGAAGTTTTAAGAGTCTTGGCATATGGACAGAATTTAACCTGCAATTTTAGTAAATAATTGTTCTCTAGCCTTTAAATTAAAATGTACATATTAGAAAACATTTTGATCTCATAAGGCAACAAAGCAGATCAGTATAGGTTCCCATTGCCAGTATCATTTATGTTCCACAGAGAGCATATTGAAAGGCAGCTCTGCTGTGCTGTTGCTGTAATTCATACTGGAGTCACTCTCCTTCAGATTGTGTTGAACAGTTCTTCTTAGAAATCGTGTCCCAGTATGTTTACATGCTGTATGTATCTTAGTCACCGTGATCTTTAAAGAGTTGTCGTAGGATGGCTGGCACACTGTACATGGTGTGCTTGTGATTGGGAGGTGTTCACATGCCAGTGATGTTAACGTCTGAAAAGTGACAAATTGAGTCCTGGGAATTTAACCTTCACCTTACCTAAGTAAACAGAGGAAATGCATTATTAAAAGAGTTTAGTCTAGGACTTTAGGTTCATGATATTAGTTTATCTCTGAATATGGTTTATTTAGACAGGAATTTTTTCATAATCCTCATGGATTTTGTCATCAAATAAACATGTCTTTCTCTTTTTTTCTAGATTCTGAGATTTATTTCCGACTTCCTTGCTTTTTTGGTACTCTACAATTTCATCATTCCAATTTCTCTATATGTGACAGTTGAGATGCAGAAATTTCTTGGATCATTTTTTATTGGCTGGGATCTTGATCTGTATCACGAAGAGTCAGATCAAAAAGCGCAAGTCAATACTTCTGATCTGAATGAAGAGCTTGGGCAGGTGAATATGATCCTCATGTTTTCTTTTTATCAGAGAATTACATGTAAAAATTGTGTTACTATAGAGAGTATTATAAAGGTTATACCAAAGCACCTTTTATTTTCCTTTAGCAACTTATTTTTTTTAAATTCACTTTATATTCTGACTATTTCTACTTTAGGTCTTAACTTCTTTCTGCCATAATTTATCACTATATTTTATATGATAGTGTATTATGAAGTAAAATTTTAGACCTTTTTAGTTGTGTATTATAAAGGTAAAACTTTGGGGCTAAGGAGATGACTCAGAAATTAAGAACACATTCTGCTCTTTCAAGGGACTTCAGTTTCTAGCATTTACATTGGATATGAATTCAAATTCAAAACTGCCTCTAACTCCAGGTTCAGGGATTTAAAGTCTTTGGTTTCCACAACGACCTGCAGTCATGTGCACTACCCACATACAGACACACATGTGCACACATAATTTTTTTTAAAAAGTAAGTTTTTAAAAAAAGGAACTATTACCTTACCTTTGATACACATACCCCAAACCTGCCCACTTTACCTACGTTGGTGTACTACAGTTTGACATCTAGTATGTCCTTACAGTATGACTCATTGCTGGTGTGTTAGTTTGACATCTAGTATGTCCTTACAGTATGACTCATTGCTGGTGTGTTAGTTTGACATCTAGTATATATTTACATTATGACTCATAATAGTGCTTCCAAACTCCTACTTTCTTATTTGTTCTTTGTAATACTATAATCATATTTTTATATATTTTATCTCCCCAGAATTAATTGCTGTTTGTTCATTTGCTTAGTTTTTTTATACCTCAAACAAGTTTTTTATAACTATTTTTACCATCTCTCTGTGTATAGTCACATAATATGTCAGTTAATTCAGAATTTTTCCATCCCACTCCCATGTATAATTTAGGTTTGGCTTTTGTTTTCTTTTTTTTTTCTTTTCTTTTTCTTTTTGATATGGGGCCATGTTTTTTGCTGCCCAAGCTATGCTTAAACTTCTGAGCTCATCCTGGCATATTGACACATACTTTAATCCCAGCATTCAGGAGGCAGAGGTAGGTGGATCTCTGTGAGTTCAAGGCCAGTCTGCTCTACATAGTGAGTTCTAGGACAGTTAGAGCTACGTAGTGAAACACTTTTTAAAAAAAAAAAAAAAAAAAAAAAAAAAACAAATGAAGAAACTCTGAGCTCAAATGATTTTCCTGTCCCAGCCTTCCCAGTACCTAAGACTACGTATGTAGACTGTAGCCCTATAGAGTAAACTATTATTTTACAGAGTATTGTAGTTACCTTTACTCCCAAGAGTATGGACTTTAAAGTACAATTTCATATCCGTCTTTATTGCTTGGTTAAAACAGTTTTTCCACTTTAATTCTTTAATTTTTGCACATTGATCTTTTTTTAACATTGTTTTTTGGTTTGTTTGTTTGTTTGGGTTTTTTTTTTTTTTTTTTTTTTTTTTTTTTTTTTTTTTTTTTTTTTGGTCTTTTTGTTATTTTTTTCCCCCAGAGCTGAGGACAGAATCCAGGGCCTTGCACTTGCTAGGCAAGTGCTCTACTGCTGAACTAAATCCCCAACTCTGCACTTTGATCTTTTATCCTGGAATCTCACTGAACTTGTTTATTACTGCTAATAGATTTTTTTAAAAAAGTGAATTCTCTTGGATGATGTATATGCAAGGCTATTAGATGTGCAAATGGAGATAGCTTTATATCTTTTGTCTCTAATCAGGATAACTTGCTTCTTCTTTTTCCTAACTAGAAATTTGAGTACAATGTTGAATAAAACATGTGAGGACAACCTTATCTTAATATCTCTGCTCATAATAGGAAATCATTCAATGTGATATTACCAAGTTTTGAAGAAGCCTTTATCATAGTATGTTGTGTTTTTATCTTAAAAAGTGTTGGATTTTTATTAAATGATTTTGCTGTATGTGTTGAGATGGCCATTTTATAAGTAGAATAAAGGACAAGTATCATTAATCTGATTAACTGTATATACCAAGTTAATAATGGATTCCTGAGATGTCTTATATACATATGATATATAAGTCTCTGTATATTTCTGGACTTAGTATACATGTATGTGTGTATATAGTCATGAGAGATATTGGTCTGTATTTTGTTTTGGTTTGTTTTCCTATAATGGCTCTCTTCTTTTTATTTTTCTAGTTTTGTGTGTGTGTGAGAGAGAGAAAGAGAGTAAGGGAGAGAGAGAGAGAGAGGGAGAGAGAGAGAGAGAGAGGGGTAGAATATGTATTTACGTTGAGAAATATGCTTTCCCTGTTTCTGTACCATCTCCTGGCCCCTATTCACTTTCTAGGTTATTTATCGTCATCAATTCTACCCTTACTTCAATAGTAAGTGTCAGATCATACCATCTTGACCAGGAGATAGACATGAAATTCTTATACCTCATTCTCAGTCACCTCTACAAATGAACATGTATCTAAAGATATATATATATATATGAATTTTAAATATTTTTATTACCTTGTTCAACACTGACTCCTAACCACAAAGGTTTTCTTTTTTTTCTTTTTTTCTTTTTTTTTTTTTCTAGGTCGAATATGTGTTTACAGATAAAACTGGAACACTGACAGAAAATGAGATGCAATTTCGAGAATGTTCAATTAATGGCCTGAAATACCAAGAAATCAATGGTAAACTTGTACCTGAAGGACCAAGCCCAGACTCCGCAGAAGGAACCATACCTTTCCTTGGTAGTTTATCCCATCTCAGCAACTCAGCCCATCTTACAGCCTCTTCTCTTAGAACCAGTCCTGAAAGTGAATCCGAGCTAGTAAGCAATTTCCAAATTAATCATTGTGGGTTTCCTATGAATTAGTTTTCTTTAATAAATGGGCTAAGGGAAAATTCCTGTTGGTGAAGCAACAAGTATTTATTTGAAATAGGTATCTTTGATCTAGCACCACAAATAATATTCTGAGACTCTAATTACAGCCCAGTTTAGCTTGTCATTACTAAGCATCTTAAATGCCTTAACTTACTAGGCATTCTCAAGTGCAGCAGTTAGGAAATGCTGTTACTGCCTTGAAGTGAAAAGGAGAAACAATATGTATTTGTGCTTTTGGAGACCTGACTTCTTCACAAGGACATATTCTTCCTAGCTCGTAGTTTATGCTTTCTTAAAAGATGCATTTATACCAAAGGCTACTCAAAGAGTGTAAGATTGAAATCTATAAGTTGGAGCTCTTACTCAAGAAATTCAGGTCGTAGGACTCTTGTTTTAGCTCTCAGGGTATTATGACTGTTTTTCTATATGGTACTGGGAATGTGCTTTGGTCATGAATGCTTTGTTTTTACAGATCAAAGAACATGATCTCTTCTTTAAAGCAGTCAGTCTTTGCCATACTGTACAGATCAGCAATGTTCAAACTGACGGTATTGGGGATGGTCCCTGGCAGCCCAACCTGGCACCTACACAGCTGGAGTACTATGCATCTTCACCAGATGAAAAGGCTCTGGTAGAAGCTGCAGCAAGGTGATTGAGCCTGATTTTCTGATCCTCAGAGAATAGTCTTGAAACAAATGTTAGAATATTAGAGAACTGCCATATAAAGTTCACAAATATAAATTTTAATGATCTTTTAAAAATTGTGTAGTATGAATTTTGTATAATAAAACTTGTGAGAATACTTTGCATTGTTTTGGATGTAGTCTAGCCTGTCATGTTCTTTTTTTTTTTTAATTTTTTATTGGATATTTTATTTATTTACATTTCAGATGTCATCCCTCTTTCCCCATTTCCCCTCCCTAGGCCCCCCTATCCCATCCCTCCTCCTCCTTTTTGCTTTTATACCATTTTAATTACATGCAAGTATTAAGGTCAGTTCTAGGTTGAGGGTCTAGCAAATAGTCAAGGAACAAGCAAGACAATAAACACAAATAGTCAAAGAACAAGCACAATAATAAACCAAGGTCCGTGAACACTCCCGTGATCACTGTTTCTAAGGGCTTATCAGGATGGTCTGTCATGTTCTTCCCCCCCTACCACGGGTGGGGGTGGAGGGGAAATAACAGCCAAATTTTATTCCAAGGCCTGCAAACATTCAGACTAATCAAAGTGGTACTGTAATTTCTCATAATACATCCACAATACAGTGTTTGAAGTCCAGAGAATTAACTAAGCCCTAAACTACACACCATATAATTGTAAAGTAATGACTGTTAAACAAAATATGAGATGACATCAGCCATGAACGTTGATATACTTAATGAGGACAAAATTAACAAGCTACTCTTACTAAACAAACAAAAAACCCACAGATCTATTTTGTACTGTCCATGTTTGTTTTTTTTAACTTTCCTTCATAAATCCATTGGTAATTAAAGCTTTCTTTAAACATGGGATTTCCAACATCAAAAATTCCATTTTGAAGGCCAGGGATGTTGCTCGTCGTAGAACACATTCACAGGGCTGAGTTCCATCCCTTCCCATACACCTGCTTGCACACACACACGCAGAGACCAAGTCTGTGTGTTGTTAAAATTGCCTATTTTAACATGGACACTCCCCCCAGGCAGTGCCTCTGTCCAGCAAACCTGTTGCCGTTCAACAAATTCAGTGCACTGCTGAGCCCAGAGCAATCTCTCACCCAGCATCAACCTTCTGCCATACACACAACTCAGGCCGCCAGGTCAGAACAAGAGGGAAACCAGGAGATAAAAAGATATGCAACTAAAACTTTTTTTTTTTGTTTCTGAAGCTACAAGGACTTTTAAATTATATTTAAGTACCTGATCATAGAGAACTATATTTACTTTGAAAACAAAGGACCACACTTTAGGGAAAAAAAGGGGGGGGGGGCAGGGTTGTATAGGATCTGGCTGAGTTCATTTCAATTCCAAGCAAGTCTGTATTTACAGATTGTTTTATTTTTCTTAAAAATATAATGCATACTTGCACTTGACCACCATTTAGTTTTGAGCAGAATGGCACACACACAAGCAATCTCTGAGCCACATGGTTGTCAGTTATGCCAAGTGGGAAGAAAATAAACCAAAATCACAAAAATGTTAAAGAGCAAAAACATCTCTTCTTCAAAAAGGAAACATGTAGACATTGTATGGCTTAAAAAGTAAAGGGGGCCAGGAGCCTAGTTCAGTGGTCACACTTGTCTAGTGTGTAAGGCACTGGGTTGGATCCTCAGTACAGTGCAGAAAAGCAAAAGCCCTGAGGCGGGGTGGGGTGATGGAGGCCACTTCAACCTGAAGTAACTCCACACAGAGCACTGGGACACTACCAGGAAGTGACCTCATGGGGAATAAGTGACTCAAGGCTCATGAAAGCTTGCAGGATTATAAAAATATATTAATGCACAAAATAATAAAAGTAACTCTAGATTTTCCTCCTTGGGTGAGCTGTGCTTGTGTGTGGTGCATTTCCTGGAAAGCTTCTGTTCAGCAGTGCATGCTTGCTGGGCTCACCAGCGCCAGCACACATGGTCACAAGAACTAGGTCTGTCATGTTCTTAAGAGTGTCCCATTATTTAAAGACAGTATTGTAACTTAAACTTTCAGTTAATTTATCTTCATCCAAACCAAGTTATAAAGTTATACTGTGAAATATGAAATATCTCCCCCTAAATCTTACTACTTTTTTATTCCTAGAGCTGGTGTTATATTTATAGGCATTTCTGAAGAAACTATGGAGGTTAAAATACTTGGAAGATTGGAAAGGTAAATTCTTTGAAATATGTAATACTCTATAATAAGTACAGGATATGGATCAGAAAGTTTGACCCTGTAGGTCAATTCTGTCCTCCAGTCTGTTTTTGTATAGTCTATGAGCTATGTTAGATTGCATTTCGAGCTATTTATAAAAGAAAAAGAGAGTAAGGGAAAGGAGAGAGAAGAACATAGCTATGGTAGTATGGAGGCTGTAGCCATATGACCACAAGTTCAAGACCTGCCTAGGCCATAAAGCTCAGGAAACATAGTAAGAACCTGTCCCAAAATGTAAAAAGCAAAAGAAAGACTAGGGATATAGCTTGGTGTTAGAACACTTGTCTTGTATGCAAGTGTAAGTCCTAATATACAGCAGAGAGATATATAGCCTGTAAAGTCTAAATTACTTGCTGACTATGTAAAACACTTGGTAACCTCTGCTGTAAAGTGACGTCAGTATTACATTGTATCTTATCACAATTATTACAACAGTATGCCTTATACTGAATTTACTTATCTATTTATATTAAGACACTCTTGTGGTTGAGAATCCATAGGTCATTAGGAAAAAGAAATGTCTTTATCTTTTGTTTTTGTGGTACTAGGAATCAAAACCAGTGTCTCAGGGATGTTAGGCAAATGCTGTTCCATGAAGCTACACCCCAGTATAAGTTCCCTTATGTTGTCTGTGATTTTATGTCTAGGCATTCAGGAATAGCAGGTTCCTTATCCTCTTTCTACACTAATAAGTTGGTCCTGTTGCCTGTTGTTTGTGTACCTCAACCATTGCTATGCTTTTTCATACTAAAAATGCCTGGTCAGAAGCTGCTTTCATGAGGGAGCTTGTTGTCAATGAACAGTCATTGCTTACACATCATTATAGAACTATCTCCTGGAAGATTTTTCAAGCCTCACTACAGTTATCTTCATACATTTTTTTCTCAGTTCATTACAGAGACATTTACTTCCTGACCCTTCGCCTCAGCACCCACCCAGGTCTGGAAGCATTGCTGACAAACCTTTAATACTGCATAAAGGTTGAATTGGGCAGATGTGTTAGGACAGGAGATGATAGAGAATCAGGCAGAGCTGGGTTCCAGTCCTTCTCTACTACTTACCAGCTTATTGAATAGTAATCTTTCTAGTGGTCCTTACCTTGGCTTCTGTGGGAACCAAGTGGCCCAAGGTCTGTAAAGTACATGGTAGTTGTTGAGGATGGAATGTCACCTCCTTTGTGTACAGTACTATTACTGATAGTTTAGAGCCTATCATCATGCAAAGGCAACTCTCGTTTCCTACTTTATGCTTGTCTTCTTTTATTTTTTTCAAATATTCAGATGTTGATACTCTAAAAATTAAGGATTATCACTCTTAATTTTTAGGTACAAATTGCTCCATATTCTGGAATTTGATTCAGATCGTAGGAGAATGAGTGTAATTGTTCAGGCACCTTCAGGTAACTAAGCTAAACTTTTATGAATATTTATTTCCCTACTATGGAGCTTGATAACTAGTTTGTTTGTTTGTTTGTTTGTTTGTTTGTTTTAGGTGAGAAGCTTTTATTTGCTAAAGGAGCAGAATCTTCAATTCTCCCCAAGTGTATAGGTGGAGAAATAGCAAAAACCAGAGTTCATGTTGATGAATTTGCTTTGGTAAGTAAAGATAGCTATGATTTTAAAAAAAACAAATAAAAACAAACTTGAAAAATATACTTGTGAAAAGGTTGTGGTTTCATCTTTTTAGTAGATAATTCACATTTTAGAAATTCTGTAATTCTTTGTTCTTTTGCATTAAATGTTGGCTCTTTATACTTGTAAAAGCTTATTTTTAACCTAGTAACTTCAAATTTTCTTTCAACCTGTTCTAGTAGGGACTTCTGGTTGCATATACTGCTTTAACAAAAATGAGTATTTGGGGCTTAGAGTGAAGCACAAATCTTTGGGTTTCATCTTCTGAATGGCTAGGTGTCTTTGTTTTTCTCTTCCTCCCTTTCCTTCTTCTTCCCTTTACCCCTCCCCCAATTTACCCTGGGCCTATGGTAGAAAGGCAGAAACAAGGCAAAAGCTTGAGCCCAGAAATGCAAGAGCAAGTGAGGCAACATAATTAAACCCAGACTTTTAAAGAAAAAAAATTAAGTGTGTGGTTTACTGTAGAGGACATACTAACAAAGCAGAAACAGGCTTACTAGAGGAATATGGAGGAATTCTGGGGAGTGGAGAAGTTAGAGATTGTGCATATTGTATAAATCAGTAGCCTTTGAACAGTTTGTCAGTCTACAAAAGGTAGAAATGAAGTTGATAAACTGACCTAGCTATATACCTATGTGTACACCAAAGAGAAAGGAAAAGATATATCTAATGAATGGGTGCTCATAGCCCCAAATTGGAAAAGCCTAGATGCCTGGCGTGATGAATGGATAAAATATAATACGGCAATGTAATGAGATATTACTTAGTCATTAAGAGAAATGAGGTACTGGTATCTTGTAGATGCTACAACATGGATGAACATTGAAAACTTTGCTGAAAGAAGCCAGTCACAAGAGACCACATAGTATATTTATATGAAAGATCCAGGATAAGGCAGGTTCATAGAAATAAAACAAGTGAGCAGTTTCCAAAGGCTTCTGGATGAAGGGAAAAGAAGGGAGTGACTTCTGATGGATAGGGATCCTTGCGGGTGAAATATTCTGCTAGTGGTGACAATTTTGTAAGTATTCTAAAAGCACTGCATGGTTTAAAAGAGTTAATTTTATGTAATGTGATTCTAATTTAAAAGGAAAAACATAAGAAACTCTTCCAAAAGCAGAAAACCTAATTCAGGATCTCTCCTGCTCATATTTCTATGTGTGTTTCATACTTGGGCTTCTCCTTACCTACTTGATTTGTAATTGCCTACAATCTAATTCATCTACCTACTATAGTATCTAACTGCATAGACATTTTGTTGTCTAGAACAATATCCCTATACAGTTATTGTAGAGTGAATTAATTAGTACATATATTAATATCTAATGGCCTCTTAAATGTTATTTACAAATCAGGAAATGGCACTATTTACAAATTTGCTAAATACGCTCATATTGTATTTTAAAATCTGCTCTCTGAGAAAGGGGGGGGGGGGAGACAGGGAGGCAGATATTCATGTATCTCCACCAGTCAAAGATAGTTGCTATATCTAGGTCGATCAGTGGGTTACACCTCTGATTGAACAATTCCAAACTTATAACTCTTATGATTAACATTATTTAAAAAAATGTATAAATGCAAAAAGGAAAAGGGGACATAGGATAGGGGTTTTCTAAGGGGGGGGATTGGGGAAAGGGGATGGCATCTGAAGTGTAAATAAAGTATCTAATAAAAAAAAAAGAAAAACTGGGCTATGGATCAGAACAAAGAATTCTCAAAAGAATAAAGAAAAAATGATAAAAAAAAAATCTGCTCTCTTCAAGTTCTATTGCTAGAACATTTATTTTGGGTTTTTCTAAGGTAAATATATAGTAAGAAATCTTTAGATTTGGATGCTAATTTTCAGAGATTAAGAAAATTTGAGGTCTATATAATCAGAGGAGTCAAGTACAGATTGCTAAGTTTGTGTAGTTCCAAGTCACAGGTGAAGACAAAATGACTGTATGTAAAGTCAGGTTACAAATCTGGCTCTTACAGAGGTTTGTGCCTGTTTTTCCTTTTCATTTCTTTTAGAAAGGACTGCGGACACTGTGTATAGCTTACAGACAGTTTACAGATAAAGAGTATGAAGATGTAGACAGGCGCCTGTTTGAGGCCAGGACTGCCTTGCAGCGGCGGGAAGAGAAGTTGGCTGATGTCTTCCAGTACATTGAGAAAGACCTGATATTGCTAGGAGCTACAGCAGTGGAAGACAGGCAAGTATCAGAAGTAGGCAATATCTTTCTCTCTCTCTCTTTCAAAGATTTATTCATTTATTTATTTATTTTACCCATAACAAATGGTTGTAAGCCACTATGTGGTTGCTGGGAATTGAACTGCAGACCTCTGAAGTAGCAGTCAGTGCTCCTAACTGCTGAGCCATTATCCAGCCCCCAATATCTTTCTTTTAAAGAACATTTTAGTCGCCGGACAGTGGTAGCATACGCCTTTAATCCCAGCACTTGGGAGGCAGAGGCAGGTGGATCTCTGAGTTCGAGGCCAGCCTGGTCGTCAGAGTGAGTTCCAGGACAGCCAGGGCTACACAGAGAAACCCTGTCTCGAAAAACAAAACAAACAAAAACAAAAAAGATTTTTGTCAAGTGCTTCTAGTATATGAAAATAAATACCATTAATTAACATCCTGTAACAATAGAAAACTAAAGCTTTAATTTTTCTACTCTGGATAATGTTGTTTTATTCCAGCATTAGATATTAAGATATCTAGATATTTGAAACAGATAAAAAGAAACAATTATCTGTATTATATTTCTAGTTTACTATTCCTCAGTGTGTCATAGTGTCACCAAACACTCGCACATCTCTCCATCCTCCTCTTCCCACCACTGCCCAGTCTCCTTCACGTTTCAGTAATACCACCTGACTGCTGTTCTGTATACCACTTGTTGGTTCCTGCCTTTGTCCTTGGCAAGACTGTGCATTTGTGAACAAAATGTATTCATAACTAACTCTCATCCAGAAAGATCTTTTCTGACAACTGACATGACTGAAAATGCTCTCCTTTGCGTTGCTGTTTTGTTTTGTGTTTTGATGCTGTATTAAATTATTTGTTTAAAGATTTTTCTCCTCTGTTAGCATATAAATTCCTTGCAACTTGCTCAGTTTTTTTAGCCCAGCATCTGTGTCAGTGTTAGTTTGAATTAAATTGAATTCTATGAATCAAATTGTTTTTTACAAGTTAAGCCTGTTCTCTTGTGTTTCCTGTATCTACAGAGGTGTACGTGTTTAAGTGTGGGTTTTCATTGTCCTTTCAGTTGTTTTCATGAGATGTCTTAAAACGACATGAAGTTCTGTAGTCTGATGGTTAGCTCTCAGAGTGATTTTCTTCAGGACTGGGGTGGAGGGAGATCTTTGGTTTGAAATTTCAGAATCTGTAGTGGCACAAATGTACCAGGCCTTAATTCAGTCCCCCTCTTTCATTACCACTTCCCAGTGTGATAAGTTTATGAAGGCTACCTAGTTAGTTGAGTTCATAAAAACCAACTTTGTTGGCAATACCCTTAAAAACATACAGTTAGGAATTTTAATTGACTTTGGACTAGATAGCCACTAATAGTTTATTCTTGTTTCTTACATAATGAAAGAAAATTTCAGCTATGTTGATATATTATACTTTACATGTGTAGTGTAGCTTATACTTAATATGTACTACAGGAGTTATTGTTCACTACCAATTCTGTGTCTTTTTTTTAGACTACAAGATAAAGTTCGAGAAACTATTGAAGCTCTGAGAATGGCTGGTATTAAAGTATGGGTACTTACTGGAGACAAACATGAAACAGCTGTTAGTGTGAGTTTATCATGTGGACATTTTCATAGAACTATGAATATCCTGGAACTTATCAACCAGAAATCAGATAGTGGATGTGCTGAACAGTTGAGGCAGCTTGCCAGAAGGTAAGACAGCAATGTCTAGGCCAGCTTGCTACTTCCTGCTTTCATCAGCCTATAGATAAAAGGTTGTTTTAAATTTAATTTTTAAATTAAAAACAATTTTTAATGTTTGATTTTATGCATATGGCTGTTTTTATGCACAAATGTCTGTGTTACCATGTGCATACCTTGCACCCACTGTGGGTAGAAGAGAGTACTGCATCCCATGAAACTAGAGTTAAAACAATGGAGTCTTTTTTTCTGATGTATGTTTTTAGCATCTTTGTCATAAATGAAGTGTATGTGAGTGTGTAGACATTCATCTGGGTCCTCAGATTATTCTGTTGGAGTGTGTCTGTCTGTGTGCTAGTGCCATGGTGTGTTTGCCACTATGGCTGTAGTCTGACTTGCAGTCAGGAATGGTGAATCTTGCAGTAGTGTTTCATTGTTCTGGATTGCTTTAGCTATTTTTATGCTTCTTTATGAATTTTAATATTGTTTTTCAATTTCTGTGAAGAACTACAGTGGATTTTTTTTTTTTTTTGTGGAAATTGCATTAAATCTGTAGACTGGTTTAGAGGGAAGAATGTTTTCACAATATTAACCATACCATCCATGTTAGGGGAGGCTTCTTCATCATTTGCTGTCTTCTTTCATTTCTTTCTTTAGTTCTTTTAAAGTTTTATTTGATTAATTCTTTATCTTTTGAGGTTTTTATTGTTTTATTTTGTTTGGCTATTGTGGATGATGAGACTGTTACCCTGACTTTTTCTCAGTCTGTCTTTGGTATATAGGAATGCTACTGATTTGGGGATGTTAATTTCGCAACCTGCCATTTTCCTGAAAGTAAGAACTTTTAAACTCGATAATGAGTATGATCCAGAGATTGATAAGCAAGAACCATGCTTTGGGCTTTGAATGAGTAAGTTAATTAAGCATATTGCAAGCAAAAGTAAAAGCATAAATAGTAAGTAGTAGATCACAGAAGAGCAGATTCATAAGGAAACATGACCAAATTAGATGATGTTAGCAGTCCAGTTGAGTGAATAGGCAGAACGTTGCATCATCAAATCAGTCTTAAAAACATCCAGAAGAAATCCAGTAGAAAAGCTTCATTGGTGCAGCCAGCTAGAGTTCACATTCTGGAGTCTGGATTGGAATAGAGTATTCCATTGGGTGAGCATCCTAGTAAATGAACATAGCCGCAGTTAGAAAACATCATACATCAGGTGCTTACAGTCATTCAGCAGAATCCAACTAGAGAAGCTGAGACAGTCAAATGGAGTTCCTGATGGTGAGTCCCAGGCAGAGTCCTATCTCTCCTCTCCACGAATGAGCTTCCATATTCTCTTTTTCCACTGTTTGCACTTGATTCTAGGACAAACAACAATAACTTTTTTTGAAATAGTCTACCTTCTGTTTTTATTTCTAAAATTATTGTATTTAATTATTATTCCAGCTGTTGCCCCCCAAGTCCCTCCCAGAGTTTGTTATGCCATTCCTCTTCCCCTTTGCTTCCAAGAGGGTACTCTGTCCTTCCCTCCCCACCAGACATCCCCCTTCCCTGGGGCCTCAAGTCTCAACAGGATTAGGCACATCTTTTCCCACTGAGGCTAGACCAGGCAGACCTCTGCTATATCTGTCCTGGCGGCCTTGAGCCAGCCCTTTGTCCTCGCTAGTTGGCGGTTCAGTCTCTGGGAGCTCCCAGGGATCCAGGTTAGTTGAGACTGCTGGTGTTCCTGTGGGGTCACACTCCCCTTCAGATTCTTCCATCTTCAGAATTTTCCCCTAATTCAACCATAGGGGTCTCTGACAACAGTTCAGTGGTTGCATCTGTCTCAGTCAGCTGCTGGTAGGGCCTCTCACCATGCTAGGGTCCTCTCTATAAGCACAACATAGCATCAGTAATAGTGTCAGGCCTTGGTGCCCACACCCATGAGATGGATCTTAGGGTAAGGCACTCCCATTGATTCCTGAGTCACCTCCCAGGTCTCTGTTACTTTCTAGAGGGTCCTTCCACCACCCACTCCCAGAAGCTGCATATGTTCCATTCATTCACCTGTCCCTCTGGGCTTCTCTTCTGTTCCCCACCCCCCACCTGATCCTGTTCCCCCTTTTCCCTCCCCTCCCCTCTCCCACCCAGGTGCCTTCCTCCATTTGCGTCCTGTGATTATTTTGTTCCCACTTCTAAGTGGGATTGAAGCATCCTCACTTGGGCCTTCTTATTAAATGTCTTACACTGTCTGTGGGTTGTATCCTAGGTATTTTGTATTTTTTTGACTAATATCGATTTGTAAGTGAGTACATACTATGCATGTTCTTTTGTGTATGGGTTACCTCACTTGGGGTGATATTTTCTAGTTCTATTCATTTGCCTGAAAAATTTATTATGTCCTCATTTTTAATAGATGAATAGTATTTTCATGTGTAAATGAACCACATTTTCTGTATCCATTCTTCCATTGACGGATATATGGGTTGTTTCCAGCTTCTGGCTATTACAAATAAGGCTGCTATGAACATGGAACATGTATCCTTTTGGTATGGTGGGGCATTTTTAGGTATATGCCCAGGAGTCATATAGGTGGATGTTCAGGTAGAACTATTTCCAATTTTCTGAGGAATTGCCAGATTGATTTCCAAAGTGGTTGTACCAGTTTGCAATCCCACCAACAATGGAGAAATGTTCCTCTTTCTCCATGCCCTCACCAGCATGTGAAGTCATAGAGGAAAGGGAGACTGCAGGGAATAAGACTGAGGGAACTGTATCTGGAGAAGCAGAAGAAGTAAATGTTAGCAGCCAGCATACCTGCTTCCCAGGCAGGAGCAGCCTCTCTTGAGTTTTTGATCTTAGCCATTCTGATTGATGTAAGATGGAATCTCAGGGTCATTTTGATTTGCATTTTCCTGATAACTAGGACTTTGAACATTTAAGTGCTTCTCAGCCATTTGAGATTCTTCTTTTGCAAATTCTTTGTTTAGCTCTATACCCTATTTTTTTTTTTTATCAATTTTGCTTTTCAAATTATATCCCCCTTCCTGGTTTCCCCTCCTCAATACCCCTGTCCCATCTCTCATTACCTCCTTCCTCTTTGCCTCTATGAGGGTGCTCCTCCACCCACTCACCCATTCCCACCTCACCCACTCTAGCATCCCCTAGACTGGGGCATCAAACCTACATAGGACCAAGGGCCTCCCCTCCTATTGATGCCAGATAAAGCCATCCTCTAATACATATGTATCTGGAATCCTGGCTCCCTCCATGTATAATCTTTGGGTAGTGGTTTAGTCCTGGGAGCTCTGGGTGGTCCAGTTGATACTGTTCTTCCTATGGGGTTGCAATCCCCTTCAGCTCCTTCAGTCCTTCCCCTAGCTCTTCCATTGGGGTCCCTGGGCTCAGTCAGATGGTTGGCTGTATCTGCAACTGTATTGGTCAGGTGCTGGTAGAACATCTCAGGAAACAGCCATATCAGGCTCCTTTTTAAAGTAAGCACAGCTGCTGTGAATTCATGAGTGAAATGGTCAAGTGGTGTCCAGAAAACACTTGACAGCAGTCCTGCCCATCCTCTGCTCTTACATTCTATTCACATCATCTTTCACAGTGTCCCCTCACCCATGAGTGGGAACGGGAGGGTGATACGGATATCTTAAGGCTGAGCAGTCAGTGGTCACTTACTCTCAACACTCTGGCCAGTTAGAGTCTTTGTATCAACTGCTGACTGCCACAGAAAGAAGTTTTTCTCTTCAAGGCTGAATACAGCATTAATCTAAAGATGTAGGCATATATTTTAGAAGGCGGTTTGATCTTGCTAGCTGTGGGCTTTTGCCCAGGTTTATAGTAGCAGGCATGAATTCCCTCTTGTGGAGCAGACCTCAGCTTTCATCCAAATGTGATTAGTTACCCCATAGCTGTCATGCCAATGTTTTACCAGTGGGCACATCTTGCTTGGTATGTCAGTATTATAACATGCAAAGATAACTGCTGGGCAATACCACTAGTGGCCTGCAGGGCACCTTCTGGCACTATGAAAACTAGCCAGCAGGGAGGACGTTTTCAGTTCAGTTTCAGGATGGTTTCGCAAAAAGTTTTTTTTTGTAGTGTATTTTGGCTTATAGGTTCAGAGGATGAATCTATAATGGTAGAGACAGCATGGTAGCCAAAGTAGAAAGTTAAGTATTTTTTATTGTAAGCATGACGGAGAAACTGGAAATATGCATGTCCTTGAACTCTTAAACTTGTCTCCAGTGGCATACTTCTTGCAACCTTGCCTGTTCCTCCTGAAACTTCCCAAACAGGGCCCTGGAGACCAAGTTTACAGACACCTAGGCCTATGGGAGACATTTCTCATTTAAACCACCACAGTCTACTCCCTGTTACCCAAATCACAATGCAAAATACATTTATTCCTACTTTATATTTTCCTGTAGTCTTTCATAGTCTACTGTTTACAAGTCTAATCTCTTGTGAGACTTAATGTATACTTTTTAATTGTAAGCTCCTGTAAAATTAAAAGGCAAATTACCTAACATGTGTCACAGAGCATACATTTCCATTCTAAAAAGGAGTGGGGCATGTTGAATTACTATACCAAAGCAAGACTTTCTGAAACCCAGCATGGCAAACTCAAATCCTGCAAGATCTGTATCTGATGTCAGAGGCCATAGATGGCACCACCACTCCAGCTTTGCTCCATACAAACTACATTGCTTTCTGGGTCTGCTTCTGCTCCCCTTATACAGGTTTAAGATACCCATGTCTCTGGCACCTCTAATGCCTTGAGGTCTCCAAAATACAACCCTGGTTTCACTTTCACAGCTTCATGCCCTCTCAGGGCCTTCTTGCAGGGAAGGCCGAATTTTGTCTGGCTCCTCAGGCTCTCTGAAACCATGGTGAAAGAATCTCAAGTTCCTTCATTCTTGCATCCTTGTGCCTCTAAAGCTAGCACTGCATTGACTGCACTGCCATCTTGAATATCCAAAGTCACTTGGGATGGATCCTGACCATATTGAATCACATTATAGCAGCTCTTTTGCTCAGTTCCTTACTAGAACCAGAAAGTGGCTCTGGCTGTTTCTCAGATTGGAAGCTTCTCTAGATAGGGTCTTTCTGTGAAGGTACCCTTTTCTTTATTTCAGTGCAGAGCAGGCCTCTGTGTGTGTGTGTGTTTGTGTGTGTGTGTGTGTGTGTGTGTGTGTGTGTGTGTGTGTGTGTGTGTGTGTGTGTGTGTGTACACATCACAAATGCCGTCCCCCGGGCCTCCCTCCCATAGTTCCTCCCCCATTTATTCTCCTCTCCTTATCTGAGAGGTGGGGACCTCCCTGGGTATCCCTGGTGCATCAAGTTTTGGTGCATCCTCTCCCTCTGAAGCCAGACAAGGCAGCCCCGTTGGGGAACTGATATCACAGTCAGCTTTAGGGAGAGCCTCCGCTCCAGTTTTTGAGGGACCCATGTGGAGACTGAGCAGCACATCTGCTACATATGTGCTGGGGACCTTGTTCCAGCCGGTGTATGTTCTTTGTTTGGTGGTTCATTCTCTGAGAGCTCCCAGGGGTGCAGGTTAGTTGACTCTGTTGTGTTGGTCTTCTTGTGGAGTTTCTATTTCTTTCCGGGCCTTCAATCCTTTCCCCAACTCTTCCATAAGAGTCCCAGACCTCTGTCCAATGTTTGGCTGTGGGTATCTGTATCTGTTTTAGTCTTCTTTTATGTAGAGCCTGTCATAGGACAATTATGTTAGGTTCCTGTCTGCAAGCATAACAGTATCTTAATAATGTCAGGGATTGGTACTTGTCCATGGGATGAGTTTCAAGTTGGGCCAGTTACTGGTTGGCAGTTCTTTCAGTCTCGGCTGCATCATTGTCCCTGCATTTCTTTTAGACAGGACAAATTTTGTTTTGAAAGTTTTATGGTGTCCTTATCCCTCCAATGAGGGCTCCTGCCCAGCTATAAGAAGTAGCTTCTTCAGGTTCCATGTGCCCACTGTTAAACATGTTGGCTAAGGTCACCAACATTGACTCCTGGGAGCCTTCCCCATCCCAGGTTTCTGGAACTTCCTAGAGATTAACCCCACCCCCACCCTTGGCAGTGTAAGACACTGTTGAGCCTTAGGTTACCAGAGATCCCCTGAGTGAACCACTCGGAGAATTGATGCAGAAAGCAGAAAGCAAGAGGAACTTATTGTTCCAATGTGTTGGGGTCGTCCTGCACCCAAAGGAGAGGTGGTGATCCCAGGCAGCTTGTTCAGCAGACCTTTATACAGTTTCAGTTTCCAGAGGTAACATAGAGAATCAGCAACTAGGCACAATATGATTGGCAGAACAGTGTGACTTTTAAACTGATTGGTCCTTAGAGAATGAGGTGGCAAGGACTTCCCTTGTCTGTGAGTGGCCAATGGTCCATCCTGTGGAATTTGTCCCAACCCGCAGGTTGGTTTCCCCCCTGTTGTCTGAAGAATGTTAATTAGCCTCTCCCTTTAGGAGGGACAAGTGTTCCAAAGTTACTGAGCTGACCTCTTCAGCAGCTTCATATTTCCTTCCATTCATTGTCCTGGCCCTCTTGTTCTCTCTTCTGTGTTACCTGTCTCTCCCCACACCTGATCCTGTCCCCTACCCCCATTCTCACCTTCCCTCTCTGACCTAATTTCCTCCCTCCCTCTGCCTCCTGTGACTGTTTTGTTTCCTGATGTAAGTATGATTCATGCATCCTTACTTGGCCCTTCCTTCTTGTTTAACTTCTTTGGTTCTGTGGAATGTATCCTAGGTATTCTGTAGTTCTTGGCTAATGTCCACTTATCAGTGAGTACATCCCATGCATATCCTTTTGGGTCTGGGTTACCTCACTTAGGATGATATTTTCTAGTTCCATCCATTTACCTGCCAAATTCATTATGTCCTTGTTTTTAATAGCTGAATAGTATTACATTGTGTTGAGTCTTTGTGTAGCTTAGGAATCAAAGTAACTATGGCCTTGTGGGAAATTTTTTAAATTATTTAAAAATATTAAAAAGATCGGCAATTTCCCTGAAGCCCTGGTGGTCTCCAGCCTGATCTTATCTCTTGGAGACTCTCAGACTCAGAGCTCCAGAATCTCTCCACCCAGCTCGCTAAGTTCCCACTGGCTGGTCGCTACCTCACTAGCCCCATGCTTCAAAACCCCCACGGCCTTTGTGGTGCACATCTGGCAAACCCATGCTTTGCCACCATACCTTTCTCTCTGGAACCCAGTAGAACCAACGTGGTGGGAAGGAGAACACCACACAAACTTAGTTCAGAAACAATGGTAACTCAATCTCTGGGTGCAACAACTAGAATCCTAGTCTTGTATCTATATTAAATCTAAATCCTCCTTTGTCGAATACTGGTAGATCCACCATACAAACCAGGAGACATAGTAGCTACATTTTGTCCTCACACTGTCCCCATCCAAAAAGACCGTTCCTCTCTTCCCATCTCCAACCCAGAAGTCTGACCTACTTGCCCAGTGATTGGCTTCTTTTATTCATTAGGGGATGGTTCACAAGAAGTCACCTGAGTAAGTGACTCACACCTTGTCAGCAGCCCCTCCCAGGAGAGCAGAATTAGCATCAATATGCAAATAGCACCTGGCCTGTGCACTACAAGGCTTCATAGAATGAATTAGGTAGTGTTCTCCTTAACAATTACAGCTTTTTTAACTTGGTTATAACATTAAGCTTCCTAGTGCTGTTTTTCTCCAAAACTCTACATTTTGTTTTCCTTTCTGCTCCACATGGCTCTTCTTCATTATAGATCTGTATAAGCATTATCATTAATAACCACACCACAAAATCAGTGCTATGCAGTCTGGACATTTCTCACATTTTTTTTTTTCAATTTAATTTCGCCCAGGTAAGTTCTTAGGACTCAGACAGAAGGCAGCCAGTTTCCTTGCCAAAATAGCACAGGAATAGACTCTAGCCCCATTACTTTTAAAGTCCTTGCCTTCCTCTGAAACTTCTCAAGCCATGACTCTCTAGTCTCCTTTGCTTTTAGCACTACCATCCAGTCTGCTGCTGGGGTGGCCTTATGAGTGCTGATGACAGCATTGAATTGCTTTCTAGTCCAGAATTCCATAGTCTTCCACATTTCTACAAATAAAACAAAACAAACCAGGAAGTCAAATGGTCATGTTCTTCATAGCAACAGCCCACTTTCTTATACCAACTTTTGTATTCTTTGGTTTTATTATTGCTATGATGAAGCATCATGACCAAGGTACTTTATAGAAGAATAAGATTCTTTGGGTATATAGTCCTAGGGGACTAGAGTCTATAATGTCAAAGACTGCATGGCAGCAGGCAATGAGAAGTTGAGAATTCACATCCTTTACTGCTACCATGAAGCAGAGAGTCAAAGAGTATTTTTTAAGAGTGTTACTTCTAGACAAGTCTTTGCACTTTAACTTGGAAATTGTGCTATTTTGAGAGCATGTGAATACTATAATGGTGAGCTAATGTTTAAGAAGAATAACGACAGGAACAAGTTAACTGCTCAAAATGGTTTGAGATATATGTGTTATGTTTTAAAATTACTTACTGGTTATTGAAAATTATGTTGCACCTGTGAGCTTGGCTCAGTGGGTTATGTGCCTGTCACCAAGCCTGACTACACAAATTCAGTCCTGAGACCCACATGGAAAAAGTGAACCATTTTTTTTCAAGTTGTCCTTTGACTTCTACATGTGTGCATATGCATATATACACACAATAAATAAATAAAATGTAAAAATTTTAAAAAGTATCATTTAAAAGTACTGAAAATTGTAAGGAAGATACAATGTTGATAATACTATACAAGTATGTAAAGCTTACTGATTGTATTTTTGCATGTTTTCTTTTGGTCTTCTATATGTGTTCTTTTGATAAATTTGTTATAATCATTACTAGTATTCATTTCTTTTTTGATACGAAAGCTATATTTTATCTCACCTTTCAGGTAATACAACTAAGTTTGTTCACTTATACATAAGTCATTCAATAGTTGTCTGGTTGAACTGTCTATCTTTCAATAAGTAAATAATCTGGCCTCAGAGTATGAAATAGATAATTATTTCTTTTCTAGGATTACAGAGGACCATGTGATTCAGCACGGGCTGGTAGTAGATGGGACCAGCTTATCTCTTGCACTCAGGGAACATGAAAAGCTATTTATGGAAGTGTGCAGAAACTGCTCAGCTGTATTATGTTGTCGCATGGCACCTTTACAGAAAGCAAAAGTAAGTATACATCATAAAAAAGTCCCATTAAGATACTTAGAGGTAAAGATACTCTTTAAGGAAGGGAGAGAGAAGGAGTAAAGAAAGGAAGGAAAGAAAGAACAAGATAATTCTTTATTGAAAGTTATCAACCTCAATGTAGGGGCACATACGTGTAAATCCTAGCATCCAAGAGGCTGAGGTGAGAGAACTACAAGTTTGAGGTCACCCCCAACTAACATTATCAAGAAGGAAGGAATGAGGGAGGGAGGGAGGGAAGAAAAGAGGAGGCAGCAGCTATTAAGTTATAAATAAGGAAGGTTGAAACCCAATTCACTTTTATCATCTTCTCACGATAAACTATATACAAGAAATACTTAAATTGTAGGTACCTAGGATTCAACTGAAAACCTACCCAAACAATTTTTATAAATTTTTGGAATTTATAAATTTTTGGAATATCTTGAGGTTTTAGACTCTTTACTTCAAAAACCATACTTAGTAAGTCATCAAAATAGCTTGTTCATCAGGTAAAGGAACCTGCTGCTAAGCCTGACTACCTGATTCCTGATTCCATCCTCAGGCCCCACATGGAAGAAGGAAAGAACAAACTTCTATGAGTCCTCCTTTGACTTCTGTATGTGTACCCATAAACATAGACACATATGCATACACAGAAAATGCACAACTTTTAAAGAAATATAATATTCTTAGAAATGCAAATAAAGTACTGGTTGTTTTGCATACAGATAGCCAGGCTTATTTAGATTTATAAAATTTTGAATGGAGATTGAAATTAGAGCACAGACATGTCTCTGCTCTACAGCAAGGGTCATTGGGTAAAGGCATTGTCAAGTCAGATTGGTGACCTTGATTCCATACGTGAGATTCACATAAAGATGTAAGGAATGCACCAGCTCCCCAGAGCTGTCATCTGACCTGCAAACACTGGCCATCTCATGTGCATACCCTCCTCCCCCCAAAACACACAGGTTTAAAAAGTATTTTCAGAAGAATTCCAAATAAACTTGTTTTGATTTCACTGACTATAATTTTTTGTTTGTTTGTTTGTTTGTTTGTTTGTTTTGGTTTTTTGAGACAGGATTTCTCTGTATAGCCTGGGCTATCCTGGAACTCACTCTGAAGACCAGCCTGGCCTCAAACTCAGAAATCTACCTGCCTCTGCCTCCCAAGTGCTGGGATTAAATGCGTGCGCCACCACTGCTGGGCAATATTTTCTTAAATCTTGAGATTTAGCTAATCAGAGTAAATATATGTCTTTTTTATCAAATAGAGTATTTTCTTTTTTGAGAATTTTGTCTGGCAACTCAATGAGTATATTTATTTAAATAAGTTGTTAGTCTTATAAAAATTTTAGAATACATTTAAAAAATTCTTCTCTTCCTAAAATCCAAGCAGAAAACTACTTTGTTAGGATATTTCTGAAAGACATTGTTAAACCCTAATCTTCATACCCCTCCAACAGATGGACCTTACTGCATGTTACTGTCTAGCATGAAGCTAAATGTCTTCTTCACTACCATACTATTACAGAAGATTTCAGATAGAGGGCATTACACAAATACAAGAAAATGGAAATTTAATCACAAAAGAAAGATTTCATTGTATGTTTTTCAGGTGATAAGACTAATAAAAATCTCCCCTGAGAAACCGATAACACTGGCTGTTGGTGATGGTGCTAATGACGTAAGCATGATACAAGAAGCGCATGTTGGCATAGGTAATTGACTTTTTCTTGAATTTTAAAAGTTGGTATATAATTACTTGGTAGTTTTGAGTTTTCCTTTTTGTAAAGTACAATGTCCAGTATATGAAATGAAAACAAATACAATGTGACATTACATGACAGTATATTCCCAATAAGAAGCCAATTATTATTTAGTCTACTATTTATAATATATTAGCTTAAAATATTATTAAAGGAAGAAATACATTAGTGAAGTTTGTCTTTGTTTAGTTAAAAGTAATTTTATTTTCACATCTCATTTTGTACCCCACAAAGAACTTTCTTACATCATTTTATTCTTTTTAACTTTACATAGTTGCTCTCAAAGTTTTAAATTTATAATTTATAATTATGATTAATTATTTTTATTATTAATACTAAAAATTATGGTTTGTATTTTAAGGACAATTTTAGAAAAAACAATTACCCCAAACTGATAGAAAATAAAAAGAATTCTAATACTTTCCTGATTTTAATTGTATATGATTCTCTATACTCCTAAGATCATATGTGGTTACCCCCAAAACATTTTCCTTGTTCCTGTTCTTAGTATAGAACCATTTTATTGGATTCAGTGGTGTACTAGTACTATATTGGCAGTGGTTTAGCAGTGATTTACTGTTTATCTACTCTGATCTGTAAGTGTTATGTTACAAATCAAGAACAAGCGTGAGGACCATGTGTAGCTCCTCTGAGGGATAAAATTCCAGCTTAGAGGAGACAGCCTTGTTTAGCAAGCGTCTTCATGATGTGTATGATGGCTAGAGTTGAGGCCAGATAGTTTTATGTCTTAAAATCAATCCTTCCTCTTTGGGATATAAATATTCATTTTGAAACTTTATCCTTCTTTGTGGTTTTTAAACTATTTCCAATAAATCTCAGTTGTAATTTTAAATAACTTTATACTATATAGTAAGCATATAAAGCTGATTTGGGAGCTGTGGAGATGGCCTGCTGAGTGAAGTGTTGGCTAGGCAGGCTGAGCAGCTAAGTTCAGCTCTCTAGTACCCACATAAAAGCCAGCCATAGTACAAATCTCTATATAACTCAAGCAGCAGCACTTGGCTAGACCAGACTGACTTCAGGGGTTCTCCACACAGCTACGTTTAGCTGAGACAGCAAGCCCCAGGTTCAGTAAGAGACTCTTTGCCAAGATGCACTGTCAAGTGATGCTGGTGCTTTGTAACTATGTCTGTCCACTACTTGCATACATCAGCAAGCATGTGTACATGCATGCATACATACACAAGGAAACATTGCTTAATATATAGCAAAGGAAATACTTAAAGCTTCCATAAGTAAGCAACAGCAAGTTACTTTGGTTAAAAGAAAGTTGTATGTCTTTTTTACTACCTTTATAAAAACAAATTCCAGATGGAGTGAGGTCGTATGTAATTCTTTAAGGTCATAAAAAGTAACTGAAAGACATTTCTATGAGCAGTTTTGTTATTTGAGTTATGAAAAGACATTTGAAGCATAATACCACACCAAGAAATTTATTTGACTGTAAGGAAGAGATCACTATATGTGACAGGGAGAACAAAGTCTCTGAAAACAAGGGTTTTTCTTTTCCTTTCTTTTCTCTTCTTTTCTTTTCTTTTCTTTTCTTTTCTTGGATATTTCCTTTATTTAAATTTCAAATGTTATCCCCTTTCCCGGTTTCCTCTCTGAAAACCTCCTATGTCATCCCCGCTTCCCCTGCTTCTATGAGGGTGCTTACCCACCCACCTACTCCTACCCTGAAAAACACCATCACTTATATACCACAGCTTAAAATTGTTTAAAAATGTGCTTATTTTTTGTTGGGTTTAAATTCCTGGATTTTAGTCTTTTTAGTATCTTTGAAACTGGTGAGTTTAAAGATGTCCTAGAGCTGTGTGCTCATGAAAAAGCTTAGCCCTTTGTGCTTGTCAGTATATGGTTGATGCCTCAGCTAGATCTAAACACTTCAATGTTATATTTATTTTCTTCTATGTCTTTGAAAATTGATGTTACATGTTTAGTATGTATTTAGCTTTTATATTAAACATATTTAAATAGAATCCCTTTTAGATAGCTGCTAACTGCTGTTATTAGGGTTTAGTACCTATGTACAGCTATAGCAACTATAAATAATTCAGAGTGGGGTGTGTGTGTGTGTGTGTGTGTGTGGTAAAAATTACACTCTGATTATCAGTGAACATTCCTTCTCATCTTCTTTATTGCAGGAATCATGGGTAAAGAAGGAAGGCAAGCTGCAAGAAACAGTGACTATGCAGTAGCTAGATTTAAATTTCTCTCCAAATTACTTTTTGTTCATGGTCATTTTTATTATATTAGAATAGCTACCCTTGTACAGTATTTTTTTTACAAGGTAAGTTTTGTTGGATTACAAAAATCAATTATTAAAATATTTTAACTTGAAATTCCAATGAAGAATGTTACAAATATTCAAATTATTCTTAAAACAGTTTCTTTAAACAAAACTATTTTATAAATAAATTTAGTGCTGGCAGACTGCAAATCAGTGGTTGCCACTGAACACAAAGTGATAGGATTGCTTAAAAAGTCATTTCTGAGTCAGAGGGTTCAGTGCCAACAACCTGACACTATTGAGTTCAAACCTCGGACCCCATGATAGAGAACTCCATAGTAGAAGAAGAGAAATACTACAGTTGTTCTGACCTTCACATATGTGTATGATGTAGACTTGCTTACTCTCTCAGTCTCTGCTCTGTATTCTTGTCTCTCTCACTCACATGATAAGTAAATATCAAAAACAAGAGAGCACACAAACACATGCTTTCTGGGAAAGTTCTCTTAATTTTATGGTATGTAAATTTATCAGGAATCAAAATTTATACTTAAAATTTATTATTCTGGGCAAATTTAGCTACAATAAATTTAATTTCCTTAAAGCTATTTTATGTTTGTTTAGTAATAAATTTAATTAAACCTAATTTCATGAATTCATCGCAGAGTCCTTAATCTTTTTTGTTTTTAAGGGTGTCCTGTGATAGTAAATGCATAAATCTCTCAGTTATGGAGGGCCTGTTTGTATAATATATGTTGAATATAACGTTGAAATGTTGTTTTCTTTTAAGGAAGGTGGGATTCAGTGAATCCATGTTTTGAGTCCCTGCTAATAATCATTTACCATACCAGAATATCTCATGTTGGATTTGTTCTTGTAATTAATAGTTGCAAGATGATTGAACACAACTTGTATACTACCATAAGCAGATGTGATAGTTTTCTTTAGCCTACTGTTCTGGCTTTTACTTGTGATGAGATAGATTGACCGTTACTGTAAAGTGGTCTGGGCAGTGTTCTTCTACCTTCTTGCTTCACTTGTAATATGAGAAATCCTAAGATAGTAAGATGCTGTGCTAGTTACACCTACATGCTCTAAATAGTTTGGCAGTATAAAATTCTTATAGTTCTGAAATTTAAGCCACTGTTACATAATAGTAATATCTATGATATTATGGGCTAAGAGTTTAAATATAACTTTTACTGCTTAGAAGTGATGGGAACTAAGAATTTTCACTATAATATCTGTATGATTCTCTAAGCAGCTTCTAGACATGACTTAATAAAATGAGAGAATTCTGTATTCTCATCTTACATGGGTGTGTCCTTAGGGGAAAATGCATTGCAGTAGGAATCAACTGAGATGCTCTTTCTAGGCTTTGTAACCAGTTAAGATCTCTGTTTCTTTAGTCATCACTGTTTGAATCACTTCCCATCTTGTTTTCCAGAATGTGTGCTTTATCACACCCCAGTTTTTATATCAGTTCTACTGTTTGTTTTCTCAACAAGTAAGTAAAACACAGGTTTGTGTTTGTCCATTCAGAAGGTTAATGTGTTCAAGTCTTGATCCTGCAAGGAATTAGACTTACTTACTTAATCCACCTTAGCATTTATAATATTTATTCTGGCTTTAATTTATGATTACTGTTAATACCAATATATATGTTGATTGTGTATTCTTTTTAAATTAACATTAATCATTAACTCTTCATTTGTTTGTTTATGGAAGGTTTTAAAGAGTCCATGCTTTCTTATCACTGTGTAGTCAGGGATGATTTTGAACTAGTCTTCCTGCCTCTACTTCCCAAGTGGTAGGATTACAGGTTTAAGTTCCCACCACCACCTCAGTATTGCTGAGTGTAAACTCCAGTCAAGTACTCTTAACAACGACTCACCTCCCCAAGCTTGGTAACTGTTATTATTTATTCGTAGTATTTCTGTATAGTTGATACCAAGTCAGAGCAACTAAGTATTAGAGGTTCACTTACTTCCTAATCCTGAAGTTTTAAAAATTTGCTGGGAACCTTAGTGATTTAGGTCGGGAATTACATAAATCTCACCTCAAAACTAGCTTTCCATAATTAAACTTTCACATAGCTCCTTATGCATCTTAAAATACTGTCTGTCTACAGTGGTTCTGATCTTCGGTTATAAGTTAAATCACTAATTTCTCTTTGTAATTGCCTTTTCCTCATTTATAATGCAGAGCTTTAACTTTGAAATTACATCTTAGACATAGATTACTAGCAGTAGCTTACCTGAATTAAATACTTTCAGACCATGTGACAATAGGAACCTGATACAGTTTGACAAGCTTTTTAAAGAGAGAGTAATAGTAAGTGTCTTCCTTAGGGTTTCTGTTTCTGTGATAAAACACCATGGCCAAAAGCAGCTTGGAAGGAAAGGTTTGCTTCACTTTACACCTCTCAGGTCACACTCCACCTCTCAGCAAAGCCAGGGCAGGAACTCAGGCAGGAAAGTGAAGCACAGCCATGGAGAAACACTGCTTATTGGCTTGTTCACTCATGGTTGCTCTGTGTGCTTTCTTATAAAACCCAGAAACACCTACCCAGAGATGGCACGGTGCACAGTGGCCTGTGTCATTAGTCAGGCATTATCCATAGACTGACTACTGGCCAATAGTATGGAGGCATTTTCTATATTAAGGTTCCCTTTTCTCTTATAGGAGAGATGGTTCAGCAGTTAAAAACACTGGCTGCTCTTCCAGAGGTCCTAAGTTCAATTCCCATCAACCACATGGTGGTTCATGACCATCTATAAAAGGATCTGTGCCCTTTTCTGGCATGCAGATGTCTATGCAGACAAAACATTTCAATATTTAAAACTACATAAATAAGAATTTAAAAAATTTTTCTTTTCTCACATATGTCTAATTTGTGTCAGGTTGACAAAAACCAATCAGCACAATGACAGTGACCATAGGCAAAAGATGTCAAGCATTAGTACCAGCAGTAGCAACTGAAACACTTGAGAGGACAATGATGTCACCAAGGACTTAGCCATTTAAAAAAAAAAAATACCTTCTATGGAAAAAAAGAGGTTTCAGAACTGTAAGCCGTATAGAAGATAGAAGGTGGGGGAGAGGAGGTGTAGCCATCGGAGAATTACCCACGAGCTGAGGATGCATGTAGGAGAACTGTTAACCTGCACAGCACTGACCAACTTAGAGGCTTGAGGTGAAAATCCAGTTTACTACACTGTGAAAAAAAAAAAAAAAAGTTCAGTCCCCAGACAACATAGCTCTAGGAACAGTATAGGTTCTATTCTAAAACAAAGCACGTTTATTCATTGAAATTCTTTTAAAGGGATTTTAATATAATTTGAAAAATTAAGGTACTTACTTTTAATATTTTCCCATGACTATATATGTGATAGAATGTATAATTTAGAATCTCAAAATTTCTCTAATTTATTTCTCTTTTTAGACACTGTATGACAGCGTGTACCTGACTTTATACAATATCTGTTTTACTTCCCTACCTGTTCTCATATATAGTCTTTTGGAACAGCATATAGACCCACATGTATTACAGACCAAGCCTACCCTCTATCGGTATGTAGTGTCCATTATTGGATGTGGATTGGTAGTGAAAAGCATGATTGTTGGGTGGTTAAAGTTTTTCAATGTTAAAGAGAAATTTTCAATAAATTTTCAGTGTTTTTAGGAATAAACACTTCCATCCTTGGGCTGTTGTACACAAGAGTAGTTATTCAGTTGTTAATCGCATCTAGAGTTTCTTTAAGAATTAGTTTATATTTTATTATTACATAATTTATGAGTGCTAATCAAAGGTAAGTGCAGGTGAAGGACAGTAGTTCCTGCTTTTTCCAGAACTCCCCAACCAGGTGATTCTAGAGATGCCAAGCCTGTCAGGACTAGCCTGTGATCTTCGTAAACTGTCAGAGGTTGTAGAGGTGCCCGATACAGACGTAGCCAGTTATGTGAGGAATTGCTTACTCTACCTTACCAGAATACCCTGGACAGTCTGTTACCCTCATAACAATTAACTTCTGAAATGAAGATAATGAGGAACCTTGGTGTTGAACCCAACTTGTATCTTACCAAAGAGATCACTGTGGCAGTGTGGCTGAATGAGAACAGACTATAATGTAGATAATCAGTTTCTCACAGTTGTACTGAACTACTGTGCCTGTATCATGTTTTATTATCAAATGAAAAGATACTTGAATTTATTATATGAATTCTTAGCTGTTATCAAGATATATGCTATTATTAGAAATGGTGTGTGAATTTATTCTTTTTGCTGATATTTTTTAGCCACCTTAAAATTCTATAATTATAAATTATTAGTTAAATTAATTGTTCAAAAATGAATCCTAGTGTGTTGCTTTTTCTTCTTAAAAATAATTGCAGGGACATTAGTAAAAACCGTCTCTTGAGCATTAAAGCGTTTCTTTACTGGACCATCCTGGGTTTCAGCCATGCCTTCATTTTCTTCTTTGGATCCTACTTTCTAGTGGGGAAGGATACATCTCTGCTTGGGAATGGCCAGGTAAAAAATGTTTTACAAATGTTTGAAAATTTTAATAATGTTGAAAAGAATGTAAGCTTAAATCACGTTCTCTTAGCCCAATCCCCAAATGCCCCTGCCTCAGTTGAGTGCAAGAGGATGTCAGAGTGGAAAGAGTTGGTCTTCATGAGCTCACTCCTCACTCCAAAAGAAGCACCCAGTTTGACTTCTGCAGGCAAAATGCTGCCTCCCTTTCTAAGGAAGTAGAATACAGCATGCTTTAAGTAAGGCCAGACCCTCAGGATCAGGCACATAGTTTTAGCAGTCCCAGGTCAAAGTGGTGTGCTTACAGCAAAGTACCTGCCTCTGTCGTCCTGAGAGACTGGCACTTGGGACTTTACTTCATACCCATTGATTTTTGGAATCTGTAACTCTGCATACCTAAAATAGTGAGAAATAAGCATGGGTTCAGTATGATTCCACATTCTGTGTCTTCTTGGAAGACTGCAAGGTACACTCAAATAAAATAATGTAAAGTGATGTTCCAATATTAATATTAATAAGCAATGTGTATTTACCACTCACTTTTTATATACCAGAAACTTTGTCCATTCTGCATACTTTGAATGTACTTACCCTCACTTTACAAATGATGTCAAAGTCAGGGAGCCTCAGTAAGTTTGTGAAGTAATTGCTGCTAGACATGTATACATTAAAAACCAATCAGCCTTTAGGTAAAGTTTAAATGAGTATTAAGATCATGAATGCTTTGTAAGTTAAATTCATAAAATCTGCATACTTACAGTCTAAATATGGTAATAAAATCTTGATATTCTTCTGGGATTTTGCATGTGTAAGTTTGTACTCTAAAGACTAAGAGTGCTTCTGTCTGATAGTACGTGGAGTATTTACATGGAATCCTTTGCAGGATAGTTCTATTGGCCATTATCTTTTTTTTTTTCCAGATACTGGTTTTAAGTTTATTTTTTTCTTTTTTGCTTACTAAGATTTTTCTATCCAGATGCACTGTAGCAAATGTTCTAGTATAACTTCTAGTTGGAAATATTTCAGAAAATAACTGCAGTCAAGCAAGATGTTAATCATTTTTACAAGGGGACAGCAATACAATAACACAAATCCTAAGTTAAAAACAGTCTTGATAAACAAATTCTGAATTCTGAACCATCTTTATATTTCTGGTTTTATCTATTATCCAAAGGGGCACTGTTCAGAATAGTTACCACAGTAAAGTTTCAGTTATTTTTGTCCTTGTCACTTTATTAATATCATCAGAGTTCATGTGTATATCTGTCTTAATTCAAATACTTTTTGTAAAGAATAAGATTACTTTTACCTCATAGTGGAGTGAACATTATGTTGATAACTAACATATTAGTCGTTCCTTGTGTTTAGATGTTTGGAAACTGGACATTTGGTACTTTGGTCTTCACAGTCATGGTTATCACAGTCACAGTGAAGGTATGCTATGATATAAGAAACCTGTATGCACTTGGTCTGTGTTTCTCACTCACTTCATCTTTTAGCTAGACACATAAGTTTCCCTTTTAGCTTTTCAACAGTACATTGTCTCACTAAATTTTAATCATTTATTTAAATTTTGCTGTAAAAGTTTTCTTCTTGTCCATCATTTTGGAAAGCTTCTTATAAATTTTGTTACAAATTACTGAAATTTGGATTCACTGTGTATCATCTAAAATAATATCTAAGGGTTTGGGGGTTTTTTTGGTTTTTGTTTGTTTGTTTGCGCCATAGAGTTAAAGTAATGTCTGCCATCACATGACATTTCAATACTTTTTTTCCACAGAAAGAAAATATTCCAACATTTTTTACTAAGACTCTTTCATTGATACTGTGCCTTCTAAGGAACCAAGCCACAGGGCTTTTAGACAGCTATAAATGACAAGTTAAAGTAAACTATTATTTTTATATTGATATGATATTGATTGTTTGTTTGTTTGTTTTAGATGGCATTGGAAACTCATTTCTGGACTTGGATCAACCATCTTGTTACCTGGGGATCTATTATATTTTATTTTATATTTTCTTTGTTTTATGGTGGGATTCTCTGGTGAGTGACTGTACTGTGTCTTAATTATGTTGATTTAACAATAATGAACATT
The DNA here is from genome assembly GCF_011762505.2 of Arvicanthis niloticus. Lineage (NCBI taxonomy): Eukaryota > Metazoa > Chordata > Mammalia > Rodentia > Muridae > Arvicanthis > Arvicanthis niloticus. The sequence continues at coordinate 21,033,678 of NC_047661.1, forward strand.
TATTGTGATTAGTTTCTTGATGACCAAAATTCTGCTCATAATAGTTTTTATACATTATGGTGATAAGTTCATTCCTTTGAGTTGCTATTCATAATAACCCTATTGTCTTCATTTTCCTACATGAAAACTGAGTCTCTTGGTCACAAAAGTAAAACCAGAAGAAAGCTAGATTGTAAACCATTGGTCTGACTTCAGAGAAATGGTCTTTATACTAACAGTATTAGTTTTAAATTACTTATTTACTCATGCAATAAATCATAGAACCTGTTAACTTTTTGTTGGTAACTTTTCTCTCAAAAGTTTCACCTTCATTAAGTGTAAATCATAGTAGACTGACTCTTTGGAAGCGTAATAATTCATGCCTCCCTAAGATTTTTTTAGTAAATGATGGTCAACTGATACCTTTTTTTTGGAAAGCATATGTATTGGAGGTGTCTGTTGTACCTTAGGTCCACTTACCAGGGCAAAACTTCTAAAGGATAGCACAAAGAACTTGAATCTATTGATCATCAATTTCCATAAAAGGATCATTAAAGAACACACTTATGCATATTATTTTGTGTAAACCTTTCCCTGTTTCTATTTTTTTCCTAAGTCTCTTACAATTGAGATATACAAAAACTGAAAACAGACTACCTTCATAATACCATGATTTGAGTTCCTGAGTGTGTTTATAAAGAAAAGCCTAGCTTTTGGTCTGCTTTGGATAATCAGGAGGTTTTTCTGGTATTGTTGCTGGGGCTGGGGTATCGGGCTCTGTTCCCCAGCGCACATGTGGATGTCAGAGGGCAACTTGATAGCATCGGTTCTCTTATTCTACCTTTACTGGGCTCCAGGAAGAGAACTCAAGTTGTCAGGCTTGGGCAGCGTGTGCTTTACCCATGAAGTCATCTCTGGCCCAGATTGTTTGTTTGTTTGTTTGTTTGTTTGTTTTGTAACCAAACAAACAAATATTAATATAAAATAGAAAATATTTTTTACACACGTATTTCTTGGTTTCTTATTCCTATAGTCTCTGTTAGTCTGTTCTTCACTATTCTTTTATAACTTGCCAAGAAACTGGGGTTATCTAGTTATCTAGCTTGCCATTTCCCTATTAGGAAAAAGGTATAATTAGTAAAATACTTTAACTGTAGTTTACATCTTAACACAGCTTATTGTGTTAGTTTATTTAAATTCTTCCAGATTCAATTTAGAAAAATTCACTGGCACTCTTAGAGTTGTTATTTTAAGTTATTTGAGTTTTGGTGATGTCTTGATTTAACTCTTTGAGTTTTTATTTTGCTTGTCTCCCTATGGAGGCCTCAAACTCAAGGTTCTTCTGCATAGTCGTGAAAGTATTTATACTACTGGCATGTGATGCTATGCACAACCAATGTTCACTTTTAATAAGTCTACTGTCTTTCTTCGCAGGCCATTTTTGGGCTCCCAGAATATGTACTTTGTATTTATTCAGCTCCTGTCAAGTGGGTCAGCTTGGTTTGCCATACTCCTTATGGTTGTTACTTGTCTGTTCGTTGATGTTGTGAAGAAAGTGTTTGATCGACAGCTTCATCCTACAAGTACAGAAAAGGCACAGGTAGGCATCTTTCATACTCAGTAACTCTTTAGTTAAAACAGTTAGTGATTGATAACTATAATTTACACATTTTTTGGTATTATAAAATACCTATTCCTATATTAAAGAGGTTTCCAATATTTTTAATTTTTTTCATATTTTTCTATGATTTTTATGGCTGCTAGTAATTATAATTATACTATAGTAATTATAATTTTAATTATATTAATTTAAAATTTTAAGTATCAAACTACCAAGTTATTTCTAGACAGTAATATTATTGCATCATCCAACTATGACCTAGGTATGTAGCCAATGTCTCCAAACTACAGTAGACATAGCAGTATGCCAGTGCTTAAGGATATGATATTTGGGGACCAATACTATTTTATCTGCCACAATTTCCTCATTGGTAAAATTATGATTGAAATGTCTTTCATTCCCTCTGCAGTGAGGATTAAGTGAAAGAATGTTTAAACACAGTAAATGGTAAAGAAATGGTTTCATTGCTTATATCAGCATTTATTTCTCATTACTTAGTTTGGTAATATAATTCTACTGAATGTATATTTTGATGCAATATAAGATGGTGAGAATAAGGTCATAATAAGGTCATAATGATTTCTAAATGGTGCTGAAAAGAGTTACATGATCTCTGTGTCTGCCTGAATGTTTATGTGCATAGCACGGACAGACTCTCATTCTATAACATATTATTTAAATCTACATCAGAAAGCTGTGCCTTATTTTTAATATTCAGAAATAAATATTTATAGTCAAAGTATTGCTTTTTAATATGTTTATTATACTTGCTTAGGCTTTTCAAATAAAATATTTTGTTTTTAATTTTCAATTATTTGTATATATATGGGGAAGTATGTGCACATGGATGTTGGTATCTTTGGAGTCCAGAAGAGGGCACTGTATCTTCTTGAGTTGGAGCTGCAGGAGGTTGTGAACCACCTAAAGTGGGTGCTGGGAGCTGAACTCAGTTCCTCAGCACAAGTGTGTCAAGTGTGTGTGGGTTACAATCATTCTAGCTCCACATTGTAGACTTTTATGGAGGTAGTCTGTCTTACCTAGTGGTCTATATTATTTTTCCTCTCAAAACTTATAAGTAGCATCATATTAACCTTTATTTACATTTGTCTGTAATTATTCCATTGTTTGAAAGCTTCAAATGTATTTTCATAGAGATTACTTACTGATCTAAAAGGTATGATATTACTTATTGTTACCTTTTCTGTATCCTTGTTTTAAAGTATCACAGAGGAAATATTTGATGCTTTATGCTTTTAAACAAAAAGATTGAAATATACTTATTTTAACATAAGTTAAAATTTATTAAGAAGGGAATTTACACTAAATCATTTTATCATTTGTAAAACCAGAATAATTTCCCCTTTTTGCTATGTAAATTAATATCCAAATGATTAATGAGATGTTCTGATTGCTCTCATTTGGGAAGGGAAGGAACATTTTACTTCCGTGGGTCTTCTAGCCTGCCTGTTACTGTCATCTGCAGGTTTCTTCTCTTCTTTTAATACTGGGACAGTATATGGCATTTATATCACAAGGGTAATATTATCCCTCTGCTATAAGCAGTGGTCATTTCAGCTTCTGTTGTTCCTTCTGATTGCAAATGATGGAGAGATGGCTCCTACATTATCAGATAGCAAGAAAAGTTACATCAAAAGGAGAGCTGTCAGCAGTTATTCTGAGTCCTTTTTTTCCTCCAGAATAAGAGCATGTTTTTAAAAGTGAACAGAAAATTTTTCTTATGGCAAGGCTAACATCCTACAGATATCACTTGTGTGTGTACCATGCGTATTTCTTGCTCTTGTGGGAACAGGTGTTTGGTATTTACAAAGCTTGTCCTGTGTCTGTCTCCTAGGTGATGAATTCAGCTCACTGACTTGTGTGTGTCCCATCCCTTTTCTGTCCACTTATAGATGTACTCCAACACAGTGGCTTTAAGTGACGAGTTCATCGCACTGCAGCCTTTGTCGAGGGCAAGGAATCAGCTGGGCAAACTTAGGTAGAGTAGGCGTAGAACCTTGTGAATGCTTATGCATGCCAAAGGTCAACTAAGTCATAGCCAAAAGATGGGCAGATGCATCAATGAAGAGTCAAGCATTCACAGCTCTGTCTCTAATTTGACCTTAATTAATATGTGTATTAAAACTTAAAAATGATATCTATCCTTCAAGAAGAAAATTTATATGGAAATTGAAAGTAAGAGGAGAGAGCTGTGCCTTGTTACATATTTTTATACCTATCTTTTCTAGCCTAATTCTAATGCTTCTGCTTGTCAACAGTCATATGTAAGAATGCTCCTGCATGTTCAGTAGTTTAAAAGCTATCCTAAAGTTTAAGCTTGAGTTTATGTAGTTACCTGGAAGTGAGAGTTGCTTGTTTTTTGTCTTGCCTTAATCTGTAGTACAAATACATGTGCGTGTGTGTCTTTGTAAACTGCAGTGACTGCATGAGTAGCTCATATCCTTGCTGATCTTTACTGCATCTATAAATTGGAATATATATTTTGTACATCTTATATTAACTGTATCTCCACAGCCATGCCAATTTGGAAGTTTATAAAAAATAGCTACTTGTCTCAAAATATCTTTCGATAGAAGGAAATGAAAGCTGAAATCCTAGAACTTTTGATAATATAGCAACATGTCAATATGTGTGTATACACACATACATACACACACACACACACACACGCGCACGCACATGTTTGTTGGTTGGTTAGTTGGTTGTTTTTTTGTTTTGAGACAGGATCTCTGGCTGGACTGGAACTCACTATGTAGACCAGGCTGACCTCAAACTCACAGAGATCCACTTGCCTCTGCTTTGTGAATGCTGGGATTAAAGTCATATGCAACCGGCCTGACAATTATTTATATTTTTAATTATTTTTATTATTCAAATGTCTAAGTTGTGTATATTTATGTAATCAAATGAGTATCTATGACATAACACTATTTAACCTTTTAGGTGATATAGTATGAGTTTATAATTTAAAAGGTGTTTTGAAGTTTTACTAACCTTTTTATGTTTTTATTATTGGCTTTAAGTTTTTTTTCAGATGTTTAATTTTGAGTGACAACTACAGTAACTATGTATTGTAAATGAGTGGTAACTGTTTTCATATTTCCAAGAAGTAAACTCAATGTAAAAATTTGTTTTTACTTTTGGTTGAGCAAATATGTAAATCCCACTCTTCTCAGAAGCTGATTTCCTGTAATCAGCGGCCATCTATCATATATTTGAGGTCCTAGCTCTTTAACTCTGCCAGTAGGCTAGTTTGTTATATAAAAGAACACTGGACAGCTCTTGACAAGGGAAGATAACTTGTATTGTGATTAATTATGTTGTTAAGAATTTGTAGTTTTACATGTGTTGGTGTAAATCAGGCCCCTTTAAAAACTAATACTAGACATAAAAGAGTGAGGAAAGAAAACAATAGCAATCCCAGGTATTATATATTGTAATAAACTAGTAAGATTAACATTCTCACTCTGAAAGTTTACCATGAAAGCAGGATCTTTGGATCAGGTGTCACAGAGGAGGAATTACTGTTCTCCCGACACCTGCACCATACACATCCCAGAACACCTACCTTTCTAGGATTCTAGGTTTGTATGTAGCACATGGAGGTTTTTATGCTATTAACTTAAAATTAGCAACAAAGAAAAACAAAAAGAAGATACTGTCCTCAACCAAAGCCAGACAAAAGTAAGTTGACCTTCCCTAGGCTATAGAGATGCTGCAGTGGTTAAGAACACTGTGGCTGTTCTTCAGAGGACTTAGGTTCAGTTCCCAGCACCCACATGGCGTCTCACAACCATGTATAACTCCAGTTCCAGGGGATCCAAAACCATCCTCTGGCTTCCACAGGCACCAGGCTCATACATGCATGCAGGCAAAAATTACTCATACACTTAAAAAATAAGATAAATCTTTTTTAAAAAGTATTTCGAGAGAAATATTTCAATTTAATTGTATTAACGAGTAAATCACAACCCCTTTTCACATGTACTGTTTGTAGGTCACATGACCCTTCTGCTAGTCCAGTTAAAAGTAGAGCAGTGTCCTAAGATGATTGTGTAAGGGTGAGAAAATGAATGCCAAGTCCTGATGGCTCTGAATTTTACAGAAGAAATAGAATTTAACTAAAGAAAACTTGATTTTTACTAGCCTGTGTGCTTCTAAGAGCTTTGCACTCATGGCTTCATATGGTATGCTTTGCTGTATTTTCCAAGAAGCTCCTTGGCTCCTGTCCTGTGACAGTAACTGTGCTGTTTGTGAACTTTTGTCTATGCCTCAGATTGTAGACCCAACTTACTGCTTTGGTTTTAAATTATACAATGAGAGTATTATTCTGAATATGAGACTTACCGCTTTTCTGTCCTTCTAGATGGAAGAAGATAAGGGTTCAGTCGGCTCAGCATATGAATTTGCTGAAAGCCAGCACAGAGGGGAGGACAGTAGGCACCTGCTAGATGAGGCTTGCAGCCAGCAGAACAGTTGTTGCGTGCACTAGGTAGTACTTTGCTGGGCCTTCTCGGGGACTTGTGCACTGCATTCTCATGCTTGGGGCATCCATGGAGAATCAACATCACATCTCATTTCACTGTACTAACTCTTCACTGTGCCTTGGATGTTGTTTTGGTTTAGTTCTTTTTCTTGTTTGTATCCCTTAATTTTCTTTATGTTTACCCCTGAATTTCTCATTTCACATTTGTTTGGGTGTACAGTGATAAATCATGTTTCACCTCAGATTCCCTTATATAGTAAGGTATTCTCACAGCCTGTTGTCTGACATTCAAGGAATGACTCCTCTCCACTGTTTTTGAAAGTATGGCATGCCTTGTCCATTTTGAAATCGTTATCCCCTTTGAAGTTGTTATTGTCTATATTTTTATACATTGAATGTAGACACTGAGTTACTGAAGTCCTCTAGGCTTTTGAGTTGTCAAATGAGCAAGTGTGTTAGATGTAATGAATAGTTTCCCATCAACTGGCATTTAATAGATATTCTTCTCATAGATTTTCATATTTTTATCTATAAAAGAAAGTGGGGCTTGAGAGAACACTTCCTGTTCTTGCAGAGGACCTGGGTTTGGTTTTCAGCACCCACGGGATGACTCAGAACCATCTTCAGGCCTGTACATAGTATACATACATACATACATACATACATACATACATACATACATACATACAGGCAAAACACTCAAATACATAGACTAAATCTAAAAACTATAGTTATAGGAATATTTTACTTCCACTTTGAATCCAAGTAAATCCAAGCTACTTCTAGATGTAATTCGGATATGAACAATATTTTGGTTTGTAGTAATTATAAATCCTATCACCAATAATTCTATTTTTACTTAGGCTATAATTGTCATTTTATTGTGATTTTATTAAGGAAGATGATGTTTTCTCATCTGGAATAAGCAAATAGAGAAATTAGAAGACAAAGCCACTTAAAGACTATAAATCTTTGAGCTTTCCTATAAATCAGATTATAGAACATGTACAATAATTTGAAAAATATTAATTATTTATGAGACATATTTTAAAATTAGATTTCTTTAGTTAATTGCCCTCAGTGAAGGCAATTAATTTCTCAGTTATTATTAGTAGTAACAGTAGTAGTAATTCAGAAGAAAGTCAAATGAATTCTGACTTTTCATTTTGATTTGGTATGTTGCAAAGATTAGAGTTAAGTGGCTGGAGATGTAGTTAATGGTAGAGTGCTTGCCTAGTCTGCACAAAGCCATGGGTTCAGTCCCACCACTGCATAAACTGGGCATGGTGGCATGTGTTTTCAATCTTAGCCCTCAGGATATGGAGTCAGAAAAATCAGGAAGGAGTTCAAGGTCATCCTTGACTATAGCAAGGTCAAGATCAGCCTGGGCTGCATGAGGCCCAGGAATTTATAAGTAGATTGCTCTTTTTCTCCTCTGACTGTCCCTTTCCATTATAATGGAGAACTTTAATGTTTCACAAATACTGATGCTCTTCTTTACCCAAACTACAAATTTCCATTCATCTATTGTTAAAGAACCAGTTTAATAAATACATCATTTATATAAAAAGGCTCCAGTCTGCTTTGAAAATAGGAATGTCAGTTATAAAAATGTTTATATAATCAATATAAATTTTCATTCAGTTTTATAATTGCACAGAATGTGTGCATATGAAGAGTGTGTGTGCATGTGTATGGGAGTACTCAGGCATGTTTCTGTGTGGAGTTCCCAGGCCAGTCCTTGGTGTCATCATCAGTCTCTCCACTTTATCCACAGAAGCAGGGTCTCCCTCTCCCTCTCTCCCTCTCTCCCTCTCTCCCTCTCTCCCTCTCTCCCTCTCTCCCTCTCTCCCTCTCTCCCTCTCTCCCTCTCTCCCTCTCTCCCTCTCTCCCTCTCTCCCTCTCTCCCTCTCTCCCTCTCTCCCCCTCTCCCCCTCTCCCTCTCTCTCCCCCTCTCCCCCTCTCCCCCTCTCCCCCTCTCCCCCTCTCCCCCTCTCCCCCTCTCCCCCTCTCCCCCTCTCCCCTCCTTCTCCCTCCCCCTCTCTCCCTCTCCCTCCCCCTCTCCTTCCCCCTCCCCCTCCCTCCCTCCCTCCCTACCTTTCTTTCTTTCTTTCTTTCTTTCTTTCTTTCTTTCTTTCTTTCTTTTTCTCTCTCTCTCCCTCCTTCCCTCCCTCCCTAAATTTAACCTGCTGTTCTCTGTCTCATTTGGTTTAGCCAGCCAGCTTAATCTAGAAACAGGAGTCTCTGTCTCCACTTTCCCAGTACTGGAATTACAGGCAGTGTAATGTATGTATGTATATAATTTATGGGCAAAAGCCTTAATACAGTTAATAATTTGAAAATTCCTTCTTAAAATTTAAAAAACATTTAGTTGATGAAATCAGAGTGAAAATATTTAAAATGTTAAAGAACAGCTTTCTAACATGAGATGTAAGGAAGTTGGTTGGTAACTAACAAAAACTCAGCACTCATCCATTATACGGAAACAAGAGTAGTAAGGAAAAATTTACTTCAGGAGTTTAGGTCTATAAAGATGGATATTTCTCCCTAGGCAGCCATAGCCATGTTGAGTCCCCGTGGGATGAGGTTGGGGATATTGCCTAGGAACTTGGGAACCAGGCTGCTGGAGAGTGAGGGCTACTACTTCATGATCAAAATGTCTGCTATGGTCAGAGCTAGTTATGCTACAGCCAGACGGCATCTCACACCAGTACTTGTTGTGGCTTTCATATATCCTAAGAAGATAAAAGCCTCCCCTCTTGTTACCTTGAATCAAGTGAAACTCCATTCCCACCCCCATTACACTGACTGCTATGGCTCTAGGGTCTCTGTCTGAGCCTGTCCTGCATGTTGAGATAGGTGACTGCCCTAGGACAGACAGCTCTATGGTGGTTTGCTGGACCAGGAGTGGGGTTTCTGGAGATGGCTTTACAGTAGTCACCATTTACAGTGCACCTGAATTTTTGTTGTTACTATTTCTTTGGGTTTTGTTTGTTTGTTTGTTTGTTTGTTTTTCTTTTTTCTTTTTTTGCAGGGGGGTACTCTTATTTCACTCATTAGATGACCTGAAAAAGGACATTATATAATAGTTTTGACATGTTGCTCTCTTGGGTATCTAGGACTTAACATTTAACTGTAGATTTAAGTGATGTAAGGCAGTACTTGAAACCAGATACAGATTCAAGCATTTATTCTTCAGCGCATAGATGGACACAAACATCCTGATGACCTGTGGATGTGACTTTCAAGAGATCCTTCTTAGCTGGCTGAACAGCAGCTATGAGCAAAGTCTGGGACATTAAACTTAGAAGTTCCAGATAAAACCCTTCCTCTCTAGTTCTTGGGATAGCTCAATACTTCCTGGATGAATGTGTTAAAACATCAGTTTGGTTGGTGTGGCGCCCGTAGGGGAGCATCCTCCCTCTGGAAAGAAGCTTGAGCTTGTGGGAGCACAGGAATCAGCAAAGTGCAAACTGGGAATGGATGAGGGCCTTTGCCTAAGCCAGCATCTCCCAGATTCCTTCATTATAAATGTATGTTCCTTCTGTGGCCGTTAATGATTCATGGTTCTTGGTACATTGGATCGGATAAGGGAAACAGTTTTTTAAGTAGTTGGTCAACACAAAACTCTGTGTGTGTGTGTGTGTGTGTGTGTGTGTGTGTGTGTGTATTGATATTTTTTGTCTTGCTTGATTTTTGCTTGTTTTTTAAGGTAGAAAGAAATGAAATTGGGTGGGTAGGGAGATGGGGAAGATCTTTAAGGAGTTGGGGAAGGCGAAAGAATATGATCAAAATATGTTGTGTGAAAAAAGTGACACAGATTGTAGAATGATGGTGCCGAGACTTAAGCACATTTCCTGACAGTCTCAAGGCCTGTTTGAAGCTTTGCTGGAGTAGTGTTTTCCAAGGTACTTATTTAGTCATAGAAACCCTCTCCTTTTAAAAATGAAGTGATTATGTAAACATCTCACAGAACACACTTAAAGCAGTGTTGCGTTAAACTAAGTCCTAAAACAAGGATGACTAGACTAAAGAACATGTGAGGTTTGCTTTCTCAGGGCTTAGCAGAGCCCAGGGTTCAGGTGCAGCCAGACACTTACCAAACAAGAAACCCTGCTCTACCTCCCACTGCTTGGACTAGTCAGGTCTCCATACATGGACGTTGTAGCACTCCACCATTGGCTTGCCTTTCAAATACCCGGTTATTTACACTCCCACCTGTCTCTGTCCAGTGTCCTCTCCTCTGTTCCCATCCTCACATGGCACACGGTGACTCCCAACCTTGTAGACATGAGCTCTACCAGCTTTATTCTCTTCTTCTCCTCCGTATCTTCTAACGATGTGTCATACAGGACATTATATGCATAAGGAAAACTTAATCCAGGTAAATTTGTAAACTTGCACTCAGAACATGGAGGTAGATCTTTGTGATTTCAAAGCCAGCCTAATCTACTCACTGAGTTCCAAGCCATCCAGGACTAGTGAGTGCGAGCTTGCCGAGAAAGAGAGAAGGTGGGGGTAGGGAGTAAAGGGAGGAAGAGAGAGGGAGAGAGAACTTTTTGACAGCAAAACTAGGGTTGGGATTCATTGAGCCATGTGGTCAGACCATTAACCCTCATTTTAATAATTAAAGTTGTTGCATTATTGAATTGAGTTATCTTGCTGGGCCTATTTATGCCTAAATCAGAAATCTTAGAAATCTGATAAATTTAAGTTTAAATCTTAATAGTACTATAAGTTTGCTTGACAAATTTTGATCCATGTGCCACCTGCTCACTATTTGAAAAAAAAAAAAACATAAGTTGCTAATGGGCATGGGCGGCACCTTAGAGCTGTTCAGCACGTAAGGTAAATGAGGATGGAATAGCAATTTGTTGGATATTTGGTTTTGGCACATAAGAAATGCTACTAAGGTTCTTACTATATTGTCAATCTTACTCTAGGTCCTGCCAGATTGTTATTTCCCAGTCTTCAAGATAGTTTTATACTCCACTGTTGTCAGTTGCTGGGCATTTGTTCTTCAATCAGAATTGCAGGAACTCCAAAGATAGAGTAGAGTGCACTGCCTTCCTAAGCAGTTGACATAAGGCCACTTGACCATAACAAATTATGAAGTGGCAAAATAATAAACCTTTGCAGACAGAGGTTCCTGTCTATTAATTTTTTATACCATTAGTTACCTAGGCTTCTGATTAGAACAGAACGGTTTTAAATGTTTATATATGATTATACTCTAAGAGTTCTGTACATTCCATATGCAGTAAACTGTGTGTGTTTATATCAGTCACTTTCAGTTTTAAAGTACTTGCTTTGATTTCTTAGTGGTTTTGTAAGGTCCATCTGTGAGTAGCTAACTTATTCTTCTTCCGCAGCTTGCTGAAGCACATTCAAGCATCAAGTGCTTGGACTCCATATGCTGTTTCCCAGAAGGAGAGACCCCGTGCGCATCTGTTGGAAGAATGCTGGAACGAGTCATAGGACGGTGTAGTCCCAACCATATCAGCAGGTGTGACATTGATTCCACCGTGTGGCCGCCGGTGCTGCAGATGAGACCCAGTGAAGCAGGGCCTGCCGTGGAGTCACAGCAGTCGCTCCTTGATTCGTAGATGCCACTTTGTAGCTTTGTGGTTTGCTCCTTTCACTCAGAGGAAGGGAAGGCATCTTTAGGAGACTGTCCCCCATGAAGGAGTTACTGCTTTTACCTCTCTAAGCTGCGGTGGACAGCATGAATGGCGCTGTTCCTTGGCGTACAACTGTTTTCATTATTATTTCACCTGTGCTCCGGTTTTTATTCTCTGCTAGAGGGTTGGTTTTCACTGTTGCTTTCCTACCGCTTTTTGTGATTACAAAAATAACCTCCACACTCAACGGCAAACACCTCTGCTTTCCTCATTCTTCACCTTTGTTCCCCAAAGCGAGTCAGCCTTTCAGGGCTACACAGGAAAGGCTCTTCTGCTCCATGTTCCTTCCCAAGATGTCTGTAATGAAGTTTTAAAATGAGTTTTGATTTTAAGATTCCTTTATTTGGCATTTATTGGCCAATTAAAAGTTAATGTCCAAACAGGTTTTAACAATGCTACTAATGATAACTTTGATAAATTATGGATCAGAAGAATCTCTGGTTTTTTTGGTTTTTTTTTTTTTTTTTTTTTTTTTTTTTGTCTATTCTTGTCTATCTCTTAATTAGATTTATCACAGCTTGTTCATCATCCAAAAATCTATTTCAGTGTAAATAGCAGTTAAAATTCTTCTTTTTAAAAATTTCTTTATGTTTACCCAAAGTGCATGTGATTATTAGGTACTCGAGAGTGAAATAGCATCTGTGCTTGGTCATACACCACTTCCCCAAGTCAAAGCAGCAGTGTACTGGGTGTTAGTCATGGGAATGATAAGACCTTCTACAAATTAGTGGCGTAAGAGAGCCTGGGAATATGCTAGGGGCAAGGTACAAATGAAGCAGTCTGTCTGTCCTTTGGGGAAATTACTTTTAATATTTGGTTAGCTTTACATTTTGAAAAATAACAGGTGTGATATTATTCCCATAATATGAAATGTAGTTTCTTATGAACTTCTCAACTTACTTTATCTTTAGCTTTGCCATGACTTTGTAAATACATTGCCTATGGATTTAGCCTCATTTATTCTGACTTGAATATGGCATTATGATCCAAAATACTTCTGAATGTCAGAGTAGCTTCATTGTGTATAATGGGCTACAGTGAACAGATAAATGTATTGGGATGTTGGTGTCTTAAACACAGATGTTAAAAGAGAATAAGATGGTTCTCTCATGTTCCTGGGTAATAGTTTTCCCAAAAGATATTTCAGAAAGGTCTTACACTATTACTTTACCTAATGACATTCTTTATTGCATGGCACCTAGACGGAGTTTAGATTAAGATAGTATATTAAAACTTATACATAGTTTTTACTTCAGTAGGAAATTGTCTTTAGTAGAAATACATATACTCGCCAGTGATTAAAAAGACTAGAATGTTGTGGGAGGTATTAGAAAAGGCAGCACAGCTTTTTCCAGCTAGCTCCCAACTGCCACCATGTTCCCATGGCACCTGCCAGACCCATGAAATGTTGGCATGGCTGCTGCCTCCACCAGTCAGCTCTATGGCGTCCATGGTTCTAGACGTGGGCCCTGGTGCAATTCCACCACCATCTCGCAGTACTTGGTAGAAAGAAGACTCTTAATGCTTAAGATTAACCAAATAGATTTATATATCAGCAAATACTCAATCCACAAGATGCCCACACAATTAGAATTGTTAACTCAATTACCTAACCTGATATGAATAACTGCCAGAGACAAGAACATCTGCTGCCATCTCAGCCTCTCCTCCTTTCTCCTTCCTCTCTCTCCCTCTCCCCCAAACTTTTCTGCTCCACCTCTCCTCCCACTGCCCAATTACCAGCTCTAGCCTTTATTTTACAAATTAAGGTGGGCAGAAGGTTCACAAGAAGTCACCTGTGTACTGATTCACTCCTCCTCTGCAGCCCCTCCCTAAAAGTGGAATTAGCATCAAAATATAAGACCAGGGCTATCCACAACAACAGAATTAATTTAAATGAGCCCCCCTCCTTTCTATATACTCTTGCTTTCTTACAATCAGTTGTAGGTTCTGTGTCCCTGTCCTTTGAACTGCTATTTTTCTAACTGTCCCCCTGGGAATGTGCCTGGGAGTTATTGGATTTATTTCAGCATGTCTTCTTAAAGGTGGTTATTACTGTCAACATTTCTGTTTGCTGAGAATTATGCTGTATTCTTTTTTCTAAGGTGATTTTTCCTAATAAAATGTTTGCTTTAGTAATTAATTCTTTATCTGATAGGCACCAAATGTCTTTCAGGGCTGTCAGCATCTCAGGTTGTCCCTTTGATTGCCGTTGTCATTTTCTCCTCCTTCTTGCTGAGCAATCCAAAAAGTCCGTGCAGATGTTCACAAGGCACAGAGCTGATTGGTGTTTTCAGAGGCTGTGTGTACTGTAGCCCACTGTGTCAACCTCTAGCAGTCATAGCTTCTACATATATGTAGGAAATAGTTTTAGCATTTATGTTTTGATATGGAACAGCCTTTATTCTACATTGTGTCTCATGTCCAGTGTGAAGGGACAGGGCAAGGCTGAGCCCTCCAGTATAAGATGTGGCAACTCAGCCTGGTAGTGGTGGTGCACGCCTTTAATCCCAGCACTTGGGAGGCAGAGGCAGGTGGATTTCTGAGTTCAAGGCCAGCCTGGTCTACAGAGTGAGTTACAGGACAGCCAGGGCTATACAGAGAAACCCTCTCTCGAAAAACCAAAAGAAAAAAAAAAAAATGATGTGGCAACTCAGGGCTGCTTTACCTTTAACAATATTGAGTGTCTCTGGAGACAGAACGACTTCCTATGCACATGGACCTGTCTGCTGAGTTCTTACTATCCAGACACGAAGTACTTAGTGCATTTTTTAACTTATGTTAAGGGAGTATATCCTACAGAAAGTTCAGTTTCCAAGGGAGAGCATGGTGCTGTGTAAAGGGCATATACCATGTTCTATCCTAAGGAGCTACATTTCAGCACTGACTGACATCTCTGTGAATTTTTGCTTCCAGCCATAATAAAAACTAACTAAATAAAACATTTTTAAAAATAACCTATTGTCAGTTGTAGGTACTTGGAAATTTCAGACAAGGGCATCTTAGTTTGAGGCTGAACCACTTAATGAGACTCTTTAAAAAAAAAAAAAAAAAAAAAAAAAAAACCAAAGGCCTGGCATTGTGACTGCCCTAGTTTTGTTTCCTATTAATGTTATTGAACCTCTGACAAAAGCAGCTTACATAAGAAAGTGCTTATTCTGCTTATAGTTCAGGGGCGTAGTTCATCATGGCAGGGCATTCAAGGTAGAAGAAACTTAAAGCAGCTGGTCACATTGCCTCCATAGTCAGGAAACAGATGAGTGCATGCTCTTGCTCTGCTCATGTTGTTGTTTGTCTTTTGTTTTCCATTTTATACAGTCTAGGATCCCCTGCTGAAGGCTATGGTCCCACACAGTTTCAGTTTTCCATCAATTAATGTAATCAGGATAATTCTACAGACATGCCCACAGGTCATCTCCTTGATGATTCCAGATTGTCAAGTTGCCAGTTAATACTTTAACTATCATCATAATCTACACTGGCAGCCTCAGCACTTGGCAAGCAGAGGAGGCAGAGTTGCCAAGTTCAAGGTCTGCCTAGATAACTTAGAGTGAGCCTGCCTCAAAATTCAAAAGACAGACAGGGATGGCTTATGTAGTTGACTGGTAAGGCACGTTCCTAGCATGCTGAAGGCCCTGGGAAGAGAGCATGAGGGGAAGAAAGAAATCATCAGCTAATTGGTGTTTCAGGTGTTAAATATTCCTCCAAGGTGACATTTAACACGAATGTATGCATGTGTTGTTTTGAAAAGATGAAAAACAAAGGGATACTCTGTGTAAGCAGTGTTTGCAAAGAGGAAAAACTAATGAAGGCTTCCTGCTGATTAGAATTTAACATTCAACTCCATTGGGGTATGGGCAGTTATAGTTAAAAGAATACTGTTCCCTTCTGCTGGCCCTCAGGGCTTCAGTCCTGTTCTGAACCACACACACCCCAATACCTAATCATGTTCCCCTTTCCCTTTCCCTGTTTCCTTTCTCATCCAGGTTCCTTCCCCCATTTCCTGTGATTGCTTTCTTCTCCTTCCCAAGTGGGATTGGGGCATCCTCACTTGGTCCCTTTGGCTTCTTGAGTTCTGTGGACTATATCCTGGGAATTCTCTACTCTTTTTGGCTAATTAATATCCACTTATTAGTGAGTACATACCATGCATACCCTTTTGGGTCTGAGTTACCTCACTCAGGATGATATTTTCTAGTTCTATCCATTTGCCTGCAAAACTCAGGAGGTCTTCCTTCTTAATAGCTGAGTAGTATTCCATTGTGTAGATGAACCACATTTTCTGTATCCATTCTTCTGTTGTGGGACATCTGGGTTGTTTCCAGCTTCTGGCTGTCACAAACAAGGCCATTATGACCTTAGTGGAGCATGTGTCCTTGTGGCATGGTGGGGCATCTTTTGGGTATATGCCCAAGAGTGGTTATAGCTGGGTCTTCAGGTAGAGCTATTTCCAATTTTCTGAGGAACCTCCAGATTGATTTCCAGAGTGGTTGTACCAGTTCACAATCACACCAGCAATGGAGGAATGTTCCTCTTCTCCACATCCTTGCCAACATGTGCTATCACCTGAGGTTTTGATCTTAGCCATTCTGATTGATGTAATGTGGAATCTCAGGGTTGTTCTGATTTGCATTTCCCTGATGACTAAGAACTTTGAACATTTCTTTAAGTGCTTCTCAGCCATTCCAGAGTCCTCTGTTGTGAGTTCTCTGTTTAGTTCTATACCCCATTTTTTGATTGGGTTGTTTGTTGGTTTTTGTAGGTTAGCTTCTTGAGTTCTTTATTTATATATTTTTGCTATTAGCCCTCTGTCAGATAGAGGATTAGTGAAGACTTTTTCCCAATCTGTAGGTTGCCAATTTGACCTATTGACTATGTCTTTTGCCTTACAGAAGCTTTCCAGTTTCATGAGGTCCTGTTTATCAATTCTTGATTTTAGTGCCTGAACCCTTGGAATTCTGTTTAGGAAATTTCCCCCTGTGCCAATGAGTGATCTATTTTTAGTTTTCTACATACAGATTGCCATACTCAGCAAGAGATAGTCATATTCTTACTTTTGTTTACTTTATGTGGTCTGCCTAGTACCTGCCAGATTTGTGTTCTCTGTGCTTGAGCATTGTAAACAAGACCCTCCTTAAGTCAAGGTGGAGGGTCCCAGGCTTTTCTGTAAACTATGAAGATGAGACAACTCTTAGATCAATACTTACTTTCTGTAATTGTGTTTGCTTGCCTGGCCACTGACTTAAGCTTAAGTTACATACACAGAGAATCATTGAGAAACAAGATGCTGGATACAAATGAGTCAGAGCTTCTAGCTTTAACCCTGTCGGAGGAAGGTGGAGACCCTAGTAGGAGCTGCGTGCTATGTGTTTAAAGTTATGTGCTTTCAGGTTTTTTTAAATTTTATTTAATACTGTTCTTGGGCTAAGAGTATGTGTTTTAGGCATGGCAGTCTGTTTAATGGAGTTATTACTTCATCTTAAGTTAATTCAAGGTAATTGAAAATGGCAAATGTAAGTATGATATTGAATTGCTTAGTTTAAGGCCTTGTCTGTCAATCATCTAGTAGTTACCTTGTTATACTAGTGAAAATCTGCAAGTGTCTTTTATGCCCTCCGATGCTAACTATTTATGACATTCTGGCTAATTAAGTTGGAATCCTTACAGTAGAATTTATACCTGAAAAGAAGTGACCGATAATATGAATGTTCACAATTTCATTCCAAGGCTTTTGGTAGCTTTGTTTGTTTTTCTCTAATGTTAAAATACAAGTTTATTTTTCAATAAAACTAAACATTTTTTTTACTTTTGCTGTTTATGTGTGGTGTGTGTGTGTGTGTGTGTGTAAAGCAGAGGTAGGAGTTAGTGCCTTCTTCAGTTGTTCACCTTGTGTCTCTCAACCCAGTACTCACCCACTTGGTAGGGCTGCTCACCAGTGAGTCTGTGGGACCTGCTTATCTCTGCCCTCCAGTGCTGGCATCCCAGGCTCACACAGCCATGCTCAGCTTCTTATGTAGATGCCGTGAGTCCAAACATGTTCTCTGTTTGCATGACAGACACTGTCAGCTCCCTTGCATCCATCTCCCTAGCACCTAGCACCTGGCTATGTGCAATCTTAATAGTATACTTACTTTTTATTGAGATATTAAGATTTCAAAAGCACATTATGTTTACTACCTAGAAACTGGCACTGATAATGCATAGATTGGAGCTAATTTCTGTATGACTACAGCATAATTTTTCTCAAGTTTTTGTATAATCTAGAGTAGGATTCACTGCTAATCTGAAGAACTCTTTAGCATTTAGAAATGAATCAGTGATTATTTTAAAATTTAATTTTTTAGTCCTACATTTTACTTTAGGTCCTGGTTTTGTTTTGGTTTTCAACTGAACATTGATTATAGTGAGCCAAACTTTTCTCTTATTGTTCCTTTCAGGTTGTGGAATGCATCGGATACATTCTATACCAATGACAGGAGCATCTTGACTCTCTCGCCAATGGACTCATCTGCTTGTTAAAGGGACAGTAGGACTTTGTGGGAACAAGTTCACTTGTCCTCAGATTTGTGGTCACCATCCTGTTGTAAAAGGCCAGTTACTTTCTGAAAGTAACTCTGGAGGAGTTGAGGCTTTCTCTGAGTCCCTGGGAAACGGGCAGTTACATGAACCCGTCTTTTTCCTCTTTAATTTGAATGTGAATATATAAAAATTTGGAAATAAAGAGATATTAACAATCTCTTTGTCTGGTTTGTCCCTTCTGCTCATGGGACTTCTAGTAGCATTGCAGCCTTTGCTGAGGCCACTATACTTTAATATCAAGGTAGAGAAAAGGGTCACTCTTGGTTATGTATACTTTGGGATGAGTGTGGTTTGGGACTCTTCTATTTAAATCTGCTTCTGTAAATTATGCTAACGATTTGCCTTGAGAACTCTATTTTTTTTATTAGATTACATTTGAAGCTTTTCGTGGGGAAAGTTAATGTGAATATTAAGGAATTTTGGTCCTTCAGTGACCTGTGTGGTTAATCCATTAGTGCTTTTTAAGTCACAGAGCAACTAGGAGAGCACGTTTCTAACCATTGTCTTGTGCAGTGTGGGTATTAAGCTTATCCTGACACCAACTTCTTTAACAATGTTGTAATACAACCAGTGAAGCTAATCCTACAAGTGCAAAGGGAGTTTTGCATCTCATGTCCAAGTCAGAGTTAGGGCCATTCACTAGACTTCAAATTGGTGTTTGCTAATATTTTTGTGGCCGAGTATGTAAACTTGTAGTGGGTAAATTCAGTACCACTGTCATATTAATTTACTGCGTCTGTCTTGTCTCTTGCATGCTTCAACCTGGCTAATATATTTCAACCCAACCACACCCCCTTCCCCACCCACAATTACCTTCCTGACTCTGTTCTTAGTTTTATGACAATATTGTAAAGTTCAATTGTATCAATAAAAAACAAGTTTGGACAGTATTTAAATATTGCAAATATATTTAATTAAATAAATTGAAATATAAGCCATAAAGTCTTTCTTTGGCCCACTTAGAATTGCTCTTGACTTGCTGTAAACCAGCCTTCAGAATAAAGGACTTTTGTTAAAAATTCTGTTATTGCATGTTATCTACTTGAAGACAGACTGCCACAATACAGTGAATTATGCTTATGCCTCATTGTAAGGTATATTATCAGGTATGGTTATTGAATGAAAATGAAACCGTCTAAAATGCTAAGTGTTTGCCAGCAAAAGAACTTTATCAGCAATAAGTTAATGCACTATGAATGACTAATCAGATGAGTCTTAATCACATGAGTCTTAATTCCTTGAATCCCAAATTCTAGTTTCCAGGTAGATCTATCAGTGAGACTCAGTATTATTTGTTTTATGTATAATGTTTTAAGAGTTGTGAATGATTATTACTACTACCACCTAGTTCTAAGCATGTGATTGTATGCACACCTAAGATGGCAGGAAAGAGTCCGGCGAGGCTTTGTCAGGTTCTCTTGAGAAGATGGTAGTTGCTCGAAGATGACTATGCAGCTCTCCAGTCCCTCCTCCTTCGTGAGTGGGACTTCTGGCCTTCGCTGCGGCTAAGTCAAGAATCACAGAGTGAAAATGATGACTGACTGTGTGTTACAGATTAACTGTCTGCTTATCTGTTTCACTGATTGAAGGATATTAGATTATCCATGGTCGCTGAGTACTAATTTTCATAAACAACTCCTTTTTTGAATTTAGACATTACAGGATTATATTTAGAATAACCTACTATTCTGGAAATATGTTAAAAGGATGATACTTAACTCATGTTCTAGAGATGAAATATTACATACAGATTCAGTAGAATAGTTGATAGGAAGATAATACTGCTTTATGTTCTAGAATGTCTTAGAGAGCATGCATGCAATGATGACATTGAGTAGGCATGCTTTACATCTGTCTTATGGCTTATTGACAGTGAATATAGAACCGGACTATAGACAGAGCAGAGCTCCACTGGCCTCCATGGCCAGAGTTGCTTGGGGGTAAGTTTGAGCATTCACCATTTTGATTTGGTTAAGAAAAGGTGCATAAACTTAGACACCCAGCCTGTATTCTACATAATAATGAATAGGGCTGGGACACAGCTCAGTAGCAGACTATTTGGCTAAAGTCCTGGAAAACCTAGATTCCATTCCCAACACCACATCCTTTGTCTGCTCATCCTAGCTTGCTTCAGGTTAGTTTCCAGTTACTCTCTATTATCATATAGGGATATCATGGCTTTCACTGGCTATATGGGGGGTGGCTTCTTTTTGAGATAGGGTTTGACTCTGTAGTACCAGAATACTACAAAAACAAAACCTCCACTGATTCCTTTCTTAAGTGTAGTCCTGGCTGGTCTGGAACTTTCATAGAGCAGGCTGACCTTGGAAGCCATCTGTCTCTGCCTCCTGAGTGCTGAGATTCAGGGTGTGCAGCACCATGCCTAGCATGAAATAGTGCTTTTCAAAGAGTAACTATGGGACTGGGGAGCTGGTAAAGCACTTGCTACTTAAGTATGAATATCTCAGTTGAGATCACCTGCATTAAAGCTGGGCCTGTTAACTATCTATCTGTAACCCACATGTTCTTGTTGATGAAAGACAAAAAGCAAAATCCCTAAAAGCTTGGAGGATAGATAGCTTAGTATGTTCAAGAGGAAATATCAGACCCTGTCTCAAGCAAAGTAGAAAACAAGGAAGTTTACAGAAAACACATAGCCACTAACTTAAATTGAGAGAAATGCAAAGCAATTCCACAAAAATCAGGAACAAGACAAGGTTGTCCACTATCTCCAAACCTATTAAATATAGTACCTGAAGTCTTAGAGCAATAAGAAAACATGAGATCACAAGTCTTCACACTGGGAAAGGAGGATAAAGTATCTTCATTTGCAGATGATATGATAGTGTACATAAATGACCCCAAAAATTTTACCTGGGCATTCCTACAGCTAATAAATACCTTCAGCAAAGTGGCTGCATATAAGACCAACTCACAAAAATCAGTAGTCTTCATATATACAAATAACAAACAGACTGAGAAAGAAGTCAGGGAAACAACACCTTTCACAATAGCCAGAAATAATAGAAAATATTTTTGAAATAACCAAACAAGTGAACGACTTGTATGATTAAAAATTTCAAGTCATTGAAGAAAGAAATTGGAGACGCTATCAGAACATGGAAAGATCTGCCGTGCTTTTGGATTGGTAGGATTAATAATAATCCTACGAAAAAATGGACATCCTACCAAAAGCAGTCTACATATTCAATACAATCTCCATAAAAAAATCCAACACAATTCTTTACAGACCTTGGAAGGATAATTCCCAGCCTCATATGGTAACACAAACAGGATAGCTAGAAAAATCCTGAACAACAGAAGAACTGCTGGAGGTATCACCATCCCTGTTTCAAGTTGTACCAAAGAACTATAACAATAAAAACAGCATGGTACTTGCATAAAAACAAACACAATTGAATGAAGACCCAAACATAAATCCACATACCTAGAGACACCTGATTTTTTTTTTATGACGTCAGAAACACTCTATGGAAAAAGCATCTTCAACAAATGTTATCTGCATTAGAAGAATGCAAATATCCATATTAATCACCCTGCACTACAAAATTCAAGTTCAAGAGGAGCAAAGACCTCAACATAAAGCCAGATACTCCGTACCTAATAGAGGAAGTAAGGAATAGCCTTGAACATACTGGCACAGGAAAAGACTTTGTAAACAACACCAATAGCACAGGCACTAAGATCAACGATTAATAAAAGGAAACTGAAAAGCTTGTGTAAGGCAAAGGACACCATCAACCAAAGAAAATGGCAGCCTACTGAATGGGGAGAGCTTTTCACCAACTCCACATCCCATAGAGGGCTAATACCCAAACTATATAAAGAACTTGTGAAACTATAAACACATAAAATAATACTATTAAAAACGGGATACATTATCTAAATAGAATTTTCTATTTGTAAAAGGCCAAAACCCAAAAATTCAGCATCCTTAGCCATCGGAGAAATGCAAATCAAAACCAGTTTTTGAGATTTCATCTTATATCTGTCAGAATGGTTAAGATCAAAAACATAAGAAACAGCTCATGCTGGCATGGAAGTGGAGCAAGGGGAACACTCCTCCATTACTGATGGGAATGCAAACTTGCACAACCACTATGGAAATCAATCTAGTGCTTTCTCAGAAAACCGGGAATCACTCTGCTTCAAGACCCAGCTATACCACTCTTGAGCATATACCCAAAAGACGCTCCATTCTACCCCCAAAACACTTGTTTAACAATGCTCATAACTTTATTCAGAATAGCCAGAAACTGGAAACAACCTAGATGTCCCTCAACAGATGGATGTATACAGAAAATGTGTTACATTACACAATGGTGTATCTCTTAGCTGTTAAAACTGACATCATGAAATTTGCATGCAAATGGATGGAAGCAGGAAAAATCATCCAGAGTTAGGTAACCCAGACCCAGAAAGACTAACGTGGTATATACTCACTTATAAGTAGATATTAGCTAAATGATAATCATGCTACAATTCACAGACCCAGAGAGGCTAAGTAACAAAGAATTCAGGGGGAAGGTACATGGATCACCCTGGGAGTGGGGAAATAAAATAGATTTTTGCAAGGGGTCTGAGGGCCAGTGGCAATGGAAATAAGAAGGATCAGGTGAGGAGGGAGGAGTGGAAGGAGAGAGTATGGGAAAATTGCTGGAATTGGAGAGTATGGCGGGGTGCAATGTCGAGACCTAGTTCAGTAGGAACTCCTGAGATTCTATGAGGTTGGCCCTACCTAGCAAGGGCTCCTAGTAACGGAGGAGGATATGGATCCTGAACCAGCCATCTTCTGCAACCAG
The DNA here is from genome assembly GCF_011762505.2 of Arvicanthis niloticus. Lineage (NCBI taxonomy): Eukaryota > Metazoa > Chordata > Mammalia > Rodentia > Muridae > Arvicanthis > Arvicanthis niloticus. The sequence goes on from NC_047661.1 coordinate 21,056,865, forward strand.
GCAACGTTGGTATTCCATGGGACTGGAATACCAATCCAACCACCAGACTTTCCACCGACAATCTAGCCTGCCTGCAAGATGTGCTGGGGCAATAAGGCACAGAATTTGTGGGAGTGGCCGACTAAAGCCTGGTCTAATTTGGGGCCTGACACTGCCTGGATGACCAAGAACCAGAGGCTGGATAGCCCAGAGACAGGACAAGGGTCAGGGGAGTCAATAAAATGATTCCTAAGGATATTCTGCTAAAGTCACATCAGTGCCTAGCCCAATTGTCATCAGAGAGGCTTCCTCCAACAGCTAGCTGATGGGAAGAGATACAGAGACTCAGCTGAATACTGGGGGGTGGGGGGAAGTCCCTGAATTGGAGAGCTCTACCAGGTCCCTCACCTAAGAGCTTGGGGACCCTGTGAAAGAGGAGAAGAAAGAATTGACAACACCCCAAGAATACAGCCCTCAGAATCAGCTAAGCAGGGCTCACAGGGGTGCACAGAAACTGAGGCAGCAAGCAGTCTTTAGGGGTCTGCACTAAGTCCTCTGCAAATATATCATGCTTCTTAGCTTGGTGCTCTTGTGGGTCTCCCAATAACGGGAGTCAGGTGTCTCTGACTCTTTTGCCTGCTTTTGGTACCGTTTTTCTCCTACTGAGTTGTCTCAATCCTGATATAAGAGTTTGTGCGTAGTCTTGCTGCAGCCTATTATTGCTGTGTCCAGTTGATATCCCTGAGAGCCTTGCTTTTTTTCTGAAGAGAAAGAGGCTAAGAGGATGTAGTGGATCTGGGAGAGGGAGAGTCTGGTGGGGAGGGGACTGGGAGGAGTGGAGGGGGAGAACTATGGTCGGGATGTATTGTATGAGAGAAATTTAAAAGAGAGATTAAAATATCCTGAGCAATAAAGGAACTGCCAGAGGTATCGCCATCACTGATTCAAGTTGTACCAAAGAACTATAGTAATAAAAACAGCGTGGTATTGACACAAAAACAGAAATGTCTATCAATGGACTCAAACTGAAGACCTAAGTATAAATCCATATAACCTATGGGCACCTGATTTTTTTGTAAGTCAGAAATATACATTGAAAAATAAAAGCATCTTCAATAAATAATGCTGGTCAAACTGGATAGCTGCATAAAGAAGACTCCAGCTCGATTCATACTTAGCACCCTACACAAAACTGAAGTCCAAATGTATCAAAGACGTCAACATCAACCAGATACACTGAACCTGAGAGAAGAACCTTGAATGCCTTGGCACAGGAAAAGACTTTCTGAACAAAACACCGTTAGCACAGGCAGTAAGATGGACAATTAATAAATGGCACCTTATGAAACTGAGAAGCTTCTGTACAGCAGAGGACATTGTTTGGACAAAGCAGCAGCCTACAGGACTGGAAGATTTTCATCAGCTACACATCTGAAATATGTAAGTGTTGTGGATGGACCTGGTGCTGGTTGTATGATGTCACAAGAACTCATATGTGACTCCCTAATGAATAAAGGAGCCAATCATTGGGTAAGTAGGAGGGACTTCCAGGTTGGATGAGGGAGAGAGGAAGCTGGAGAGAGTTAGGGCCTTTTGGATCTGGGATAGCGTAGGGGCAAAGTGTAGCTGATTGTGTCTCCTGATTTCATGGCGGATCCACCAGGATTTACCACCAGAGGAATTAGATTTATATGGCTTACAAGATTAGGATTCTAGTTGTTGCACCCAGAGATTGAGTTACCATTGTTTCTAAACTATGTGTGCTGTTTTTCTTCTCGAGGCGACTCAACTGGATTCAAGAGAGAAAGGTATGAGGGCAAAGCATGGGTTTGCCAGATGTGCACCACAAAGGCGATGGGGGGATTTGAAGCATGGGGCTGGCGTGGTAGATCCTGCCAAGGGAAATTAGCGAGTCAGGTGGAAAAGTCTGGGGCCCCTAGGCCGGAGGGCCTGCTGAGATGAGAACACCCCGCTGGGGCCATGCGGCCCGCCAGTGCTGGGCATAGCTCGGGAGCTGCCATCCATTTTTAATACTTCCCACAACATGTAAGGTATTAAACAAAAAAAAAGTAGGTATCAAGAAGACAACTCAATTTAAAAATGAGATACAGTTATAAACAGAATTACCCAAAGAAGAAAGTCAAATGACTGAAACATTTAAAGAAATGTTCAACATCCTTAGTCATCAGGGAAATGCAAATCAAAACTACTTTGAGATTGCATTTTACACCTGTCAGAATGTCTAAGATCAAAAATAAACGACAACTCATACTGTTGAGGATGTAAGGGTACCACGCATCCGTTGCTGGTAGGAATACAAACGTTTAATAGCCACTGTGAAAATCAGCATGGTGGTTCCATAGGAAGAAAGAATCTACCTCAAGATCCTGCTGCACCACAGAGACACCTCCTCAATCACCTTCATCACTGTTCTTTAATAGCCAGGAATTAGAAACAACCTTGATATCCCTCAATAGATGAATGTATAAAAGGTGGTGCACTTACGTAATGGGCTATTACTTGGCCATTGTTTTTAATAACATAATCAAATTTGCTGGCAAATGGATAGAGCTAGAAAAATACAGACTCAGAAAGATAAATATGGTTTGCATTCATTTATATATGGATATCGGCTGTGAAGTCCATGATAACCAAGCGACAATCCATAGACCCACAGGGGTTAGGTAGAGAGTAAGGGACTAGGTGTGGGGGCAACAGATCTCCCTAGAAAAGAAAAATAGACAACTAGTTATAAATGGGTAGAGTGGGGAGCTGGAACGGGGGGGGGTCAACCAAGGACTGGGAGGGAAGAGGGGGACAAGGGAGGCGATATGAGGAGAGATAGCTAAAATTAAGGGCCATTTGAAGGGCAGCGTGGAAACCTAATACAGTAGCAGCTTCCTAAAATAAATACATTTATGAAGGTGACCTAAATGAAATTGCCAAATAATGAGGGAGAAAGTGTCAATGGGACTTCTTTTGTCACCAAATGAAGCTTCCAGTACCAGGTTGGGTTATATCTAATTGAGTTATTGATGAAGGGTGTCCCACGGGAACTCCCAAACGATGCAGGCTGTTACCAAGACAAACTGCTCTGGACAGACCAACAGCAAGGTCCCATTGCTGAAGACAACACCTATACAACTCATTCAACATGGAGGATTTGCTGTTGCCTACACAGAATCTTCATGCCCATGTGCTGGCATCTTTGGTACAGGAAAGTACAGACTATCCATGAGAAATGGAAATACCAACCTGAAAGCGACCGTGTGGTTGTCCAGGCAGAGAAGTGAACCCAAGCAGAGATGAGAATGAAAAACTCAGTTTAGATTGACTTCATCAACCTGGATTAGACTTCAGGAAGTCTGATGCCAGGCTGTTCAGTGTCAGCATATTTAAAACACAGCATAATTTGGGGAAAAGTTTCCAGGCAACAATGATTCCAAGTGCACAATAAAAGTCAGGGTGCGACTACATAGAAACTCCTTTGCAAAGGACTTGTGACCATGATGGTAGGCTCTACAGATAAAAGGCCTAAAATGTAATGTGGTCTCTCTCCAAGATAGCATAGAAGTACATAAGATATATGTGACATCTTGCAGGGGTGTGGGTCCCTTATCCTCTCTGCCACAGGGCATGGCCGCTTGGGGAGGCAGAACGTTGGATGTTTGACTGCACTTGCCCCACACTGTGCCGCGTGGGTGCTGAGCTGTAGCAAAGCACCGAGGCACTGCTCTGGAGTGACGTCATGTCAGGGCTCTTTGTTATTTTTAATTTTTTATTATTTAAAATTTTTTTTTTTTTTTTGGTTTTTTCGAGACAGGGTTTCTCTGTGTAGCCCTGGCTGTCCTGGACTCACTCTGTAGACCAGGCTGGCCTCAAACTTAGAAATCCACCTGCCTCTGCCTCCCAAGTGCTGGGATTAAAGGCGTGTGCCACCACTGCCCGGCAATTTTTTATCTTATTATTTTCAAGTTTAATTATTTTTATTTTATTTATATATTTTCCTTCTCTCTTTTTTCCCTAGAGACCCTTTGTGTATTATAGCTTCCAGTTTAGGAATTTTACAGGATTCCTATGTATGTCCTTGAAATTTAGAGACAGAAAAGTGGTGGATCTGGCTGGGGTGGGGGTAGGGAGTAGCTGGGAGGAGTAGAGGGAGGAGAAACCAAAATAAGGATCTATTCTGTAGTTCTTGAGGCTACATCTTTCTAATCCTGTCCTTGAACTCAGAGATCTGCCTGCATTTGCCTCTTGAGTGCTGGAATTAACGGTGTACACCATCATGCCCAGTCTAAGGGAAAGAAGTTTATTTTCAATAAAAGGGAGTTTTTCCAAACTTGAGCTGGGAATGTGAGTGGTAGAGGACTTACCAGCATGCACAAGGCTCCAGGCTCCGTGTCTAGCACCACAGAAGTGAAAAACAACAAGAACAACAGCAGCAGCAACATCTCACAAAACAGTAGGAGGACTTCTACCTGGCAGAGTGTCGTATCCAGAAAACATAAAGAATTCAACTGAAAAATGGATATGAAAGACCCCCACAGGGGGACCCTCACTTAAGTCCGGATTGGCGTGCACCCAATGACACACGAAAGACCTTCTTGATGCAACAGCAGAGGCAGTTTAATAGCGAGGGCCCTTGGGTCAAAACATATCTCACACAGGAGATAGAGGATTCGACCCAGACCCCAGGAAACTGGGGATATTTATAGGTAGAGGTTGGGGAGGGTGGGAAAGGTTGGCGTGGTTACATATGATTGGATACTTCAAATATCAGCATTTGGCATTTTGAACTGGCAGGATGTTGAGTTGGCAGGATGACTAGTTATTTTTAACTACATGTCTATACGTGTCCGGACATGTCCTCACATGTCTTTGTGACCATGAAAACTCAGACCTCCTAGGAGGGAGGGAGAGGAAAAAAAAACAAAAAACAAAAAAACCATCAGATGGCCCATTACTCGCTTGGGCTTGTTTGGACTTGTCTGTGGCACGTCCTTTTATTTTCAGTCATCTTGTCCCTTGTGGGTCTTGATGTTTTCATTATAACTATTTTTATCATGTTGTAGGTGGTCTTTTGCTGACCATGAGTTTCTATAGTTGTTTTAATGTTGGTTTCAAAAATTTTGTTCTCACATTCCCTAGTCTTTCTGTTTGGAAATAATTCTAATCTTAGAATTAGGGATCAATATCTTCTCTGTCATCTCTTACAATTTCATATTCATGTCTCAACACCATCAAGTAGACGGCTTCTATCCTGGTCTTAATAAAAGCTAACACTCTGTTTACTATGCACGGGCCAAAAACTAATAGCAGAAAGATTATTATTATGGGACCAGCCGCAGCAGAGAGCAGGGTAGTCAGCCAAGGAGACTGGGTGAACTAAGACTCATACCAACTTTGTTGGGCCTCTCTTTCTTTCTTTCTTTCTTTTATCTAACCTTTCTCTGAGTCTTTGCATTGAGTCTCGGACCACTCCGGTGTGATCAGCATAAAAGCAACACTCTTCTTTGAGGGCTGCACACAGTGCTCCATCTTTTAAAAATAACAGGTCTAGTCCTCTTCTATTCTGGAGGACTACTTCTGACAGTGATGTCAAGGATTTTTCTAAATTAGTGATAGATTGTTCCAACATTTGAAAATCTTCACCAACGGCTGTACTAAGGGCACTGAGGCCCTGTTGTCCAGTAACTAATGCGACAGCCCCAGTCCCTATTCTAGCAGTGACACCAGCACCCAACAAAATGGCTAGAGTGAGGGATACTGGTTCTCTTTTATGTCTCTTAAGCTCATTATTAAAATGGTTTTCAAAATTGTCAGCAGTATAATAATAAATTCTGGGGACTAACTGTATCATCACACAAAAATCTGTTATTGGGTCAAATACACTTGTGGATATACAAGGGGTGAGCCCAGTATTGCAGGCCCACCATCGATTAGGTCTGGGCATCAAATAAAAGGTGGTTGATGTTTTTGGATAAGACTCTGTCTGATTACATAAATGTTTATGAGAGGCAGGTGGATTACCTAGACAAAGACCAGTCTTTATCCCTGACACTCTGGCTAGAGTTAATTTCTGTCTTGTCCCCCATGAGCAGGATTGATGGGAAGTAATGTTGTTAAAAGTACCACTGACAGCAACTCCTTCATAATATGGGGGCGTCTCTGTCAGACATAGCCAACACATTCTAGTAAAATCAGGATTGGTGTCATTCAAAGCTTGGAAGGCTCCAGTAACTAGATTAACTAGTTGTTGTCCTGTTGGTGACTCAGGTAGAGTGGCAGATGTCCAAAAGGGTAAATCCTGTGACTCAGTGGTAATTACCGGCATAGTTGGGGCTGGGGTTAAGACAGGGGGCTTGGCAGGGGGGCCTTGTCCCGGGAGAACCTTATTAGGGCCTATGGGTATTGGTGCAGGGCTTTCTATTTTTAGTCTAACGGTGAAAGCAGCGCCATAGTCTTTCTTTGTCATCCTATCAGGGAAATACCATCATAAGCCCCATGTCCTCCCTTTTAACCACTGTGCAGTATTTTCAGTTTGTCCCTTATCAGTAAAGGTTATGTTTAAGGGCACACAAGTGGGGGTTTTACCACAAATGTTGTTATCTTTGTCATAGTAAATCCCTGGTCCACACTCCCTGGACTCAGATGTATAGTTTTTACGCATTGTGATCCAGTCCCTAGAAGAGCTGGGGTTCCAATAAGCATCTCCTGTAGTTTCACATCCCCAGGCTGCACAATACCAGCTCTCTAGATTCCCACAATGTCTAGCTGTGGCTCTATCTCAGCCGTCCCGGGGACAGACATAGAAGTCTAGTTTTGCCAATTTACATCTACGTTCTGGGTCTCCACATCCAACTAGTGCCCCGGGAACAAACCTTCTTCCAGCATCTAGGGGTAATTTCATAGGATCTGCATCAGGGATGTCCCAATAATACATTCCAGCAGCCAGTTGACAGAAGTCGGGAGTGAGAGTGGGCCACCAAGTGTATGGTGGGGCAACTCTGGAGGTGGACCATACCATCTCTCCAGCCTCTGAAATAACCTGCCAAGTTAGTTTTTGAGGGGCATGGGGATTACTGTCCCGACTCAGGCTAGTGCCCGAGGTGCAGGTGCAGCTTAAGAAGATTATCAGTTCTTTCCAAAATCTATTCATCTTGGCTATCTCCTGGAGAGGGGCTTCTTGACACGTGACCCCAGGGTTCCTTCCCACTATGACAGTGGTAGGGGTTGTCAACAGTACCAGACAGGGTCCTTTCCACCGTGGCTCAAAGTTCCCAGCTTGGTGCCTTCTCACCAGGACTGCGTTTTCAACCTCGAATGGCGCACCTGGAAGTCCCCAGCGGTGTAGGAGTCTTTAAGCTGTTCTCAGGTCTCTTTCCTGACAATCTCGAGAGCTTTTAATCAGGCTATAAGGTGAGAGGGGGGAATAGAGGGATGATCAGGACGAGCATTATTTTGCAAAGTCTGGCGCCCCAGATATCGACTCAAAAGGGTGTGAGGCCAAATCCTCCTGGGGTGTTACACACCCTGAACAAGGCAAGGGGGAGAAGGGCTGTCCAATCTCCTATGCCGGACTCTAAGGTTAATTTAGTCAAGGTCTCTTTTAATGTTCTATTCATTCTTTCTACCTGACCTGAGCTCTGGGGTCTACAAGCACAATGAAATTTCCAATTTATCCCCAGCTGTCTGGCCAATCCCTGACTTACCTGGGCGACGAAGTCTGACCCAATTACCCAAAAAAATCCCGAACCAAGGAAAAAATCTCTTCCATGATCTTCTTGGCCACCACATTAGCTGTCTCTTTCTTTGTAGCAAATGCCTCTACCCATCCTGAAAAGGTGTCTATAAAAACTAGAAGATATTTATTTCCATATCAAGCAGGCTTTATTTCAGTGAAGTCCACTTCCCAGAAAGTTCCCGGCTGGGCGCCACCGAGATGCTTTCCTGCTTGGAGTTTACTCGACCCAGCATTTGTTAAGGCGCATGCCTTACAGTTTTTCACTCTCTTTTCTGCTAACTGTCTTGACCTCGGGATAGAATAATATGGGGATTTAGCTACCAATTCAGCCATCTTTTTGGGCCCTAAATGAGTAAGGGCATGTATATTTGTCAAGTAGGCGAACCCCTCTTCTTCATCTAGGGGCGCTCTTTTTTGTTTTCCCCACGAAAGTTCTCCCGTATCCGGAGCCATCATGGTCAAAATCATGGGTCCTTGGGCCACTGTCTTAGCGGCTTGGTCAGCCATTCGGTTCCCTCTTTCTATGAGTCCATCCCCTTTTTTGGTGTCCTGGGCAGTGTATGATCGCCACCTTGCGTGGCAAATGGATAGCTTCTAATAAATTAAGAATTTCTTCTTTGTTTTTGATTTCTTTACCAGCAGATGTCAGCAATCCTCGTTGTTTATAAATTGTTCCATGGACATGAGCCGTTGCAAAAGCGTATCGGCTATCTGTGTATATGTTAACAGTTTTTCCTTCAGCCAGTCTTAGAGCCTGGATTAAAGCTATAAGCTCTACTTTTTGGGCCGATGTCCCCTCAGGCAAACTGCTAGCCCACAAGACAGGCTTCCCATCTACCACCGCTGTTCCCACTTTATGCTTACCTTCTGTCACCAAGCCGCTTCCATCTGTATACCAGGCCGTTGCTCCCAGACCACTGCTGATCGGTCAAGTCCGTCCTGGTTCCTGTTTCTTCAGCCAATATTTCTTCACATTGATGTACTGGGGTCTGGCCAGTCTCAGGCAGTAGGGTGGCAGGATTAAGGATAGTGGGAGGGGTGAAAGTCACTCGTTCAGTCAATAGTAAGCTTTGGTAATGGGTTATTCGGGCGTTGGACATCCAACGATCTGGTGGTTGTCTGATGATGCTCTCGAGGGCGTGGGGAACCCCCACATTTGTGTTCTGGCCCAAAGTTAGTTTATCAGCGTCTTTCACTAGCACAGCCGTTGCTGCTATTGTATGTAGAAGGGCCATCCACTGGCTACTGAATCCAATTTTGTTAACAGATACTGAATGTTCAGCCTTAGCATCCATCAGAAAATCCACGGGGTCCTCTCTATTCTCCGGGTTACTCTGGGCTCAGGGAGGGGGGGCCGAGCCCTGTCTCCCCTAATCTTCATCACTATCTTCCAAGGCCAAAACATTTGCTCCTTTTCTTTTAGGGCATTCACGGGCCCAATGACCCTTCTCTTTGCAATATACGCACTGATCTTTTTCAAGTAGTGGCCGATCTATCTTCCTGGGTCTCCTTGGCTGCTGTCTCCGTCTGTCGCCCAGGTTCCCTAACTGCAATCCTGGTCCCTCTCTTTCTACCTACCACTGCAGCCAGTATACATGTCAAATCCTTTTCTTTTCTCCTATTCATCATCTCTCTTTCTCTTATGATACACTTCCTCTGCCTCCTCCACTACAACCCTAAGTCTTTCTGAGAACACCAAAAGGGGGTTCATCTATATCTATCAATTCTGTACCTGAGCTCTCTTACCTTAGTCAAACTGGTGGGCCCTTTCTCGGCCCCTCTGAGACCTACCAACAGAGTCCGGCGATCGATGAACAGCCATTCCCTACCTGTAGCCATGATATTCTCAGCGGAGACGAGTCAGTAGCAAACAGGGTCAGCAAAAGCTGTGGACAATCGGATGATGGGAAAACATCAGGGATTCTATCAGACTTGTAATTTTCCAATTATAAAGGTCAAAGGAGAGGGGGTTGTACTGGTCAGGGCAGGGTCACCATAGACTCCCCTCCCCCCTTTTCTGGGGACAGCTCCCCTTCTGCTCCCAGTCCCCGCCGAGGGTTCACTGCCTGTTATTCCTATGGGGACAGTGGGCGCAGGCGATTTGAAAGGGTGGAGGTAGGGGGCCTGTCATTCAGTGGGAGGTGGTCACTCTGGAGGTTCCTAGGAGGGGGCTTAGGCAGAGTGCTGGTCTCTTTATCCTTCTGTGGTTTCGATTTCTTTCTCACGTCCTCCCGAGTAGTCAGGACTCAGTTGGGCCAGCAAGTGACCCAAGGTTTCATCCAAGGGGGTGGGTAGCGGACCAAGTCCTCCCATACTGTAATATAGGACTGCTGGTCTGGATGTGATTCCAGTCCTTCCTGAAATACAATTGCCTTACCGGCCCTGATGGTTAGCAAGTCAAATGTCCCCTCAGGGGGCCATCCCACATCAAAGGTGGGCCACTCCAAGGCACAGAGGCACAGATCTTCTGCCAAGGCCTCTTTCTTACAGTCAGTGACAAATCATGTCCTCTAGCCCTAATGTCGCCCCAATGATCCAAAGTCAAAAATAGTGGAGTTGTGGGAGTTGTTGCAGTTTGTCCCATTTCAAAACTTTAGCAATCCGACAAACAAAGCACAAACACACAGAACTAACACAGTTAAACATGTGCCCAACACAAACATACAGAACTAACACAGTTAGACACACCTACGTTTGGTCTTATAGCACCAGCCAAACACGACTTCTGATGGGGAAGGATTCCACATCTTCCCCCGGACCCCCAGAGCATCCTCCAGGGTTGCAGCCTGTGGCCCGAATGCACAGCTGCCCTGAAACCAAAACCAAGACACAGACATAGACACAGCAGCACTTATACACAGGCCTACCTCCAAGGGGTTGTTGAGAGTCTTGGGTGGTCACGCAGATCCTGGACGAGCCCCCAAATGAAAGACCCCCACAGGGGGACCCTCACTTAAGTCCAGATTGGCCCGCACGCAATGACACACGAAAGACCTTCTTGATGCAACAGCAGAGGCAGTTTAATATCGAGGGTCCTCGGGTCGAACTGTATCTCACGCAGGAAAAAGCAAGTTTGACCCAGAACCCAGGAAACTGGGGATATTTATAGGTAGAGGTTGGGGAGGGCAGGAAAGGTTGGCATGGTTACATATGATTGGATACTTCAAATATCAGCAATTAGCATTTTGAACTGGCAGGATGTTGAGTTGGCAGGATGACTAGTTATTTTTAACTACATGTCTGGACATGTCTGGACATGTTCTCGCATGTCTTTGTAACCATGAAACCTCAGACCTCCTAGGAGGGAGGGAGAGGAAAAAAAACCCACCAGATGGCCCATTACTCACTTGGGCTTGTTTGGACTTGTCTGGGTCACGTCCTTTTATTTTCGGTCATCTTGTCCCTTGTGGGTCTTGATGTTTTCATTATAACTATTTTTATCATGTTGTAGGTGGTCTTTTGCTGACCATGAGTTTCTATAGTTGTTTTAATGTTGGTTTCAAAAATTTTTTTCTCACAGATACACTGCCAACACTAGACTATGAAGACATAGAAAATTTGAAAAGGGCCAATTTAGGACATGAAATCAGAAACCAAATACCTCCATAAAGAAAAAGCGAGACCAGATGGATGGTTGAAATCTTCCAAACATCAATTAAAGAATTAATGCCAATCGTCTAATCCCAAATTGAAGGAGTGCTTCCAAACCCAGGAAAGAGTTTAAGAGAAGCTGATTGTTATCTGATCAATATTGATACGAAACTTGTGAAGGAGACACTAGAGGCTGTATCTCTGCACAGTGAAGGACTACACAACTAATAGGTAGAAACCCTTCTTGGAAGTTTGAAAGGAGACTTCACCATAAGATCATGAAAGAGCACATTAGCAGAAAAATAAATGCAGCATTGCTTCAATTAATGCAGAAAAAAATATAAACAGCTCCCCATTTGTTGTAAAATAAATAAATAAATAAATAAATAAATAAGGAAGGATATAAGACAATTACCACAATCCAGCAAGAGGCTGTGTATAAAAACATAGCTAGCAGTAGAGTGAATGAAGAATGAAAGTTACCTTTCTTCCAAAATCAAGAGTAAGAGAAAGGTATTGACTCCCAGACATTCTTTTCAAGGTCTGAACACCTACCCAGGGCATCCAGATTAGGAAGATTATCTGTGTTCACAGATAATATTTAACATATTACTAGAAAACTCTAAATATCTTAGTCTCTGGCTGGAAAGATGGCTTAGGGGTTAAGAACAATGACTGTTCTTCCAGAGATCCTGAGTTCAATTCTCAGCAATCACATGGTGGCTCACAACCATCTATAACAGGATCCAGTGCCCTCTTCTGGTGTGCGGACAAACATGCAGACAGAACACTTACATACATACATAATAATTTTTTTTAAACTTAAAAAAAATATATATCCTATAGTCACACATACATACCCCATTAGAACAATGAATTCAGAAAACAAGAAGATATGACCATCAGGTAAAGGAGCATGTCACCAAGCCTGGCAAACTAGATTCAATCCCTGGATTGACACGGCAGTGAGAACTGGAGTTGTCCTCTGGCCTCTACGAATGTTCCACATAGTATGCATGCACCTGCCCTATTAACTATCAACACATACTTTAAAAAGGAACAAGATAAAACACTGGTCCTGTTTCTATACACTAACAATGAACAATTTGGAACGAAAGGCTGAGCATGGTCGGACACACCTATCAAACTATATCAGAGCTCTACTTAACTGAACAGAAGGATCTTGGGTTATAAGCCAGTCTGAGTTACACAGATAAGGCAAACTGTCCCCCTCTCCCCAGAAATCCTATGAAAACGAAGACTATCACATTAACAAAACCTCATGCTCCATGGGAACCCCGTGGGACTTGAACACTCCACTTTGGAATGCAGGCTGTTACCCCTGGCCATCTTGAATTTATGACACATTTTCCACTGCTGGCCCAAGAGCTGCTCCTTACCTAGAATCCCTCTGCAGGCATTGCACTTGTATCCTTCCCTTGTGCTTACCAGGACCCAGGTGCTGTGCTTCTGTGTGATCAGACAGAATGACCAACCACCTCCAATCAGCTTCTGGACCTGCTGGGAGGCCCATCAGGCCTTCTAGGCACAGGATCAGCATTACACATTGGACAAAGTTTGAAGCTTCAACCACAGTGGAGAAAGGAATGGATTTTGATCATCAAAATACTTCTTTTTTCTTAGAAGAAACAACTTGGAGGACTCACAGTTCCTGATTTCAAAGTATATTACAGAGTTACAGCAATGGAAATGACACTAGCAAGAAGATAGTCAAAGCACAACGCACCAGGAAGCCCATAACAAACCCTCTTGCATATGGTCAGTGGCCTTTAAGTAGGATAGCAAGTACATTCAAAGGGAAATGGCATCTTATTCAACTAGTGCTGTTGGGAGACTTGATACTCATGTGCAAAACAATAAAGACCTTGCTATGCACCAAATGTCAAAATGAAATTGACTAAGGATGTAAAACACAAATCTCCAAACTTTAAAAACTAAAGCAGCTGAAAATACTCAGGACCTTTGAGCATAACAGCATACACCTATAATCCTAGCACCAGGGAAGCAAGGACAGAAGAATCTTTGCAGCTTGATGACCAAGCCAGCCTAGCCAATTGCTGAGGTCCAGGATCAGTAAGAGACTCTGTCTCCCAAAACAAATATAGGGAAAATGGTTGAGGAAGACACCCAGCATTGACCTCTGGCCTTTATACACATCATCAGAATGGGAAAAATAAACCTGTAAATCCTGTATTGTTAACGGGTCAATAACCAGAATATAGAAAGAGCTACAACTTTACAAAAACAAAACCAACTTAATTTAAAAATGGCAAAGGACTTGGATCTCCCCAAAGATGATGTGCAAATAGCTAACAGATAGGAAAAAGTGTTGAACAAATGTAAATCAAAACCACGCTGTGGGACTGAAGAATGGCTCAGTGGTTAAGAGCACTTGCTAATCTTCTAGATGACCCAAGTTTGGTTCCCAATACTCATGTCACATGGCTCAGAACTACCTGTAAATACAGCTCCATGGGACCCAACTCCCTCTTCTGCCCTTGATAGATACCCACAATAAGCATACATGAACCTCTGCACAGTTAGACACATATACACATAATTAAAAATAAAATTTTTAGATATTATCCCACACTCTTTGGATATTTACTTTGAAAAACAGAAAGGAGAAAAAAAGTATCCACAAGCATCCAAGAGACTGGAAAAATGGATAGCACACTGTGTAGTGTTGGTAAGCCTGTAAAGTGGTAAAGCCACTATAGAAAACCATGTCAATTCCTCAAAAACTTTAAAACTACCACATCATCTAGCAACCTCACTTGTGGGTATAGCTGAAAGCAGGGCCTCAAAGAGGTATATGCACACCTAGGCTCATAGAAGCACTGTTCCAAATAGCCAAGAGTTGAAAACCATCTTTCATTCACAGATGTACAAGTAAGCAAAAATGTATTATGTATGGAGACACACAGTGGAACATTAAGCCTTGAACGGGAAAGAAATTCTGCCATATACTTTAACAGGGGGGAATCCTGTGGGCACCCTGCTGTGAAATCAGACAATCCCAAAAAGACAAATGCTGTGTGGTTTCATGTTGAAATCTAAAGTAGTAAATTTTTAGAAAAAGAAAAGTTTGTGTTGATCGGGGACTATGGGTGGGGGCGGGTGGTGGGGGAGGGAAGCTGTTAAAAGAAGACAGAGGTGTTGTTGTTGTTTTAAACTGTGTTTATCATTCAGCAGAAAATCAAAACAGAAAATACAGCTTAAGGAAATAAGAATGCAAGCAACTGCTGCCCTACAAACACAACCTCCATCTATAGTGAAAAAGTGCTTCAGATCTTTTTGGTCATCTTTCCTGTCTTTATTCCCACATGGAGGCTTGGACCCGCTTGGCTGGTGTTGCATGGCAGTCTGACTGACCATTGCAGGGCCTGCAGCGATAGTGAGCAGTTGATGGTACACAGTTTTCTAGGCGAAGATTTACAGCACCAGTTTCCAGCATGTCTTTCACAGCAAGGACTACATCCTCGATACCTAATCCAGGACTTTCTGTGTTCTTAGTGCACTACATAAAGTTTAAACATTACTTCACTGGTCTTAATTCAAGAATATTCTGTCAATGCCTATGGAATAGCTTCAAACACTTCAGCAAATTTCCTAAAGGCATATTGTGGAAGTTCAGGATATGTATCTCCATATGATGTGATCTGTTTGGCCAATGTAATTTCCATTGCCCTCCATCAGGTCCCTCTAAAATCTGAAACCTCAACATCATTACTGTGCTTTCTGTATCACCCATCCGATTCTCTATAGAACCCCAACTGTAGTAAAAAAAAAAAAAAAAAAAAAAAAATGGCATCTTCTTTCTCATGTCTCAAAACCATCATTTGTGTCTCTGACTCCTGAGATTGCATTTGTCATAATTCCAAGCCAGGAGTCAGTCTGGGAAGAGCTGCAGTGCTAACTGCTTACGTCTTCTGAGATCCTGTTTTGAGTTCTGCCTCTTTATCACATTAGGGTCACAGACGGAAGAGTCATGTTTGCCGCCTTGCTGCCAGTCCCTCTGAGACCTACATTGGTGCAGCAATGGCTTTGTAAATCCAGGAAATTCTCTTCTCACTAAAATCCACCAGCCCTTTGGTGAGCTCTGCAAGTGCTGTTCCCTTGGTCTCTGCTCTGCCATCAGAAGGACAAGCATATGCTGCTGTTTTTGTATCACTGGGGCTTAAGTTCACCTTTGTTTTCCTTCTTAAAACATGTGCCAGGAAATACTCAAGGGCCCAGAACCTTAGAGACTGATTTTATAAACAAAATAAATACACATGCCTCAGCAACAAACTTGGCCAGAAAGCGTCAGTACCCTTTATATATTACTCATTATGGAGGTAGGAAATAGAGATGGCATTCATCAACATCCCAAAGGACTGGTGCAGAAAAACATGCCAATTCAGGAAGGACCTTTGTCAGCGCCTCACTCTACCAGCAAGGAAGACGCAAACAACTGGATCCTTCTCAACAGCTTTTATTGCAGAAGCGCTCTTTTAGTTTTCAGGAGGAGACCTCGAATGCCCAGGTCGAGCTGCTTATATACCCTCAGCCCTGGGGGGGGGGGAAGCACGTGGAGGTGCACGATTGGTCAGAACTGCAGTGCCTCATTAGCATACCACATTAGCATACCCTGCCTGGTACCCCATTAGCATACTCTGCTGGATTGTGGTACCTCATTAGCATACCCTGTTTGGGAGGGGTTTGGTGCCAAACTGAGTTGATGCATGCGCAGTGCACTATTTACTAGTAGCCGATACCAGAGGCCGAGGCCGGTGCCATCTTGACCAGCCAAGTCGGGTCGGCGGCCTACAGACCTTTATGGGCTTGTGCAGGATATTTCATTATCTATGACCTCTGAGACTGATAGGCCAACATTAAGTTCTTCAGAAGGTTCTTACGTGTAAAGGGCTGCCGTACAATCATGTCTGCAGCTCACTTAAACTACGTTCTTCAACATGGGTCACAATTGTCATGTAAGAGTTGAACACAGGTGCTCCCGAGATGACTCGGCAGTCAAGAGCACTGCCTGCTCTTCCAGAGGACCTGGGTTCAATTCCCAGCACCCACACGGCAGCTCACAACTTCAGCTCCAGGGGTTCTGATACCCTCACACAGACATCCATGCACACAAAACACCAATGCATATGAAATAAAAATAAATTGTAAAAAAGTTGAATAGGCTTACTAGAGAATCCTAGGTATATTTCTAAACATTTAAACAAACACTTGTATATGGATATAGATAGCACTATTATTTAACCTAAACCCAGACTATCAACTGACAGCTATATAAACAATGTATATCTTTATAATGAATATTATTTACATAAAAAGGAATAAAATATTATTTACATAAAAAGTGCTGATATTTGCTACAGTATATAATAAGCCTTGGAATCATTATACTAAGAAAAATTTTCACCACAAAACCAAGTATCTATGATGTCATTTATAAGAAATGGATCTGCAGAGACAAGCCATGCATTAGCCTTTGTTAGATCCTGAGGAAAAGGCGACAGGGGCCAGCTCAGAGGTCTCATTTTCTCAGTGGAAATGCTCAGAGATTTAATCATGGTGATCACTGTATGGCCTCAAGAAAATATTAAAAGCTGTTGTTGAAAAGCAGGTGACTTTCATTAAATTATGTCATAATAAAAATGTTTGCAAGCTGATGCAAGATACAAAAGAAAGGCACACTATAGCCAAGTGTGTTTGATCCAGAAATGTAAGTGCTTTAATATCCAAAAAAGTCCATCAGTGTAGTACATACGCAAAAAGGCCAGCCAAAAGAGTAATCTAAAGACATTAAAGACATAACTCAGAAAAATCCTTTGTTAACTAGGAAAAATGGAGTTTAAAACACTTACCAAACTTAATAGTGAAAAATAGATGTTTTCTCTTTAAAACTGGGTAAAAGGCAGGACACTTTTACCACTTCTATTCAACATTATACTATCAAGTAACATGAGACAATAAAACATAAATCCATGTAGATTAAAAAGAATTAAGCTACTTCATTTGAAAATGGCATAATGATAGATGTAGTATATTGTAAAGGATTCATTAAAGATTAGAATTAGAATTTATGAAGGTGGGACTCAGGATAAATGGACAAAACTCCATCTGATTTCAATATGTTAGTCACAAAATATTCCACATGAAATTAAAAGAAATTCATAATGACATAAAAAAATTAAATAGTGTAATACTTATGGGGAAGTCATAAAATTTGCTGGGAAAATCTATAGATCTAAGCAAGTGATATGTATTATTCTTCTGTGATAAATTTTTCTTTATCCTAAAATGACAATCTTCTTTCAAACTAATGTATAGATGTAAGGTGAGGCTTGTGAATGGCATTCCTGATGTTTGGCATCAGAGCATTGCTTGTTGGGACACTGTGCTTGCTGCTTACCTGGCCTTGCTCCACTAGGTGCTGGCACACTACCGTACTCCAGAGGCAGTAAACAGTGTCTGAAATGCTTCTGTACTTAGTTAACTTCTCAAATAGAGTTGGGACGTAAACCCCACATGGTGGGCTGCTGGCCTATTGACAAGGTATCAATATAATTAAATGGGGAGGGTGTAACCTGATCAAATAGAACTGGAATCCAGACTCTTGCACCACATTCAAACTTAAATTGAACCATAAGACTCAAGTAGTCTGAACCATAAAATACATAGAAAACTAGGGGGAAATCTTCAGCTAGGCAAAAGTCTCTTAAGTTACAACACAACACTTATTGATTGATCTCTATCAGTTTTGGGTCAGGGGAAGGAAGGGTAAGATGGGGGAGGGGGAGAGGGAATGAGGGCATGTGTGTAGGAGGAGGGTGGTATCCAGTGGGGGGGGGGGGCTTCTCCTTCTCAGAGAAGGGGAGTGGGGAATGGGGGACAATCTGTTTGAGAGGGTTAATGGAAGGAGGTGGGCTGATACTGGGATGAAAAGTGAAAAATTAAAAAAAAACGTAATAAAGACATTTTTTTTTCTGTAGAACATAAGGCACCTCAAATTCTTGCTTTGAACTTCTGTGCTCAACCCCAACAAACCAACCCACAGACCGAACACAAGCTGTATTGTTCACTTGAGCTTTTGAGTTATCAAGAGAGATGGACTGACTGGCTTCAGCCTGTGTCGGACTGAGTCTCCGAATGGCCTGAAAGAATTCAATGCAGAGTTTCCTGCAGCGAAACTTCCTTGTTCCTGCTTGCTCAAGTCTCCTTACTAAAGCCAGCCTGTGTGTACTAAAGCCCAGTGCTGCTTCCCTTATGAGGTGCTGCCCGTTCATAAAGTCCAAGCAGAATTAGGGCATTTGACTGCTTTGTTGGAAGTCTGTCATTCAACAGAGCTCAGGGATATTTGACTCCTACAAGATCCTCAGCTTCCCAGTGCAGTTGGGTTTGTTGGCACGGAGTCAGCTAAATTGGAAAGCCTAAAGCAGACACCTATGCTCTCAGGAAAAAGGGAATCATCCAAACTTAGCCCTGCTGTGCTCACAGAGTGCAGAACCAACCGTCGCTTACACTGCAATGCTTTGAAAAGCTGAGGAGAAAGCAGAAGAGGTTGAAGAGAAATTCAAAGAACTCTCAATGTAGACTTCTGGCTTCTTTAGGAAACCCTGTGAGATATTATTACAGTTTGTGCCATCTGTCCCCAGGTAACAGTAGGACACAGGAATTACCAGCCACCTCTTCCTTGCTGCTCAAGGGAGACAGAACAGGGAGACCCCTAACAGTGCAGCTACATGTAACCAATCGGTAGAAGAGCCTCATGGCTCGGATGGGAGCTGGCAAAGGGCAGCCTGCCCCAGGCTGGCCTCTTCCAAAGACCTGAACCCATCAGCTGGGTCTCACTCCAGGCCTTTACCAAGTTCCTTTCATCAAAGATTACGAAGACATAGGTCTTTTTAAAAGGGAACATTCTGGAGGGGAAATTGAAGGCACTTGTGCACCAATCCTGCATATTGCTAGAAAGAAAGCCTAGTTAAGTACAATGTACATGCCATTGTAAGGGTCAGTGTGTACATGTTATCTAATTTCAGAATATCCTCACCGTCCCCTAGGCTTGTGCCCATTAGCAGATATTTTTTCACTTTCCACCAAGTGCTCCAGCCACAAATCCTTCTCCACGACTTTGCCTATTGTAGACAAGTCTTACAAATGGAATCATAGCTTTCCCCCTTTAAGACTGGTCCTTGTACCCACCACGATGTCAAGGTCATCTGTGTTGTAGCATCTTGTTTCATTGAATTAGCAAAGTATTGAGTGCAAATTAACTGCAGCATCACCCACCTGCCACTTCCACAGTGCCCTCTGCTTTCAAATCATGTGGGCCAAGAGCCTTCCCCTTTGCCCCTCATGGTCCCCCTTCTTAGTTTTATAGCTAGTAGCTGCACTCACACCTACACATGTATAAAAATTAATAGCTAAGGCCTGTGTATGAGGACAGCTCTTTCTGACTCTGGGTTACGTCAGTATTTTCTAGATCCATTTCCTTGCAAATTTATTTATTTAGCTGAATAAAATTCAATTGTGCCATATCTTCCCTATCCATTTATGGATGTGTTCAACGCTGTGGTAGTTTCTGTGGTGGGATTGGTGGGATACAGAGTCCTCATGGTATATAACCATGAGGTACACATAGCTGACACAGAACTCCTATTTTTACGGATTTCCACAATGGCTGTATTAGTTTTCTCCCACCAATAGTGAATAAGGGTTATTTCTCCATATTCTCACCAACAACTTGTTGTGGTTTGTTTTACGATAGAGATTAAACTGTATTTTGCATTTCTCTAATAGCTAAGGGTGTTTTTAAAGTAACCTTTTATTCGCACTTCATCCCTTCCCGACCAGCACCATCGAACTGTGTAGGTGCACATCCCTTCATCAGCCAGGTGGTACACTTGCATTGCTTCTTGTTAGCGCCTATGCTTCTAATATTCTGGATGGTTTTGTATGAACGATGTTTTACATTCTTTTGAGTATACCTAGGAGAATTTTAGATTGCATGCTAATTCTGTACTTAATGTATTCAGGAAAAGCCAATCTTTCTCCTGAAGCCAGGGCAACAGTTTGCAATCCCACCCACAATATCCAACAGTTCACCTCTCTACAGCCCCAGCAACAAATCAAACCCAGGGTGTCACATGTGCCAAGCAAGTGATGTTACTGAGCGACAAACTCAGCTACGGTTCCACTCTGGTAAAAGCAGTGGCTGTTAAGAGGTGGCTTCTCTGCAGGCTTATTTATTACTGATGTTGAATGTCTTTCCTTATGCTAAGTGGGCAGTTAGAAACTAAGAAACTATACAGAAATGACTGCTTCGTTTACTTGGAAACTGGGTCTTGGAGGTTCTGGGCCAGTGAGATGTGCCCTACTGTGCCTATTGCAGAAGCCCGATGACCTGATCTCAGTCTCCGGGACCCACGCAAGGGCGAGACGAGGACCCCGTTTCAAGTCTGCTGACCTAATGATACTAGTGTCTCATGTCACACTTCATTAATGTTCCAAATATGTTCAAGTGAGGATACATATTTTTACTAAGTACATCAAATTTTCATCATAAATTTTTGAAATTGCACATAAAAAAATTAAAGCTGTGGCAGATATCTCAAATTACAAGGTGTATGTAAAGAGATTTACAAAGACACACATAATGTATGGATCCTGCATGCATTATACTGCATGCTGGGCAGTGGTGGTACATGCTTTTAATCCCAGCACTAGGGAGATAGAGGCAGATGCAGCCAGACCTCTGAGTTAAGAGGCCAGCCTGGTCTACAGAGTGAGTTCCAGGATACCCTAAGCTGCATAGAAAACCTTGTCTTGAAAAACAAAGCAACAATAACAAAAAGAACAGGGTTCATATGGCTAGTTACTAATGGTAAGAAAACACTGATAACTAAATGGAAAAATAGAATGTGATGATGTTTTAAAACCCTTACACTAAAATAACTACCTGTTAGCTAATTTGGTTTCTGGGAATTGCTTCTAAACAAATCAATGTTCCAAACACGTGACATGCATGTACGTTAAGACTGGCCAGGAAACAAGCATGTTTTTGTTTCCTGACTTTTCTGTCTGAAAATTTTCATTAAAAAATTTAAAAACACAACCATAGAAAAGCACAGCAGATTGTAATCTGAAACACTGGTCTGATTTCTTTGTCATAGTGGGACCTACCTCAGGGCCTCACTCATGCTAGACAAGGGCTGTAAGTGGCACCCCCTAGTGCCACGCTGCCCTTTGACCTGTAACCAGGGACCACCTGAGGCTGAGGCAACCTTGTATAGCTGCATAGGCAGCTGGGACAGAATAAGTAAATCTTTAGGAAATTCACTAAAATTTCAAAGTTTCCTCAAAAGTAAAAGATCTAAAATACACACATAGTACTTCACACCATTTCATGGCCCTCACACTGATGATGTGATTGATGTCATACATGACACTTTGCAGCCAGCTCACCACACATCAGCACCAACCCTCACTCCAGAACCACTCACTTGCACTGGCTTCAGAAAACTCAACCTTCATGGAGGAACGCAGTCCAGACTGATTTCATTTTTTCCCCCAGTTCTAGAGCAATCTTCCAGGTCATCTCAAAGTCCCTCAGATTGCACATCCTATAGATAAGAGAGCTAACCAGAATGAGCATGTGTGTGAAAGAAGGAGAAGGACAAGGAAAACCAGCAACACTTGTGTGGTGGTAGAACATCTCTAAGTGGCTACAGTCACAATTCCAAATCTGAAACTGAGAGATGAAAATGAATCCACACAAGACAGAGACATTCATAGCAACATCATCCTAAAAAACAAAACCAAGCAGGAACATTAAATGTCTGCCACAAATGAGAACAAAGATGGAGTCAGGTTTACTCCAGAATGGAAGCACTCAGCAGACCAAGGAGCTAACCCACATTAGAGGTTCAGCGGGAACAGAACACCCTGGGGACAATGCAAGCTTACAAACTGTATCATTCTCCCTAGAACAGAAGTGTCTGCACACTGCAGATCGGCAGGGGTCCTGGGGGGGGGGCAGGAGCAGCTCAGGGGACACTGCCAGTCAGATGGCCCTGTTCTAAAACTTGATTGTGATGATACGGTTGTTGGGTCTGCTGGGTGACTGAACCATGTAGGTACAGGCATTATACGTCAAAGGAGCCATGTCTGGTGCTGGTACCAACACCACCGACTGTACCTTAGCCTCTTGGGATTTTATGACGAGTAACCAAACAGATGCTTAGGGAGATTGTTAATGCTCTGGCTGGCAGGCAGTCCAGAGATTCGATATAAATTCTAATGACTCTTAGGACACAATCCACATTCGCTTGAAAGCATGTTGCCTGAGAAGCATCCCATGTCATCATACCATTCACAGTGGCTATGGTCCGCAGAGGGACAAGGCAGCCACGTCACCTCTGTTCACAACAGCACAGCACTTTGGCCATTTTACACATTTATTTCACTCTAAATTTATTCATCCCCAGTCTTGATCTCTATTTTCTTCTGGAAAAAAAATCTTGCTTGATACCACCCAATTTTTTTATTAGATAAAAAGTTTTCTCTGTTTTGTAACCTGAATTAAAATTTTAATATTTATATTGAATATGCCTTTACATACAAACATACTTTCTAGATGTAAAACAGTTGTACTGGTTCCTCTTCCATGTTTGTTAAGCTGTTCCTTGTACGCTTCCCACAACTGTTTCAAGTCAAACTTTGTTTTCACTACTTTGGCTCAAAACTTTTGTTTTCTTTTAACTTGATGGGTGCTTTCTTCCAGAGAAGGGCTTGCTTCTAAGTTGATGCTGGCTTTTCTTTTTATCTCCATGTCTTTGCACTGGCTGGCAGATTTGTTGAAGAGGTAAAGTTAACTTCTCAGACAACCAATAGCACATGTTAGGAACAGGTGTGTAGCTCCGCTGTCAGTGCTTCCAGAGGCCCTGCGGTCCATCTCCAGCACTGTATAAACCTTGCCTGTGATTCCAGTACTCAAGGGCAGATGATCAGGTGTTCAAGATCATTCTCAGTTACACAATGAGGTCAGGGCCAACCTGGCGGTTGCATTAGACCACCTCAAAAGCAAACACAAAACATTTTAAAACTCAAATATTAAGAAGCAACTTAAGGAACTGGAGGGATGGCCCAGCAGTTAAGAGCACTGGCTCTTCCCTGGGACCTGAGTTCCATTTCCAGAAGCCACATGGTGGCTCACCAACATCTGACTTCAGTTTCAAGGGATCCAATGCTCTCTTCTGGGCTCCTTGAACATGACACACAGAAATACATAAAGGCAAAACACCTATACACCTAAGAGGAAGAAAAACAACCCTAGCTGGTCATGGTATCACATACCTCTAATCCCAACATTTGGGAGGCTGAGAGGCAGAATTACATTTGAGGCTACACTGGGCTATAGCATGCCCCATTTCCACAGTATCAAAACAAAGTTAAAAAATCAAATTCTAACAAATCTCCCATGAAACACTTAGAAGAGAGAAAAGCAGTAGGGTGTGGTGGCATACACCATTAACCCCAGCCTTCAGGAAGCTGAGGCTGAGGCAGGTGGATCTCTGTGAGTTTATGGTTAGCTGTCTCAAAACCCACACTAACAAAATAAGCAAAACCAAAACCAAAAATAAACAAACCCCAAAACACCACCACTATACCAACAACCACCAATCACCCACAAAAGATAAAAGTGTAAAGCCCTGAAGTAGGGACATCTGCATTAGATAACTCAAACACCTTGAGCCGTAGCTTGCAAAGGACAGTAAAACTGCAAAAAATTAAAATGAAACTTGCAACTTGCTTGTGAAAGAAGAGAACCTTTGTATACACTTGAGCACATCTTTAAAAGTTCTGTTTAAAAGAGTAGGGGGTATAGCTTAGTAGTCAATACCTTGCTTGTCTAACATACACAATGCCATCTCTGATCCCCAGCTCCAAATAACCCCGGTGTGGTGATACACACTTGTAATCCCAGCATTCAGGAGATGGGGACTAAAGGATCAGAAGTTCAAAGACATCCTTGGTTATACAATGATTCTGAGAACAGCCTGGAGTCCATGTGTCTCCATTTCCAAACAGTAACAACAAAAGCAAAAGTAACTACAAAGCAATAGCAATTCTCTCTAAACCGCCCCAGATAAAGCCATTACCCTTTAGGCCGTGACAACTCTGCTCTTTCACCATGATTTAATTGTTTATGAGGGGTTTTATGCTGTTATTTTTGATGGTGTTTGTTTTTTCAGATTAACCTGGGGTGGAGAGATTAAGGGCAGCTTGCTCTGCTCCTCGGGTCTCGCAGCTGCCTTAGGTGGGCCCCCTGTGCCTGGACATCTACCTGTCCAGGACCCCACGCATCCTTTGGCCTTAACACCTGTAATCATGTGCGCACACCACACAAACCCCGAGTCACATAATTTAAAATAAAAAAGAATCTTGAGAAACATTCAACCAAAGAGAAGTCAAAAGCTGCATTAGCACCGATGACTGAGCCCATGGCAAGGCTGTCCAAGAGGTAGTCTACAGAAAATGACACTTTTCAAACAGGCAATACAAAAAAGAGGAAGCCAAGAGTGCCCAGAGGAGACCACCGGTGACAGTTCCAAGATTATCTGTTCTGCCTCCAGAGTGTGGTACAAATAAAGCAATTCAGTTAACCAAATGGAGTGAATGGAAACCAGAAATGAACGTCACTAAATTCCTATGAAATAAAAAGTACTGCTATGATTATAAAAATGGAAGCAATAAAAGCGTTCAGAAATACACTCAAGTTTATAATCAATTCAAGGGTGAGCCATAATTTGACCCTATTCATCATCTGTCATATAAAAACCACAATTCAGTTATTAAGATATATGATAAATAGTTCACATTTTAAAACATTTATCATTACATTATCAAATTTGATAAACTCTTATCAAAACATCTCAGCATTCAATATAAACCATATTATTAAAAGTTTAAGGTAACAACAACAACAAAAGCCCAGAGATGTCAGATAAATATTTCCTATTAAGTACACAATTTAACATTCAGAGCCACATAAATTCTCACTAAAAGTTGATTCGTTTTACAAAGGCATACTTTGTAAACAATTGTAACTTTTCCCAACACCATTTTTCATTTTTAATCCCAAAATTA